>NW_004524609.1:15109647-15153610 GCF_000260255.1 Octodon degus | reverse complement strand
TTTTTTTTTTTTTATTGTTGTTTAGGTTTTTTTGTTATTGTTTTGAGCAGGGTCTCACTAAGCCACTACCTTCTCCAGGCTGGGCTCAAACTTGTGGTCCTCCAGCCCCACCTTCCCCGCATCCTCCCTGCACCACATCCGCCTCGCCAACGCTGCACACACGTAACAGTCATGTCAGGGTCTAGAATGGAGAGCTGCCAGAAGCCCCAGCCTTTGCATTTCTGTCCAGTGTTTTCCTGGCTCATCCTCATGGCAGGAAAAATTCTGGTCCTGTTGGCTGTGTTTTTAGATGCGAGGAGAGAGGTATGTGGGCTAGTGCAGGACTCCTCCTGCCTCGCTGAGCTCCCTCACAGGGCCTGTGTGTTTGTCCAGGTCTATAAGACCCTGCAAGACGCCGTGGTGACCATGTATAGGACTGAGGGACCCCTGGTCTTCTACAAAGGCTTGGCGCCCACCTTGATTGCCATCTTCCCCTACGCTGGGCTGCAGTTCTCCTGTTACAAGTCCTTGAAGCGCGCCTACGACTGGGCCATCCCGGCCGATGGGAAGCAGACGGGTGAGCCACTCCACAAGCCGTCATCCCGGCCACGCGCGTCTCTCCCTGAGTCAGGAAAGGCTCAGGCACCGCTGTTCTCTGTACCTGGCCCTGTGGCACAGCCAACCAAATGTGCAAGCCCAGCAGCATAGAGGTGAATTTGTTTCGCCCAACTCTTTCCACACCTGTCATCAGTGTCACCGAAATGTATTTCTGGTGATTGGCCCAGGGTTTTTTTTCTCAGAAACACAACTTATAAACTGCCTATTGGTTTTGGTTTATTGGTTTGCTGTTGCCTGGCAAGGAGGAACATATTTTTCCTTTTCCAGCATGGATCTGAATCTTCTGGCTTGCCTGCTGGCCCTGTGGCCTCCAGCTGGGAGGCTGTTGCATAGACTCGCCCTGCTGCCCTGCCCCGCCCAGCCTGCAGTCAGTTATTGCTCATGCTGCCAGGGAGCTTAAGTTCCCCTCCTTTTTTTTTTTTTTTTTTTTTTTTTTTTTTTTTTTTTCAGAACCAAGGCCCTTGTGCTTGCCAGGGAAGCGCTTATTCCACTGAGCCATCTCCCCAGCCCCTCCCCTCTTTTTTTTGAGGCAGCGTTTCACCGTGTAGTTCAGGCTGGCCTTGAACTCACTGTGTAGCCCAAGCTGGTTTTCCAAGATCCCTCCTGCCTCAGCCTCCCCTCTGCTGGGATGACAGGACTGCAACACTGCACTGAGCTCTTAAGCTCCCCCTTGAGATCCCAGGATGCTTATGGGGCTCAGGTTTGTTGGAGAATTAGCCCTAATGACCTTGACATCATCCTTAATTGCCTTATCCCACTCTTACCCCAATCTTGCTTCTCTGGTTCAGGAAACCTGAAAAACCTGCTCTGTGGCTCTGGCGCTGGACTCATCAGCAAGACCCTTACGTATCCCCTGGACCTCTTTAAGAAACGGCTTCAGGTTGGCGGGTTTGAGCATGCCAGGGCTGCCTTCGGCCAGGTGAGCCACCATGCCGCTGTGCACAAACAGCTATGGCTCGGGCCCTCACTGGGCACATGGAGGGAGCCACACCCAGCCCCTGACCAGTGGGCAGCACTGGCCTCTACAGGCCTGGCCTGTTCGCTCCAGTTTTCTTTCTTTGCGTAAACACAGATATACATTTTAAAAAGTATGGGGTCCCCAAAGAAGCTAATGTTTTAATAGTAAATTCAAAAAGATCAACAACTCTGATTATTCCTTTTTTTTTTTTTTGGTCGGAATCAGGGATTGAACTCAGGCCCTTGCGCTTGCCAGGGAAGCGCTTATTCCACTGAGCCATCTCCCTGGCCTCAACAACTCTGATTATTGACTGTTTACATCTTACTCTTTTTTTTTTTTAAGAGAGGGCCTTGCTGTGCAGTTCAGGCTGGGCTTGAACTCATTATGTAGACTAGGCTGGCCTTGAACTTCCTAGTGATCCTTCAGTCTCAGGCTCCCAAGTGCTGGGATTTCAGGGATGTACCACCATGTCTGGCTCCAGATGTTTACATATTTGAGAGTAAAAGTGGAAAAGAAAGTCAACTGATTATTGCCTGATACATTCCATTTGGGAGGCAAAAGTCTTTCTAGAACCAACAGGGCAAAAAAACTAATTAAATGGACTTCATTGGTTAGAAACCAGTGTGACTCCTGGGAAATCAAAACATACAAAGCAATTAAGCAACTATTTGTTTGTATTTTTGTATGTCTCCTCATATCTTATCAATAAAATGTAAAAATTAAAAAATAAAAAAATTTAAAAAGTATGAGGTTACACCAAATGCAAGGCTTTTATTTTATTTTTGGTACAAGGTCTCCACTATGCAGCGTGGACTCTAGTGATCCTCCTGTCTCAGCCTCCTGAGCTCTGAAATTACAGATGTGCATCACCACACCCAGTTGTGGTGGTTGCCGTGGCACACGCGGGGCTCTGGGGCCTGCACTGCATGCGGTACTAGGGATCGAACCCGAGTCTTTGGGCACTTAGATGGCCAAGCTATCTCCCCAGCCTAAATGCAAGGCTTTGTAACTTCCTCTTTCCATTTACCCACTTGCCCTGAAGACAGTTTGAATTTAGATCAGGGACAGCATCCAGCATGGAAGAACAAGACCCTGCTCTTTTTTTGTTTGTTTTTGTTTTTGTTTGACTTTTTTTGAGACAGAGTCTCACTGTATAGTCCAACCTGATCTTGAACTCAGTATATAGCCCTGGCTGGTCTTGAACTCATGGTGATCTTCCTGCCTCAGCTTACAGAGTGCACCACCACACCCAGCAAAGGAAGCCCTGCTCTTAAGGAAGACTGGGATGCTAGTTTGGCCCTCAATTGGGGCCAACAGAGGAGGCTCAGGGAAGGACCAGTGGGAGCCAGGGTCATGGAGAGAGGTTGAGGCCAAATAGTGGAGTGCCTCAAACACCAGGCCAGAGAACTTGGCCTTGATTCTGTGATGTCACCATCAAGGGTCACTGGAGCTTTCACAGGGGAGCAAGGCACTGGAGGGACATGGGTCTGGCAGTCGTTTGTGATGAAGGGAGGCAGGGAGGCCAGGCTGCAGGTCCAGCACTGGTCACACTGAGTTAGCAAGAGTGAGGTTCAGAGCTGCCTGGGAGAATGAGGTTGAATGGAATAAAGAATCCAGAACACTTCGGAGAGAGGGATCCGGCATGGCCCTTGGGTCCTGCAGAGCCACAGCAATCCCAGGCCTCCTCAGCAGCAAGGAGCTCTGTCCAGCTGCTGACTTCCTGGTATTTCATCTGTGAAGGCTGACTTAGCCCACTTGGAATAGACAGAATGAAAGCGTCTATTTCGTGTTCTTTCCTCCACCTGGCAGGTATTTGCCAGGAGCTGTGATATGCAGGTGCATCCCTGTGTTCACCAACTTGCTCTTCAACGTGACCTTCCTCTCCCCAGGTGCGGAGCTACAGGGGCCTCCTGGATTGCACCAAGCAGGTGCTGCACGAAGAAGGCACCCACGGCTTCTTCAAGGGTCTGTCCCCAAGCCTGCTAAAGGCTGCCCTCTCCACAGGCTTTGTGTTTTTCTGGTATGAGTTTTTCTGTAACCTTTTCCACTGCATGAAGAAGGAGAGCAGCTAGCTTTGAGAACGGGAGGAAGAGGGCCTGGGATCTGCTCAGTGCATAAGCACCTGCCTGGAGGCCATCTCCCAAAAGAAGCAAGACTTGGCCTTGGAGCTCCTGTTGCACTGAGAAATGCTGCCTGGCCCCAGCACTGAGCACCGGGAGGGGTGTCGTGAGCAACAGGTATCGTAGGGAGCAGGGTGGCAACCTTGACCTGTCAGCTGGGACACCACCGGAGAGCAGGGACTTTCTCCACATAAGAACAACAGTACCCAGGACTCGGCTGTGGGACCAGCGCCAGTGGGCAGCAGCTTGCAGTCCTTTCTCCTCTGCCCATCCCACGCCCAGAAGGATCGGGTGTCATCCCTCCCTTCGTAGCCAGTCTGCTGGGAGAACTCTCGAAGTTCTGGAAGAGGCTGAGGCTCCAGGGCAGAAGGCTGGGCTTGGGCTCGTTGCAGAGGTCTGGTCTTCACACTTGAGCTTTTTTCTATCAACTTATTCAACAGACATTAAAGCAGAAGACACATTCCCTATATTACTCTTCCACCTTTTGCTTTGTTTTTTTGAGACAAGGTCTCACTATGTAATCCAGGCTATCCTTGAATTTGAGGCTATCCTCCTGCTTCAGCCTCCTGAGTGCTCAGATGACAGGCATGAGCCACCAAGCCTGACCTCTTTCCTGTACCCCCCACATCCTTGCCAAGAGGATGAGGGAAGGGACCCTGCCTTCCTCAAATTCTACTTGGTTCAGCACTTGCAGCCCCTTTCTGAGATCTGGAGGGGAGCGGGTCCCAGCTGAGTCCCCGGCTTCTGAGCTGTCCAGGCCCTGGGGCTATGAGTCTGTAAAGGGTGGTGCACCAGGCCAAGCCTCCCGGGATGGATCTGGTCCGAGCGCAGGTGCTGAAGAGCAGGAAGGGACCAAGGCGCAGCCCTTTGCCCTGGATAGCTCCCTGTTCACTAGGTGCTGAATAAGCCCTTCGAGGGTGGGGAGCTCAGCCAGCCAGCTGGTGTCTGCCCATTCAGACTCCTCCAAGGCCCAGCTTGGCTCTGCATGTGTCCTCTGTGACCCTGGAGTGGCCATGGCCCTGAAGCAGCTGAAGGACAGACAGCCTGGCAAGGGCACAGTTGGCACACGGGATCATTAGAACCCAGGGGCCCACACATATGTCAAGATGCAGAAGAGAAACGGGTTACAGGGCTACGAAAGAAAGGAATATGGAGTCTTCCTGCCCCGTGTGTGGTTGTAGGCTTGGCGGGGGTGGTTACCCTGCCCTGTCCTAGCGCTCCGGCCTCTGCCTCGAGGGGAGCAGCATCTGCCCGTAGCCACCCCAGCGTGTGGATGCTCCTCCCCCCCACTGAGTGCGCACCTGAAGGTCCCAGGTGGCAGCTGGAGGGCACTCGGAAGCACACCCAGGGGCTTGGCATAGGAGGCCTGGACAACTGCTTGAGTTTTGTTGCAGCGCTGGGCATTGAACCCTGAATCTTAGCGTGGGCGGCAAACGCTCCACTACTGAGCTATATTCGCAATCCACGACTGAATGTATTTTTATGGAATTCCACTCAAGTTTATGCTCTTCTCCTGTCACAGTGGAAATGTCCAGAAATAATGGACAAGAGAACTGTGACCACTTTGGCAGCTCTTGAACCGGAGGAGAGAATGTTTGCCACGCGACTCCACCATCAGGACTTGGTCTTGAGCTGGAGGTGGACAGCGGCAAAGCTCACTACCCCACCCCACCCGAGCCACCCACTAAGCCATAGCCTGGCCCTTGGATTTGAAACTCGCCAGGGCAGTGGAGCAGAAGGGCGAGTAGGTGGGGCTCGCCCCAGCCCCCTTCGCCTTCCCTAGCCTGGGTGGGGGCGCGGATGCGGCAGGGCTGGCCGGTGAATGCTGCCCGAGCACTGTCCGCCGGCCCCAGTCCCAACGCCTGAGGCGCTCGGCCCACGCCCTCCAGAGCTCCTCCCGCGCCATGCGGCCTGGTGAGTCTCCTCGACCTCGGTCACCTGAGCTCCGCCTCGGAATTAGTGACGGGGTGGGCACCGTGCAAGACCAAGGATATCATGGGGACCGAGGCGCGGGTCCGCCCAGGTGCACCCGAGCCGTCGTGGTCCTGGCCAGGGTCAGAGCGCCCCGGGTGAGGAGGGGACCGGCGTGGGGCGAGCGTCTCCCCACGGTGGTGGCAGTGTTCCCCAACTTTCGCGCCGCCCCCATCTCGGCCCTACGTCCTACCTCCCCCGCGGGGCGGACGGAACACGAGGGCGGCTCTGCCCGCCAGGGGGCGCTAGCTCCCCAGTCCGCCGGGCGCCGCGCTTAGTGGCCCCGCTCACGGGCGCGCGCCGTAACCCGGGCACACGCGCTGGAGCCCGCCCGGCGGGTGGGGCCGGGCGCTCTCGCCGCCTCTCCGCCTCTGCGGTTGTCGGCTGTGGGCTTCCTCACGGCGGCCTCCGCCGCGGGCCTCGCGCAGGCGGGAAGGGCGTGCTGGGCGTGGGGAGGCTGCTGCGGTGTAAGGACCCCTAGGGTCACATTCTCTGGCCGGAGGAAGGGCGCCGAGTCCCGAGGGGAACTACAACCTTTAAGGAAAAAGATCCAGAATGCAGCTCAGAAATTGGGAGTCCCGAGTGGGCAGGGCCGGGTTTCTGCCTCGCGGGAGCCCAGTTTAACCAGTCGAAGCTGGCTGGGACAGTAGGAGTCCCGACTCCGAGCGACAGCGGCGGCTGACCCGGCTCCGACACCCGCCCGCGCAGGCCGCGGGGGTGGGGTGTGTGGACCGAAAGCTGGAGGAGAAGGTGGGAGCGAGGGCTGAGACTCCTGCTGCGTGCGTCGGCCCGCAGCTGGAAGCCTTCGGCCTGTCCCTGGCCCGGAATCTAGCTGAGACAGCAGCTTCCAGGCCGATTTGTATAGGAAAGTCCGCACCTCCAGCTCCACGAACCCTGCCCCCAAATCTACCTGACAGCGACTGACAACACCCTGCCTCCTGCTGGGACCCGCGGGTAGGTGCATTCGCCGTCGTCCTAGGTCTTACCCCAAACGTCTGGGGTTTCCTAAGCCGAGAAGCAGGTGCCTCCAGCTCCACCAGAAGCCAAGTTCAGCGGGCTGTCAGCCACCCGCCGAATGCCGTGGACCTGTGCACCCGTCCTGAGCGCTGGCTGGCAGGACTGGGAACTTGCGGCCACGTGCTGCACTTCTCAGGCTTCTCCTCCTCTCTTCCTCAGGTGCTGTCCTTAGTCCCAGACCAGTGAAGAGCTGCTGGGGCTGAGTGGTCATGGGGGAGACCGGTAGAGAAGAGTATAAAATCCAGTCTTTTGATGCAGAGACCCAGCAGCTGCTGAAAACGGCCCTCAAAGGTGAGCCGGGGAAGCCTCGGGAGCCAGGCAGGAGCTGAAGGAGTACACAAGCCCTCTTCCCCCTTCACCTCCTGAGAATACAAGTCACAGGCTAATGCCTGCACTGGAAAGACGAGCTACCTTTAGGTCAATATTTGGGAGGATGAATCACAAAGTCATCTCTCCCACGGTAAAGCCTTTTTAAAAGTACTCATGAAAGAGTACATAGCTCCTACCCTTTAAACCTTAACGTTTCACTTGCTGGTTTCTGTATCTCTTAAATGTGTGCTGCGCCCTGCCTTGGGAAAGAGGAGGGAGAAAGTGGCTTGGCAGAGGAGATATGTAATTGCTCTGGACCAGTGGCTTCCTGCTGCACTCAGGACAGAAGTTTGACCTGGCTAACAATGAGCAAGCCCCCAAGTGCAGGGCTCCGCCTGTGGGGGAGGCACTGCAGTCTGCTCTTTTGAAATTTGGCATTATGCCTGTTACAGGAACCCTATTCTGTGAAATTTCTGTGGAAGACTCAGGGTTCAGTGTTCCTTCCTCAACCCAGTGCCAGATGTGCGACATAATAAAATACACTGTTGGGGCCGGGGAGATGGCTCAGTGGAATAAGCGCTTCCATGGCAAGTGCAAGCGCCTGAGTTCAATCCTCGGTTCCGCAAAAAATAAAATACACTGTGCTTTGGCCACTCCCAGCCACATAACCATCCCTGGTTTCTCTATTTAGCAACTGGACAGTGACGGTTGGAGCTGCTCATCTATACCAGTAGTTACTGTGCCTTTGTTCTAGGGTTTTGTGTTGTCTTTCGGTACTGGAGTCTGGACCTAGAGTCTTCACAATGAATTACATACCCAGTTGAATGTTGTTTTTTTCTGTTTTTTTTTTTTTTGAGATAGGGTCTTCCTAAATTGCTGAGTTGCCCAGGTTGGGCTCAAACTTGCAATCCTCCTGCCTCAGCCTCCCAGATGCTGGGATTACAGCCCTGCTTTACCATGCCCCACTTCTCTGTAAAGTTTACCTCTTTTTTCTTGCAGTTTCAGGCGTCAAATCCAGGGCCTTGTCCATGCCAGGCAAGGACATGCTACCACTGAGTTACATCCCTTTCGACTCTAAATTTAAGCATATAGTGGGAGTGCACTACTGTGAACATCCCAGATCCCTCTGGAAGCAGGTGAAGGCAAATGTGATCAGCAGGCAGTTCTAGATTCCCCTCCTATCTCTACCCTAGATCCAGGCGCTGTGGACTTGGAGAAAGTGGCCAATGTGATTGTGGACCATTCTCTGCAGGACCGTGTGTTCAGCAAGGAAGCAGGACGCATGTGCTACGCCATCATTCAGGTTGGGGGGTTGGCAGAAGACAGGGAGCTGCTCTGTGGAAGGCGCCTCGAGTGGGCAGAGGCCAGCTAGCAGGACAGAGATGCAAAGGGCAGGGAGAAGAGTAGGACAGGTGGGCCAGTGTTGGCACCACCCCCTCGCCCTCACTACTGTCTCCCCGACGCACAGGCAGAGAGTAAGCAAGCAGGCCAGAGTGTTTTCCGCCGTGGACTCCTCAACCGGCTGCAGCAGGAGTACCAGACCCGGGAGCAGTTGCGAGCACGCTCCCTGCAGGGCTGGGTCTGCTATGTCACCTTTATCTGCAACATCTTTGACTACCTAAGGGTGAGGCCCCAGACAGCCACCCTGGGGGGCGATGGCCTCTATGCCAAGGGCCATGCTGCACTGCTTTCCATGGCCACCAGCACTGCCACCCTGGCTTCTCTTCCCCTTCCCCAAACAGGTGAACAACATGCCCATGATGGCCCTGGTGAATCCCGTCTATGACTGCCTCTTCCGGCTGGCCCAGCCAGACAGTCTGAATGAGGAGGAGGAGGTAGGTGGCCTAGGAGCAGACGGCTGTGGAGGTGGCAGCAGTTGGGCTCAGCTGAGCAGAGGCCTTGAAGGGCATCACTTCTGGGCAAGAGTGGGAGTGGGGGGTGCATTGAAGGCCGGTCAGGCCAGTTATAAGACAAGCAGCTGAGTCTGGAACAGACAGCAGGCAAAACTGTCACAGCAGCTTCCTTCTGGGTAGGAAAGCCAAGCAATGATAGCAAGACCACAGCCAGCTTTGGGTGCAAAAAAAATGGCCTAGAAACCAAACCCACGTCAGGCAGCGATGGGGAGCCAGCAACGTGGGGTTAGCAGTTTGAGACATGCCTGGCCAGACGTTCTAGGCGAGTCTCTGAACTTGTGTTCCTTTATGTAGATGTGGGGAAGTGATTGGAGGACGAGGATGAAATGAGCATGAAGGGCAAGCACTCGTCACTCCCACGTTACAAGCAATAGGCTGGCCCTGCCAGGGCTGACCTGGGGTCTCCCCGTTGCCCCCGCAGGTAGACTGCCTGGTGCTGCAGCTGCACCGGGTTGGGGAACAGCTGGAGAAGATGAATGGACAGCGCATGGATGAGCTCTTTGTCCTGATCCGGGATGGCTTCCTGCTCCCAACGGGGCTCAGCTCCCTGGCCCAGCTGCTGCTGCTAGAGATTATTGAGTTCCGGGCTGCTGGCTGGAAGACCACCCCTGCTGCCCACAAGTATTACTACAGTGAAGTCTCTGACTAGTTCCAGCTTGGCACTTGCTCCCTGTAACACTGGTCTCTCCTCAGCCCTCCTTCCAAGCCGGCAGGGACGTCTCTGCCTCTCCCAAAGGCTTTCCCTACTAGGCTCGCAGACCTTCCCAACTGCACTGTGGTTCTGCCCCCACCTGGCTGTTGGGGAAATACCAAAGACTCGCCCCCCAGGCACACGTCTGTCCCCTCTTTCCCAAGTCCTATCAGCTTCTACCACCACGCATCAGGACCACACAGAGAAGGGCAATGCCTGATGCCCACCACACCGTACAACCATTGGTGTAACAGTACCTGTTGCCTCAGTTTCCATCTATAAAAGGGGCAACCACAGCCACTGGTTGTCTCAAGATACTGAGGGCAGTGGGAGAGCACAAATTACCACAGCAACTGCTTTTTCTACATTTTTTATAAGGACCACTGTGGAGAGAAGCCCATTTCCTCCAATGAGTTTGAATCGATGGTACTTCTGTATCAGGGAGAGGGCTTTCTAATAAATCTTCTGCTACTACAGTATCTTCCTTTTGCATCCAAAGGTCTGTCCTGAGCCAAGGAAAGGGAAGACTAGGCCCTGAGGTTCCCAGGGAAAATTCCCAAGTTTCCTCTTTACAAGGCGACAGGACACAGAGAGCCAGTTCTAACTCCAGTGAAAAAGGGTAAATGGACAATAAACATGCGTCTCCATCATTCTCAAAAAGGAGCTCCATCCTTAACACCCAGTCCATTTCAGAGAGATACAGAGCCTTGGGCTTCTTTCAAAGCTGCCCCTTTTCCTCTACCACCAGCGGTAGTGGGCCAGAGCACGGTTGGCCTCAGCCATCTTGTGCATGTCCTGCTTCCTCTTGATCACGGGGCCCTGATTGTGAAAAGCCTGCAGCAGCTCATGTGACAACTTCTCTGGCATCAGTGTCCGCCGGTGCTTATTCTCTCGGCACTCAGTAATCATCCACTTCATGGCCAGGAAGCGGCGACGTCGGTCAGGCAGGGGCACAGGGACCTGGGAGAAGAGACAGGACACAGGCCAGTTAATCCGAGGGCCCACCATGGCTAGGGCCTCCTGCCTCTCCTGCCCTAACAAGTCACCCTGTATTCCCTGTGGACCAGCCGTAAGGTTCCTAAGGAAAGGGGCCTGTCTTTTCTGCTCTGAGCTTCTTCCATTTCTGGGTGACCTCAGAGTAGTAAACACAAAGGACATTCACTTGGTAAACCTCATTAAGCACTGGCCTCTTTCTCTCTTAAATGGAAGCTTTGCCAAGTTGATACAAGCAGCAACTGCAAAAATCCTCCTACGAGGGTGATTTCACCACCTCAGACAAAGGATGCCTAAAAACTACAAGAGTCACTTGCCCGCACTACATGCCAAGTTCCATGTTAGACAATAAAGGTGCAGACAGTAAGAAAATTCTTACTCTTACGAAGTTTACACTAAAAAGGGAGACACCAAGGAAGTCTACTTAGAATAAAAAATGAAAAATAAATGCATCACAGATGCCTAGGTAAGTTCAACACTGATGAACCAGCAGTTATGGGCCAGGCACTATGTTAGCCCTGGTGTAGCGATCCGGGATACCCATCTCGGATACCCCATGTCTTCCTATAAGATGTTGACAGTTTGTTTGTTTTGTGTTTTTTTGGTACCAATAATTGAACTGACGACCTTGCGCTTGCCTGAAAGTTTACATTTTAGAGTACAGGACGATGCAGAGAAAAAGTGGGCTCTTAGAAAATAGGATTCTTCCTGTTTTTGAGACAGGGTCTCTCTATGCAGTTCAGACTGGCCTTAAATTGACCAGTTAACATAGGTGGACCTCAAAGTTGAAGCCAATCCTCTTGCCTCAAGCCTCCTAACTGTTGGGATTACAGGTGTACAACACTAAACTTGGCCAGAAGATGGGAGTTTAAAAAAAAAAAAAAAAAAAGTTCAAATTTAGGGCTGGGGAGACGGCTCAGTAGAATAAGTGCTTGCCTGGCAAGCGCAAGGGTCTGAGTTCAATCCCCGGTTCTGGAAAAAAAAAAAAAAGAAGAAGATGGGAGTTTTATACCAAAGGTCCCAAATAAGTCCTCAGCGTGTAGAGAGCCATCAACTGAGGCCTCCCACCTGTCTTGTGTCACGTGATGAGCACTTTCTCACCACGTCACTCACCTGGTAGAAATGGCCACCCTTGAGGATGGGTATGAGGCCAATCACAGGCTCACAGTTTTTCAGGGCTTGGTGGAAGATGACGTAGGGGTTGCGTTCAATGGTTGCTTGTTCCTCTGCAGAAGCAGCATGGTATTTCTCAAACTGTTTCCTTTTCACAGCTTCCAGAGTCTGCAAAGAGAGACAGTTCGAGATTGCACCTGGCTGCCTTAAGAGCTTATTCAGCTCGCTAGCATCCTGCTCTTTTATTTCCATTATCCAATTCTTCTACAGCAGTGCAGCCCCTCCCTCAGCACATGCAAGACAAAGTCAAGTGCTTCCCCTGCTTTTTTTTTTTATATTTAGTACAGGATCTACAGGGTCTCTCTATGTAGATCAGACTCGTAGTGATCCACCTGTGTTCAGCCTCCCAAGAGCTGGGATTACAGGCACATGCCACCATGTCGTCTCAGCGCGCCTAGACAAATGGCCACACATATAGGAAAGTTATTTTAAGGACAGGCCTATGAATTTATTATTACTATTATAATCATCATTATTATTATATTATTTGATAGTACTGAGCTCAGCACTTTTTACTTTTTTTTTTCATACCAGGGATGGAACTCAGGACCTTGCTCTTGCCAAGCTGACACTTACATCACTGAGCTACCTTCCTGGCACCATTTTTACTTTTGAGACAAGGTCGCAGTAAATTGCTCAGGTTGGCCTTAACTTGAAATCCTCCCGGCTCAGCCCCACACTGTGCGGCGGTTACAGGTGTGCTATGAGGTACCTCCCTACCTACCCTTCCTCTAATTTTTAGGCTAAACTAAAAGAACCAAGCATAGTACAAAGCTAGAGGGAAAAGAAAGGTAAGAGAGGTGGAGGAGCTGGTTACCTGGGTTACGAGGGATCTGGCCAGGATTTTATTTCCGCCTTTCATCATCATGTTGGTGAATTTACTTCAAGGAGAAAAACAACATGTTTAGTTCCTAAGCCTCTACCATGGAGTCCGTACCGAACGTCCCCGTCCGCGGAACAAGTGCGTTTTCCTCTAACCTGATCACTGGGTCTGCAAACACGGAGCATGTCGTCGTCGCTGGGGCTGCTTTGATGAGCTGCGTCTTCTTGAGCTCCTGCTCGTATTTCTCCTCCTCGGTGAGCTCGGCCACGGACTTGCGGTAATGTTCTTTATCAACTAAAGGATCCCTGAAGGCCGGACTATAGCGGCTCCACCGCACCTGGGTTAGCCTGAGAGGGGGAAAGAGGCGGAGGGAAAAGCTGACTCCACAAATGAATAATAAGCCTGACTTCACAATAGGCACGATCACCAGCCCGTCAAAAAGGGAGGGCACGGCGGAGATTGCAAACTAAACCTGAACCGCAAAAATTCTGGCTTCTGTCCCAAGAGGTAGGAGGGCTTCCCTCCAATGGGCCGGCAAAGCCTTCTTCAAGTGTTGACGTAAAGGCAGGCTCCCCGCCAAAGCATGTCTCCTCCCCAACTCGCAACGCCCAGACAGTTCCACTCTGAGCTGTTTAGCAGGGCTGAAATTTCAGCCTAGATAAGACTTGGGCAGTCACTAAGCTTACACACTGGCCCAAGATCACGCAGCTAACTTAAGAGATTTGAATTCGGGTATCTATCTCGGCCCCCTGGAGTGCCACCTCCAGGGTCCAGCGCGACTGCCTGCGGCTCCCTCCCTTCCCCGCAGGCTCCTTCTGAAGACGCAAGCAGCGCTCCCAGCAGCTCGCCTCCTCTCACCCTGGAACACGCCACACAACGCAGGTGACCCCCGGGGCCAGGCCCTCCCAGGATCGCACAGCCTTCAGCGCGGAGGCAGCCATCTTGGGCGGCTACGAGGACCCCACCAGAACTGCCCTCGGCGCGCCTGCGCGAGGAGACTGGTGCAGGACTCCACGGGCCCTAAACTTGTATTTCACGCCATTGACCTGGGCGCTAGAGTCTTTCACCACGGGGTCCAGAAGGAAACTCTAAAAAGAAGCACTCGCCCGGCCCGCATCCGTCCCAGCCTGGCGCAACCCTGGGTTGCGGCTCTCGCTCCTCTCAGGCCCCCATGCAGGCCCCGCCCAGGATCGGCTGTGCACACTCTCGCGAGGTTTGAGGCCGCGAAGTCGGCCCGGGCGGCTGCAGTATGGCGGAGGTAGAAGGAGAGAGCCTGGAATCCTGGCTGAGTGAGTACCCGCGGCCGCTTCTGCCTGTTCGCGAGCTGCGAGCTGCGCCGCTTCTCACCATTTCCTTTCCCGGGTTTTGCAGTAGTGCTGCCTGGCAGCTGGCGCCGGGCTCGCTGGCGCCGCGAGCATCCCGCGATCACGCCCCTTTGCGAGCTGGGCCGCTTCCCCGCGGCGCATCCTCCCCTTTCCGCGCGCTGCTGCGGCAGCAGCAGCTCTGGCTCCGGTCCGGGGAAAACGACAGTCAAAGTCTAAGGACTGACAGGCATCGCGCTGGGAGACTGTGTTGGGGCTCTGACTCCGGGACGCCCGCGCTCCTTTCCCAGAGGGGAAAAGCTCCAGATTTGGGCTGAAGCTTCGGGAGCGATAGGTGCTTCCGACCTCACGTACACACACACTCCTCGCGGCTGTAGAATTGTGGGCATGTATTTGAGAACTAGCTGCTTCGCCTAAGGAGAATGCTTGAAGTGAAAGTGATTTTCCAAAGAGCGATAATAGAGCTCTATATTGTTTGTTTAATCGATGTTGAGACATCTCACACGAACGCGGCTGGACGTCTGAATAAGAACGCTCAAAGCGGGGGGAGCCAGTGTAAAGCTGTAGGTAGAGCGCTGCGCTGCAGCAGCTGGATGAAGGACCGAGGGTTAACCTTGTTAGCAGGCAGTACTCCGCCAAAGGGTTCGTAAGTGAGCTGACTCCCTGGAGGCCTCTAAGTGGAAACGGAATCGGACAGGTAGGACGCCTAGATACTGCGTAGTATTGAGGAGTCTCAGGCTCCTGGAGGGGTGGTTGTTGCTTCCACTTGCCTGACCTTTTCTTAAACGCTCCCCTTCAAGAGGTTGATCGTAGACTCTAAGGGGAGCACATCCCAAAAGGAGTGGTCGACTGCTATTTGGAACTGACCACCAATGTGTGCGAAGTGCTCACAGCCATTCATTAAAATGGTTTGCCAGGGCGGGAGATAGCTCAGCCGCAGAAGCGCCTACCTGGCGAGCAAGTGGAAGGTCCTAAGTTCGATCCCTGGTCCCCAAGGGGAAAAATTTCATTTGCCAAATATCCTCGCAAATCGCCTTCTTCTGCCATTTCTCAAAGAGATCATCCTGACTTCAGACTACTTGTCTTGAGCCACCCAGCTGGATATAACACAATGGAATTGGTTTGATTCACAAGTATCAGTAGAATACTGGAGTAATTTAAGTGACCTAAACAGTCTTAACAGGCTTAGGCTAGAGTTACAGTTGAAAATGGAAGAGGAATAATAGAGATGGGGAGCTTTGGCCTTTGGCCTTTTTCCATTAGGTTTACATCAAGACAGTGTTAGGATTTCTCCCATCCTTATGCTCTCTATTCACTTACATAGTTTTAATGATGTGTGAATTGTATCATTCAATGAATGAGTGCTTGAGGTCGGCACCGTCTTAGTGGAAGTCTTTGGTCTTTGTCATGCTCTGGTTTGCCTGAATTACTGCAACATCCTCTGCTTGGCCCATCCTGCATTTTGCCTCTGAGACAGAAGTCCTATTGGTTTTTTTTTTGTTTTTTTTTTCGGAACCAGGGACTGAACTCAGGCCCTTGTGCTTGCCAGGGAAGCGCTTATTCTACTGCGCTATCTCCCCAGCCCCCTGATGTTTATTATTTATTTTAAAGAGAAAAACCAAACACAATGATAAATTTCAAAACAAGATAGTAGGAGAGGGGCCCGGGAGATGGCTCAATAGAATAAGTGCTTCCTTGGCAAGTGCAAGGGCCTGAGTTCAATCCCTGGTTCTGAAGGAAAAAAAAGGAGAGTAACAATGATTAGTGCTATTTATTTAAAATAGGGTCTCATTATTAACAGTTCACGTTGAAGGCTGCAAAGTTGGAGGCCAGCCTGGGAAACCTAGTAACATGCTGTCTCAAAGTTTAAAACTGGGGGTTGAGCTTGCTGGGGATGTAGCTCAGCATTGGAACATTTATCTATCATGAGAGGGGCCCTGGGTTGAATCCTAGTATCACCAAAAGGGTGTATGTATGGGGGTGGGGGTACAGCCCAGATTCTCCTTCCCAGAAAACTATCCCTTGATGACGTCAGCCTTTTTGAAGTCCAGCCAGTCAGAGAGACGCTCTTACGGAAGGCATTGAGATGCTCAGTGAGACGCTCTTACGGAAGGTATTGCTGGAATTAGGATGGTCAAATATTCTTCTTTTTTTTTTTTTTAAATTATTTATTTATTTATTTTAACATTTATTTATTGTGTGTGTGTGTGTGGCCAGCTCAGTCCACGAGGGGGCGGGGCTGGCTGGCATGTGGTGCTGGGGGATTGAACTGCGGTCCCTGTGCTTTGTCAAGCTTGTTCCAAGTAGGTGCTTTAGACCACTGAGCCATCTCTCCAGCCCCAAGGTCAAGTATTCTTTACCTTCAGTTTGATGGAGGTGATGTTGGTGTGGCTAAAAAATAAAAAGCAGCCGGGTGTGGTAGTGCACGCCTGTAATCCCAGCACTCGGGAGGCTGAAGCAGGAGGATCCTTGCAAGTTCAAAACAAAATTGGCTGCAAAATGAACTCAAGGCCAGCCTGAACTCAGGTAAAAAAAGAAAAAAAAAAAAAAAAAAAAAAAAAAAAACAGCAGCTGTGTGTTAAAATGCAGACAGTTTTTTTGTTTTGTTTTGTTTTTAGGAAAATGGAAAATGATGTACCAGGGAGACAGTGTTAAAGAATGGGAAAACTGGCTAGACGACACTGGATAGTGATGTGGAGGGAGCCAGCTGGTTTGGGGCACACAGTTGGCTCAGCAGTCCTGGATGTGAGTGTGTGCGCGCGCGTTTATAGTACCAGGGATCGAACTCAGGACGTTGCACTTGCCAGGCAGGAGCTTAGCATCAAACTCTGGAAAGGTGGAAATTGCAGTTTTTAGTTACCGGGTTTCCATTCCTCTACCTGATGAAATGGGCATGTTGAAAAGATTGATTCAGGGGCTTTGCATAACATGAGTCCTAACACAGCCTGGGTTAAAACCAATTGTGAAGTCAGGTATTTAAAACAGGTAGAGTAGCAGAGAAATTAAAGAGACATTGAGGGGCCGGGGAGATAGCTCAGTAGAATAAGCGCTTGCCTGGCAAGCACAAGGGCCTGAGTTCAATCCCCAGTTGCACCAAAAAAAAAAAAAAAAAGATATTGAAAGGCCAGCCTGAGCTACACAGTTTGAGACCAGCCTGATTTGTTAGTGTGATTTATTTATTTATTCTTTGCTACCAGGACTTGAACTCAGGACCCTGTGCTTGCCAGGCAGGTGCTTGTAGTGTGATCTTGTCACAAAAAATCAGAAAGATACTGGAAAAGACCTAGGATTGACAAAAATGGGTAAGAAAAAAGGAAAGTAATCAACAGTTGGGGTCCAGGAAATAGCTCAGCGGGGTTAAGTGCCTGCCTGGCAAGCGCAAGTTGCCAAGTTTGATCCCCGGTACCTCAAAAAGAAAAAAAAAAAAATTGGGTTTCACATTTGAGTGCCTGGAAGTTGAGGTAAAAATGGGATTTTTTTTTTTAACAAGAATTGACCTTGGGGCCTCAAGCTTGCCAGGCCCTAAAATGGGCTTTTAAATGGCAGCATTTATAGAAATAGGGAAGTGAGAGGGAAGCAGTGCATCTGTTTTTAGATTTCTTTCTGTATCATATCAACATTTTTTAAAAAAATTTTATTTATTTATTTGTGTGTGTGTGTGGCCAGCTCAGCCCACCAGGGGGCGGGGCTGGCTGGCATGTGGTGCTAGGGGATTGAACAGCGGTCCCTGTGCTTTGCTAAGCTTGTTCTAAGTAGGTGCTTTAGACCACTGAGCCATCTCCCCAGCCCCATATCGACATTTATAATTACATACTGCCTCTTTTATGCACCGATTCTTTTTCACATGTTAAATCGAGGGGAAAATAAATAAATCAGGGGGCCAGGGAGATGGCTCAGTGGAATAAGTGCTTCCCTGGCAAGCACAAGGACCTGAGTACAATCCCTGGTTCCTTAAAAAAAAAAAAAAAAAGAAGGGCTAGCCAGGCGTGGTGGCCTGTAATGGGTAATCCCAGCAATTGGGAGGCTGAGGCAGGAGGATGCTTGCAAGTTCAAGGCCAGCCAGGGCTACAAAGTAGTCTCAAGGCCAGCTTGAACTGCATAGTAAGACCCCCAAAAAGACAAAAAAAAAAAAAAAAAAAGGCATCACTTCCTCAGGGCTGATCTGTATCTAGTACCTCTTCTGTAGTCCCTACCGGGATAGCAAACTGTATTTTCTGTGGGTGCCTGAGCGAGACTGGGTGACTAGTGTCTCCACTGGGGCCAGACCCAGCACTGTGGGTTGACCTTAGTCTCTTTCCAGCCCATGCGCTTGAATTTGCTTACCTCTTTTTTTTTTTTTTTTTCAGAACCAGGGATTGAATTCAGGCCCTTGCGCTTGCCAGGCAAGCACTTATTCTACTGAGCTATCTCCCTGGCCTCTGTTTACCTCTAAATCATTGCTGCTATAGGGAACTTGACTCTCTGGAATCTCTGAGCCATGCTGAGAAAAGGTTGTCCGTGCAGCTGCTGCTCTTCCCATCCTGTTTGTTTCTAATACTGGTGATTGAATCCAAGGAGTGCTGAGCTACATCCCTAGGACCCGCCTCTCTTTTTTTTGGAGAAAAGGTTTAAGTTGTCTAAGTTAGCTTCAATTTGAGATCCTCTTCCTTTAGCCTCCTGAGTACCTAGGATTATAGGTGCGCACTTAGCCTAGTGTGACATTTTGAGGTCTCCAGAGAGTAAGGCTGGGGATAGAATTAAACTGAAAATAAGAGCAGGAAATCTGGAGGCACAGAAACAGAAGAGAATGAGGCTTTCACCAGAGACCTGAAAATAGAAACCATGAGTCAGAGCAGAGCCCAGAGAGGTGGTTCTGGAAGGCAGTGTCTGAAGGGGAGGCTCTGGTGTTGCCTCTGTCAAGTGAGAGAATGGAGTGGGTGGAAGGGCATGTGCCTCTGCTGGGGGAGCAGCGGGCAGGTGGCAGCTGGACTGTCACAGCTCACAGCCTCTCCAGTAGTTTCTCCCAGCTCCTGCAGGTTACAGGTGCGTCTTCTGAGCTGTCAGAGAGCTGCAGCAGATGTGGAGAAGTAGCCCTAACTTAGCTCAGACCAGGGCTTTTGTGCCATGTGTAGCCAGAGCAATCCCTGCAGATATGTGGTAGAAAATTCTGTGGAAGTCCCAGAATTCTACAGGAATAAAAAAACATTACTAAGAAGACAACGATATGCAATGTATTAATTATTGTAACTGTCCTACTAACCTGTTTTGAAACTATCTCATTACTGTTTCTTTCTCAATAAAATTAATAAAAAAGAAAAGAAAAAGGAATAAAAAACAGGCAAGAATACTTTAGAGGTGGTGGTGTTTTACGAAGTGGAACGGGCCTGGGGAGATTAAATTGGTTATAGGGCCAGGGATTTACATTTTACTGTTGTTGGAAGCCACTCTTCCCACTGAGATCTGGGGTAGACAGTGGGCTAATCTTTCTTCTCCCTTGAGCTTTGTGACTTCCCAGATGGCTAAAAGCATTATATGTGGATATGGCTCTTCAGAATAATTTTTGAATCTTGCTGCTGCTTGGAGTCATGTGAAAATCTGGAACATCTCAGAGGATAGGATTAGTAACACACCCAGGCTAACACCTGAGAACATTTCAGGTAAGGGTGGGAGGGCCTTGGGGTTTTTGAGAAGGCTCTGCTAGGGTGGCTGTGGCGTCAGTGCTGAACTACCAGACATGTCTTTCTAAGTGGCCAACATTGAGTTAATAACTTCCCTTCAAACTCAAGACACTTTGAAGGGTCTGCAAATTCTCTTCCAAGATTAAGAACATCCACCTTGTTTTCCTCTAAGTACAAATTGTAGCCGACAGAATCTGCCTTTGTGGCCAGAAGGGACATGCTGCTAGGCAGGCCCAGCCCCAACAAGGGGAAGCCTCTGCCCAGAGCCTGGGAACTGTGTGCCCAGTGGATCACCTGGAGTCCCTGCTAGAATTCAGTCACCAGGTATGTCCCTTGTCCCCCTCATGTGCTGGGGATTGAGCCCTAGGCCTCAAACATGCCAAGCAGGCACTCTGGCACTGGACTACACCTCCAACCCTTTTTGAAACAGAGTCTCCTTGAGTTGCCCAGGATGGCTTAAATCTGAAATCCTCACGCCTCACTCCTGAGTAAATGGTACCACAGGCATGTGCCAGCATCCTGGCTCACCTGGTAATTGTTAAAGGTAATATCCAGTCATGGGGCTGGTGAGATGGCTCAGTGGTCGAAAGCACCTACTTAGAACAAGCTTAGCAAAGCACAGGGACCGCGGTTCAATCCCCCAGCACCACATGCCAGCCAGCCCGCCCCGTCCCCTGGTGGGCTGAGCTGGCCACACACACACACACACACACACACACACACACACACACACACACAAATAAATAAAATTAAAAAAAAAAAATCCAGTCAGGTGTGGTGGCACACATTTGTAATCCCAACACTCAGGAGGCTGAGGCAGGAGAATTGCTGTGAGGCTGAGGCCAGCCTGGGGTACATAAGTGAGTTCAAGGGCAGCCTGCACTACACAGGAAGACCCTGTCTCACAGGATGTGTTAGGATTGTGTGAGCTGTCAGAATCCTATCCTCTGAGATGTTTCTCACAGGAAAGAAGGAACCCAGAGGTGTGATAGTGCTCACCTGTAATTCCAGTTACCCAGACTGAGGCAGGACAATTGCAAGTTTAAGCCCAGTCTCGTCAGTTCACCACTGTCATCTCAAAATAAAAGAAGGTTGTTGCTGGGTATGGTAATGCAGCTATAATCCCAGCACTTGGGAGACTGAGGCAGGATTTTCATGAGTTCAAGCCTGGCCTGAACTACATACCAAGACCCTGTCTCACAAGAGGGCTAGGAGGTGGCACATACCTAGAATCCCAGCACGCTGGAATCCAAGGCAGGAGGATCACTGGGAGTTTGAGACCAGCCTGGGTTACAAAGTGAGCTCAAGGCCAACCTGAACTGCATAGCTAGATCTTATCTCTAAAAGAGAGAGAGACAGACAGACAGAGACACAGAGACAGAGCCAGAGCCAGAGCCAGAGGCTGGAGATGTAACTCAGTGCTGAAGCACTTGTGCAGCATGTGCAAGGCGCTGGTTGAGTCCCTTCCCTGTACCACACACACAACACACAGAGCAAGGAAAGAACACACGTGCCATCACCGGAGTTCAGAACTTAACAGCATCTCCTGTGAGAAGGGCTTTCTCCTTCTCAGAAGCCAGGGTGTTTTAAGAGGATGTGTGTGTGTCTTCCGTTTGTCTTCTGACCCTGAGCCCTAAATTGAGCAGACAGTGTGAGCTTCCTGAAAGAGGCAGACTCCGGATCTGAGTCAGGGATGCCCACCCATTTAACCTCCCTCAGCTGGGCCATGGGGGGAGGGGACACAGACAGGGAGGAGACACAAACCAAGTATTACTGAGCTTGTATTTAATGGCAGGATTTTAAGGCCTTCAGGGTCTGAGACCTCTCTAGTGTTTCTCTTTATCCTGTTTGTGTGGCCCTGAGAGTAGGCTGCAGAGTGCCCGGTTCTTGACAGGGTCATGAGTGATTGTTGTAGGCTCAACAGTCATGAGCGTTACTGTGTGCAATTTCAAAAACCTTCAAAGTAACAAGATGAAGTCTTGGGAAATCTTTTTGAAGGATGTATAGAAAACACTAATTTTCTGTGGTGGCGGATGCATGCTTGTAATCCCAACCCTCTAGAGACTGAGAAAGGAAACTGCTAGACAACTTAGCAAAACACTGCCTTGAAAATTAAAAAGGGGGGGGGGCGGGAGATGGCTCAGTGGAATAAGCACTTACCTGGCAAGCTCAAGGGCCTGAGTTCAATCCCCGGTTCCACAAAAAAAAAGGGGGTGGGGCTGGTGAGATGGCTCAGTGGTCTAAAGCACCTACTTAGAACAAACTCAGCAAAGCAAAGGGACCGCAGTTCAATCCCCCAGCACCACATGCCAGCCAGCCCCGCCCCCTGGTGGGCTGAGCTGGCCACACACACACACACACAAATAAATAAAAAATTAAAAAAAAAAAAAATGGGGGGGTGGCTAAATGGCTCAGCGGTTTAAAGGGTCTGCAAGCAGGTGCAGGGGCCAGGGGTTCAAATACCTGGGCCTGCTGTGCAGCCCCTGCCCCTGGGGCATGCTGAGATGGCAATTGAGACAGGGTTTGGTGGCTGTAATCCCAGCTCTTGGGAGGCTGTAAACAGGTGGATCACTACGAGTCCAATCTAGTATTGAGACCCTGAATACCCTGTAGACCCTTCCCTGAAATACAAAAAAAGAAAAAAATTTTTTTAAATGCTAGGCTGGGTATATGGTTCCTTGTGAAGGCCTTGAGTTCAGGTAAGTGTTCAGTACTGAGGGGGAGAGGAACCAACAAAAAACCCTGTTAAGTGTACTTCCTGAACACTTAGCTCATTTTTATGTTGTTCTCTATAATTATTATAAATGCATATTTTGTAAAGGCATTTATTTGTGATTATTTTAGTAATTTGTATTTTCTATTTTGAGAACAGGATACATTTGTGACTTCCAAGATAGCAGAAGGGGCCGGGGAGGTAGCTCAGTAGAATAAGCGCTTGCCTGGCAAGTGCAAGGGCCCAAGTTCAATCCCTAGTTCTGCCAAAAAAAAAGTTCTATTCTTTAGGGCCGGGGAGATGGTTCAGTGGAATAAGCGCTTCCCTGGCACGCACAAGGGCCTGAGTTCAATCCCTGGTTCTACTACCAAAAAAAAAAAAAAAAAAAAAAGCGGAAAGCAGGATTTACATTTACTGCGGGCTGAACTTTTATTTTGGCTTTCTGAGACATAGTTGTGCTGTGTCGTCCAGTCTGGCCTCAAACTCATGCTGCTCCCCCCACCTTGGCCTCCTGAATGCCGAGACTATGGGTGTGTGCCACTACACACAGCTCTGACTAAACTATTGAGACTTCTGTATGAAACAAGAAACTCAGGAGCAAACTTTTGGTGCCGAAAACATTCTGTTGCTCTTCATAACAACTGTCTTTCTCTTTGTTCTGTCCCAAGATAAAGCCACCAATCCTTCTAATCGCCAAGAAGACTGGGAATACATAATTGGCTTTTGTGATCAGATCAACAAGGAGCTTGAAGGGTAAGTCTCAGTATTGTTAGGAGCAGGAGATAACTGTCCGGAAAAGCCAAAAGTTGGCCAAGGAACACTGGCCATATGGCCCCACATTGGTGTGCTGACTGTAGTTTCCTGTCCCCAGGCCCCAGATTGCTGTCCGACTGCTGGCCCACAAGATCCAGTCTCCACAGGAATGGGAGGCAGTGCAGGCCCTGACGGTAGGGCTTTACCCACAGTGGCTCCCCCACCCACCTGGGGTGATCCTCACACACCCCTCAGGTTTTGGTGCCCAAAGACTGGCAGAAGGTCCTTGATATCCTCTGTGTTAAATCAGGCAGGCCTGAGGGCAAAGGCACCACAGAACTCATAAAACCACAGAGGTCAGGGAGGGGAGATATCCCGTTGTTTAAACTAAAGATGGTAGACTTTAAAGATTGTCTCCCACCTGCAAATGTTGATTAGTCAGCCTGTGGAAAGAACTCTGGACCCTGAGTCAGAGAAACTTTATGACCCTGGACCTCATTCCTCATGTGTAAAATACAAGGATAGTGACTTTAAGGAAGGCACCTTCTAGACCTTGATGTCTGGGTCTCAGCTTTGTGTCCTCAGCAGAGCTGTACCATTTGGGGTATGGATGACAAGTGACCCTATGACTTAGCTGTGCTGTCCATGGGGCAGAGGACCCACTTCTCACGATGGACTCTTTCACCTATTGAGTATTTCTGGGTTCTTGCTGGTGCCAGTCTCGCACTGAGCGCCTCTCCATGTGGCTGCAGGTCCTGGAGGCAGGCATGAAGAACTGTGGGAGGAGATTTCATAACGAAGTGGGGAAGTTCCGGTTTCTGAATGAGTTAATCAAAGTCGTCTCTCCAAAGGTCAGTCAGTGTCAGTTTCCCTCCTTCCAAGACTTTTCTTGTATCCCATTTTATTGACTTTCTGTGCTCACCCAGCATTCCCATGGGGCTGACCCTGATGTCCTGGAGAGCTGGTCCCTGAAGGTAGTTGGATGGCTGTGCAGGGCCTGGGGCCACCTAAACGTGGCCAGTGGCACAGTGGTGGCAGCTGTGTGCATACTGGAGGAGGCCATGTGCAGTGAGGATTCTAGGCTCCTTGCACACAACAGTTGTGGGTGTTATGTCCATCTTCCATGGATCTGAGGAGCCAGCTGTCCTCCTTGCTTGGTGGCTCTGCTGCTCAGGCTCTGTCACTGATCTCTGGGTTCACATTCAAAGCAGAGGAAACAGTTTCTTCACTCATGGCATTCTCATGGAGTCCTTCGGGATAAACTGCAGTTAGTTGCAGGGAGCTCTTGGGCTCTTCCTAACCACAGACTGTGTCCAAATGGGAAATGCTTCACCTCCCTGCTGTCTCACCTAAGTTCACCTCTGCTGGGTTTGTGTAGGCTTAGGACAGTAACAAGCAACCCTGTCACTGCTGTAAGTGCAGTTCCTAGGTTCACCCATTTCCTTTTGCCTCCTAGTACCTGGGGGACAGGGTATCTGAGAAAGTGAAGACCAAGGTCATTGAGCTGCTGTATAGTTGGACAGTGGCCCTGCCAGAAGAAGCAAAGATCAAAGATGCTTATCACATGTTAAAGAGACAGGGTAAGTGTCCGCCTTTTGCAGGCTCAGGGAGCCCTTGAAGGGTCTTGCTGCCAAGGCCAGCAAGAAAAGGGCAGTTTGGGGGATCCCCAGACTTCCTCCATTCTCCTCCTGAAGTTGGTGTTTGTTGCCAGGGCAGGGCTCAGCTGGAGTTGTGGTGGGATGAGGTGTGAGCAGCCTGCCCTGTCTCCTGCTCCCCCTTACAGGTCTTGATCGCAGTGATGTGGCCCTTGGTGTGAGGAGGGGGAACAAGGTGACCGTAGCCTGAGCACACGCTCTGCCGCTTGTGTCCCCTTTCAGGCATAGTGCAGTCTGACCCACCAATCCCAGTGGACAGGACACTGATCCCCTCTCCACCAGCTCGTCCCAAAAACCCTGTTTTTGACGATGAGGAAAAATCCAAGGTAAAGTATATGCTGGGCCTGGGTTGAGTGGGGATGGCAACAGGAAGAGATAGCCTTTTATTTGACACTGCAAGGAACCCAAGTTGCTTTGTGGCCTCAGGTTAGGTAGGGATGGTACTGTCCTTTCTTTCCTTTTTAGTATCTTTCTCTTCCAGCTTTTAGCCAGACTGCTGAAGAGCAAAAACCCAGATGACCTGCAAGAAGCCAACAAGCTCATCAAGTCTATGGTGAAGGAAGTGAGTGGACCGCAGTCCTCCGGGCATAGGATAGAGGAGCTTGTGACTATAGAGCATTAGTCTGTCCCCTGGGGTGTTAGCCCTGCCTTGGTTTCCCTACCACAGCTTCCCATGGTGTGAGTGGAAGAGAGGTGGGGAAAAAGGGCAAGTGGGAAGTATCACTGTTAACAAGAGCTGTGGGTTGGGTCCAAGACCCGTGGTCCCAGAAAGTGTGCACTGAGCAGAGTTCTGGGCTTCACCTCTGCTCTTGCTGTTGGCAAGTGGCCTCCCCTGCACCCCTACCGGTGTGGGAACCAACTAGGTGAGCTCTCTCTCCTGGATCCTCTTGGCTGAGACAGGATGAGGCACGAATCCAGAAGGTCACCAAGCGCGTGCACACCCTGGAGGAGGTCAACAACAACGTGAAGCTGCTCCATGAGATGCTGCTTCACTACAGCCAAGAGCACTCTTCGGAGGCAGACAAAGAGCTCATGAAGGTAGGTGCTGCCAGCCGAGAGTACCACAGTGCCACCTGCTCTGACAGAGTACCTGCCTGCCAGCGCACTTGCTCTGTGTGAGCTTGTTCATCAGTGCAGGAGCAGGGGACTGGAAGGTAGTACCTGTCTCTGTGTGACAACCAGCTAACATGGCCCAGAGAACCCTTATCTGTCTCCAGATACCACCTTCAGTGTTCACCAGCTCTCTGCCTCTTCTGTCTTGGGGACAACTTTCCTTGGCACCCTGCTGCTAGTGTTGGAAGGCCCAGCCTGTAACTGGATAGATATCCTGAGTTCTAAGGCACATGTCCACCTGGGAGGCAGGAAGGGGCTTTCTTCCTCTCTGCCATCTGAGCAGAGTGACTCACTGTCAACAGACGGCTTGGTTTGGTGGAGGCTGGCAGGAGGCTGTGTTCTCTGGTCGTAGCCCCGCTGGTAACTGTCCATGGTACTTAACAGAGCCCAGCCACTTCCTGAGCATGCCACTGAATCAGGAATTGAGAGCTTCTTACGACTTTCACTTCTGGGTCTCTCTCAGGAATTGTTTGATCGGTGTGAGAACAAGAGACGGACATTATTTAAACTAGCCAGTGAGACAGAAGACAATGACAATAGTTTGGGTGAGTGAAAGGGTGTTTGGCGTGGATGATTCAGGAGTTTGATATGATGTCATAGTCAGGAACAAGGGTTCTCTCTCCTACTGTAGGGGACATCCTGCAGGCCAGTGACAACCTCTCCCGGGTCATCAATTCTTATAAAACTATTATTGAAGGGCAGGTCATCAACGGGGAGGAGACTACCTCAACCATGCCTGATTCTGAAGGTAACGTGTTCCAGGACCCTCTGCTGTCCACTGGGTACAGGTTGACCACGATAGCCCAAAGGGCCTGAGGGGACTCTTAAGCTACTCCTAGGGGGCCTCCAGCTCCCTCAGGCTGGGAAATAGGGATGGTGGTTTCCCTGCCTGTCTCCTCTAGTTTACTTTTCAGTGTCCTCTAGAAGAAATGCCACTGAATGGAGCCAGAGGCTAGAGCCCCAGTGGAAGAGCCCTGGGGGCATTGCCCAGGGTCCTGTCTCCTGCTGCAGCCATGGGAATGGCCCCTGACTATTCCCTTCCTCTTCTGTGACCCATCCAGGAAACAGCTACTCCAGTAATCAAGGCACTCTCATCGACCTTGCAGAGTTGGACACACCCAACAGTTCACCCCCAGTGTTGCCCCCAGCACCTACCGCGCCCTCTTCAGGCATTCCTATCCTCCCTCCACCTCCCCAGACCTCCGGACCTCCACGTAGCCGCTCCTCCAGCCAGGCTGAGGCCCCCCCAGCACCCAGTAGCACAAGCAACACACTCTCTCTGCTGGACGAAGAGCTGCTTTGCTTAGGTACGTCTTGGAGTGCAGCTGAAGGCAGCTCCTCCTAGGGTGGCCTGAGGGGAGGGAAGACCAAAGTCAGGAAGCCTGAGGGGTCTCTAATATGCTTATCAGTTAAGTGTGTCCTTCTGGTCTCGGGGTGGTATGGCAGCCTGTGGATCTTGCTCTGCTCATGTTCACTGGGAAACTCTTCAAGCTTCCCTGTAAGATTGGAAGGGGATCCCTTTCCTCTAGCAGCTACTAAGAGAACACCTTCTCACCTCCTTACACTGTCTCTTGTCCTTGTCTCTTCCTCTGGTGAGCTGGGGCCAAGCCTCTTTTTACTGAGTTTTCTTCTCTATTCTCAGGACTCTCTGACCCAGCCCCCACTACTCTTCCCAAAGAGTCAGCTGGAAGTAGCCAGTGGCACCTGTTGCAGGTATGGACACAGTCTGGTGTGGAGCAAAGGTGAAGTGCTGGCCCGGAGCCTTCATTCACCAGCATCTCTTTCCTGATGGGTGCTTGGCTGTGTTCCCCTCCAGAGCATTTTCCACTGCCACGTGCTGCCCCCAGGGGCGTTTCTCTGGCCCTGTCCTTGGAAGCAGCTAGTTTCCAGGTTTTGTCAGGCCCCCTCAAGCACCCACAGGGAGACAGACGGAGTGTAGTAGGCCATTGCCAGCAGCCCTCTGCTCACCACTCTTTCCACTGTGCATGTGCAGAGTGAACAATCCAGCGTGGACTTCTTCAGCCCCAGGGTGGGGCCTGCTCCCTGCTCCTCGGAGGGGCCCTTGCTCCCACCTTCAGCTCTCCCATCAAGCAAGTTCCAAGCTCCACTGCCATCTGGCTTCCCAGCCCCTGTGGTCCCAGCCAGCACACCTGGCCCCAGCGCAGTCTCCTTCATGTTCGCCTCCGGACTTGCCCCAGCTTTGGCCGCAAAGGCTGAGCATGCAGCCCCTGAGTTCCACAACTCAGCACTGGGTGACAGCACCCTGAACCACCTGGATGCCCTTGATCAGCTTCTAGAAGAGGCCAAAGTGTAATGAGGGGGGAAAGGGGAGGGTAATAGCTTTGGGACTGCGGAACTTTGGGTTCCGTCAGTCGGTCTGGAAGCTGGGACTGTGGGTGGCTACAAGCCATCTCTGGCCTGGGCACCTTGGCAAGGGGTTGGCTCAGCAGTTATGGCCTGTACTGATTTCCCTCTGTCCTTCCTGCCTCCCAGGACCTCAGGCTTAGTGAAACCTGTTTCTTGCTTTTCCTCTGGGGCCACCACTTCTCCCCTGCTCCCCACCTCCGTTCCTGCCAGGCCTCTCCTGCCCATTTCCACTGGACCCAGCAGCCCTCTTTTCCAGTCGCCGGCCTTCCAGTCCCAGGGCAGCCCCATGAAGGGGCCCGAGCTCTCCCTGGCCAGTGTCCACGTGCCCCTGGAATCCATCAAGCCTAGTAGGTGTTGAAGGTGGGAAGGGAAGTAGGCCTAGCATCATAGGCCACATGGTGGGTGGGTGTGGGTGTTCTGTGCAGAGGTCCCAGGGTGTTCACTACCCTGGTGTTTCAGCCTGTGCTTGTTGCAGGCGAGTGTGGCCTGAGACTCCCATCAGAGGGCCTTTAGATGGCTCCATTAAGAGAACATTGTAATTACTCCCACACATCTCCTTCTTTTCCCTACTTAGCTACAGTGCATACTGCCAGGGCTCTGCTGGATCCAGCACTTTCCTCTTACCAAATTCATGCCCCTTCTTGCAGGCAGTGCCCTTCCTGTGACAGCGTATGATAAAAATGGCTTCCGTATCCTCTTCCACTTTGCCAAGGAGTGTCCACCAGGACGGCCTGATGTACTGGTGGTGGTGGTGTCCATGCTGAACACAGCTCCCTTGCCAGTCAAGAGCATTGTGCTACAAGCTGCAGTGCCCAAGGTATTGCCTGCCGGCTTCCTGGGCCTCCAGAAGCCAAAACTGCCTTTATCTTGGAGCCACTGCTTGGAGGGCCTTTCAGTGGCCAGCAGATGGCAGTGTACACGTACATATCTACTATGACCAGACCCATTTCCTCTTCAGGGCATAGGCCAGCTCTCTTCACTTTTCTTGTCTTTATCTTTTAGTCAATGAAAGTGAAGCTACAGCCACCATCTGGGACAGAACTCTCTCCATTCAGTCCCATCCAGCCACCTGCAGCCATCACCCAGGTCATGCTGCTGGCCAACCCAATGAAGGTAAGCAGAGGAGAGTGCGGGTCCCGGCTGCCTCAGATTAGGTGAGGTCGGGGCTGGTGAGATGGCTCAGTGGTCTAAAGCACCTACCTAGAACAAGCTAAGCAAAGCACAGGGACCGTGGTTCAATCCCCCAGCACCACATGCCAGCCAGCCCCGCCCCCTGGTGGGCTGGGCTGGCCACACACACACACACACACACACACAAATTAGGTGAGGTAAGGGAAGTTGCAGGCCTCCAGCCTGCAGTTGCTGCACCACCTCTCTGCTGCCCCAAGTTAGGTGCCCAAGTATGGGTGGGTGTGGTGGGAACAAGGATGCACGGGGCCACGAGGACCGCAGGGAGAGCTACATGGCCTGGATCTTGCTCACCTGCTGTCTTCTGTCACAGGAGAAGGTGCGGCTGCGGTATAAGCTGACCTTTGTTCTTGGGGAGCAGCTGAGCACAGAGGTGGGCGAGGTGGACCAGTTCCCTCCTGTGGAGCAGTGGGGGAACCTATGACCCCAAAAGCAGCGGTGATCTCCACTTTTAAGCCAAGCAGGCTGCCCCAAAATGGACAGGGATCCAGTCTAATCACTCAGCGTCCCGACAGCAGCACTTGTAGCTTTGACATGGACCAGGGGCCCAGGGCACTTCATTGGGAGCCATCCCGCTGCTGTGATAATCTCCTCTGTGGGCCCCTAAAAGGACCTGTTTTTATCTACCTGTGTGACTTGAAGTGGCCATATACTGTCAGGGGTGGAGCAGCCCCTGTCTGTACTGCTATACTGGGACAGCAGACCCCATCCCTGGAACAGGTTTTTCCCTGTGTCTGTGTCCCTGGTGCCTAGGGGAGGAGGCCAAAGAGAGGAAAGTCTTGGGTCCCTGCTCGAACTGAGTCCTCACACAGGCATAGTTTGAGGCTGCAGCCCATTGCCAGCCTGTGCTACCCCAACTGGCAGGTTCTGGTGCCACCTCCACGGAGGTGGGCAAAGCCAGGGACCCAAAGTGGGTTGAGTCTGTGGGCAGCAGCACTCTGGGGTGGCTACCAAATGAGTTCTGCACTTGTCCCTGTGGGCAGTGATGAACTGTGTCTTGTGGACATCTCAGCTGGATGTAGAACTCAGCCTATCAGGAACAACCTGGCTTCATAACAGCAACAAGCAGCAATAGAAAAGGAAGATGAGGGGCTGGGGAGATGGCTCAGTGGAATAAGTGCTTCTCGGGCCTGAGTTCAATCCCTGGTTCCGCCAAAAAAAAAAAAGGAAGATGAACCAGTTTTTACCTTTCAGAGAAGCAAGGGCTGGAAGCTCTTTGGGAAACGCGTGCCTCCTCTGTGCAGATGGGCCACCCTATTCACTACCTCCTGCTTGGCATGAAACCCACTGTTCTCCTTCCCCTAGCATCTGAGAGGAAGGACAACTCCCAGCATTCTTTGGCCTCCTCCTGCGAGATGTGTGCAGTATGGCCCTCCTGGTTGGGCCTGGGAGGCCTCAGGGTCAAGCACACTGCACTAGAATTATGTCCCTTCGTGCTGCATGGAAATCCCCACTGTCCCCCAGCTACAGAGGGGTACTGCCGGTCATTTGGCCTGGAGGTGATGAGGTGGGAGAGTAGCTGTGCTTGAACCAAGCTCCCACACCCTGTTGTTCCAACAGTACTTGTCCCGGCTGCCCTGGACAAGGCACCCTGAGACTGACAGGCAACAGTAAATGGAACTGCCCACTGCCACAGAAGCTGGGGATGGGCATGTGGACAGGCTCAATTAGCCAGCGCCTTGGGAAAAGGAGGGTGATAAGCCAGAGTCCCCAGCCATCCTGCTCCTTCCCAGGTTTTCTTGCTCTATCCAGAGGTCATCTCGCCTTCCTCTTCCCCTCACTGCCTTTAGTGAGCAGGTTTCACTGCTTCATCAAGACAGATCAAAAGTGAAGGGTTTTCACTATTAAAGAATAAATCCAAGAGCTTTCCAGAGACCAGCTGCTGCAGCTCTGCAGCTCTGGGAATACCTAACAGATTACTGTGTGGAAAAGTACCTTAATAAGCTTTAGACATTAAAATTAGTTATCAGTGTTACTCCTACTATTGAGATCCCTGCTTTGTGGCAAACAGCTGTACTAGATGTACTGACTCTGCTGCCCTTGTTTTGCTGCATGTTAAATAAAACTATTTTTACCCTAGTTGGAATCCTTATAATAGACACCATTCACCCCAAGGTAAAGTCAACACCTATGGTGGGGTGGCTAGACGTACAGATTGTTGGAGCCTTTTAGGATAAAAAAGAGGGGCTGGGGAGATAGCTCAGTAGAATAAGCGCCTGAGTTCAATCCCCAGTTCCACCAAATATATACCCTACGATAAAAAAAGATAATTTTGGGGGGCCTGGCCCTAGCTCAGGCCTTTAAGTGGCTGCTTCCACAAAGCTGTCAGCCTCAGGTTGCTGGAGTTCGAACCTCACACCTCTCCCGCTGGCCAAAAGTGCCCTGAAGGCATTCGAGGAACCAAAAAAAAAAAGATAATGTTGGGGCCGGGAAGATGGCTCAGTGGAATAAGTGCTTCTCTGGCAAGCACAAAGGCCTGAGTTCAATCCCCGGTTCCACCAAAAAAAAAAAAAAAAAAAAAAAAAGTTGCAAGTGATTCTGGGTGAAAATAAGATCTCAAACCTAAGTAAACTACAAAGGACTCACTCTTGTTCACATTCCCAGTTACAAGCAGGACACTATAGTCCCCATTCTTACCTTGGGGTAGGTTCTCTTAAAGACCAGGGAAAAGTTGCTCATTAAAGTCAAGCACAAAGTTCCAGGCTAGTAGTCCTGACTATTCAGGAGACTGAGGGAGAAGGATCCCTTGAACTCAAGATGAGTTGGGGCCGGGGATGGCTCAGTAGAATAAGTGCTTCCCTGGCAAGCACAAGGGCCAGAGTTCAATCCCTGGTTCCGCCAAAAAAAAAAAAAGGTTGGGGCCACCTTGGGCAATATAGCAGGAACCATCTCACAAAACATACTCATTTTTGCCATCTTAGACTCAGAATAGACAGAGGATAAAAACTTTGGCTGAACTGTATTTGCCAAAGAGAACATTTATTCTTTTAAAAAGCTATTTTACATTGCCATACAAAGTTACCGCACTGCAGGAGCTCTCAGCTGACCTCAGGAACCTTCCAGTGAGCCTTCTTTTATAATTGCCCGCGCGAGATTCCTGGCCAGAGCAAGTCTCAGCATCTCCACCTTGGTGGTCTCTATATCATCCTCCTAAAAAGCAGAGCTGATGTGAGGAACAGCAGGCAGCACCTACCACAAAGAACAGGGTATGTAACACTCCTGTTCTCATATGCAAAGGGCCACTGCAGCCAATCAGAAAAACTAAAGGGACCAGAAGACAGCCACCCACTTGGTTCTGAAAGTTGGCATAGCACAACTAGAAGCACTAAGGCCTATGAGTTCCTGTGTGGACAGAGTATTTCAGGAGCACAGGTGGTACAGGAAGCCAGACAGTGAACCTCCCCCCGCCCCAACCATGGAACCATCAATGAGGAAGCTAAAATGACCTGGGGTTTCTGGGCATCAGGCTCTCCACACTCCAGCCTCCTTGAAGTCAAGTCCTCCAGGCATCGCATCAGTTCATATGTCTGTTCTGCCGAAAAGATCACCTAGAGAAGAGAGAGAGAGGCTGCTTTGCTTAGCTGTTCCCCAGCCAAGGTCTGTGCTGGTACTGGCATGGGCCTAGGGTCAGAAGAGGTCTTCATCCTGTGTGATGGAGGAGGCCGCTGCATGTGGAGCCCTGATGTGGGGAGCAGCGTCCTACTGTCCTGTCCAGCCCTAGGCCCTAGGATGACTACTGGCACCAGACAGCTGTGGTATTTCCACTTCTCTGGTGTAACACTGGATTTGGAGCACAGATACAATGGAAGAAGACAAGTTCCCATTCAGAATTACTTGGAAACACTGTCCACAATAGACACAGACCAAATTCTTGAGAGCTACAAAAACGTAGACAAGAAAATCCCCTTGGACTCAAGCCTTAACCTGTTTCTGTTCCAAAAGAGGAAGGGCATCTGTGAGCAGAGTCATCCAGAAGGAGCGGGGTGCAATCTGAGAGGTCATCAGGGACAGCAGAAGAGACGAGGCTTCACTGAATCGCTTCTCCCCGTACAGTCGGTGGAACTCACGGTACTTTCCTATTAGGGGAAGGAGCACATCACCCTGCATCCCCTAAGTGGCTCCCTGATGACACCCACAAAGATCACCCCAACCCCCCAAAAAGAAGGGGTACAGGCATGCTGCACATGTCTCTAAGCCCATACTCTGGGGAGATAAGGCAAGAGGCATTTTGGTTTTGAGCTCAACCTGGGTAACTTAGCAAGACCCGTTTCAAAAAAGTATGAGGAGGGGTTGGGGAGATGCCTCAGTGGAATAAGCTCTTCCCTGGCAAGCACAAAGTCCCGAGTTTGATCCCTGGTACCAGAAAAAAAAAAAAATCAAAAAGTACAAGAAGGGCTGGAAATGAGAGATGGTATACACACTAGTAATGCCAGCATTCTGGGAGGCTGGAGCAGGGAGATGGAAAAGCTTGGACTACTTAGAGACCTAAGATCCTACCTAAAAAACAAAGAGGGCTGGGCTGGGGAGATAGCTCAGCCTCAGTGCCTGCCTGGCAAGCATAAGGCCCGGAGTTCAGTATCGAATATCCTTGATACTAAAAAAAGGCTGAGGATGTAGCTCAATGTAAAGGGCCTTGGTTCGCCATTGAGGACAAAGAAATGGGGGTATAGCTTAGTGGTAGAAATACATAGGAAGTATTTCCTGTGTGTGACACCTAGCACCAAAGAGGGAGGGGCTGGACCACAGAACACAAAGACACTATGTTTCATTTTGAGATAGGATCTTGCTCTGTAGTCCAGGTTGGCCTCAAACTCACATTGATCCTCCTGCCTCAGCCTCTGGAATGCTGGGGTTATAGGTGTGCACCACCATTCCCAGCCAATGATCAATCTCTTCCTTTTGCTAACATTTATAGACTAAAATACAACCTGAAAACTAGGCACAATATCTCCAACTTAATCTCAAACCATTCCCAAAAGACTAATGGGTCAACAGAGAAGATAAATAAGGAAGAATAGAAATTACTGGTAAATATATGAAAAGTGTATATAAGAGGTCCTTTTATCTTATGCATGCATGCATGCATTTATTTATTTATTTATTGGAACCAGGGATTGAACTCAGATCCTTGCACTTGCCAGGGAAGCACTTATTCTACTGAGCCATCTCTCCAGCCCCTTATTTATTTTTTGCAGAACTGGAGATTGAACTCAGGCTCTTGTGCTTGCCGGGGAAGTGCTTATTCTATTGAGCCATCTCCCCGGCCCTTCTTATGCTACTTTTATAAGTTTTCTCCAAGCTTGAAATTATTGGAAAATAAAACATTACCAAATTCTACCACTTCGGAGCCTGAGGCATGAGGATTACCATGAGATCAAGGTCAGCCTGAATTACAGACCAGGACTCATAGTCTGGAGGACGGGGGAGATAGTTACACAATTTAAGGGCCTGCCTGGCAAACACAAGGTCCTGAGTTCGCTCTTCGGTGCCTCCCCTCCCAAAAAAAAAAAAACCCAAAACTCTGCAGTCTGGCACACAGGATCCCTAAGGGAACACACCTATGTAGAATAAGGCTCCCAGTCTCTACAGTGGTCCACGGTTCCCCAAGGGACAGAACTCACCCAGGAATGTCAACCGATCACTAAGCATCATGGCTGGCCCCAGATTATCAATGAGATCCAAGTCAGAAAAGCAGCCTCGCTCACAGTAATCCCTGAGGAACCTGCAGAACCCAGCCCGGAGGAAATCAGAAAGCAGTCCCAGTTCTGCTCCTGACCTCCAGCCTCCCATGCGACCCCGAGCCATCGCCAGCTGCACTCACCTGTCTGAAACCAGCGTGGCAAAGGCTGCATCTTTGGCACGAATGCTCCAAGACAGGGCAGAGCCCAGGCGATTGTTACGGACAGCCTTCATGGCCAGGATCTTACAGATGCTGCGGACTTTCCGGGCAGAGACAGAATGGAAAGCCTCTCAGCCACTGTCACTCCCCTTGGGAGCACAGTGTTGACAGGGATGCCTTTCTCACAGGCTCATTGCAACCCAGAGGTGCTCCTGGCCTTAAGCACAGGCAGGCCAACAGCACTAGAAACTTTGGAGTTCACTAATGGTGTCATCTCTGTGAGCAGTAGAATGAACCACCCTTGCCAATGGTTAGCTTTCTGAAGGGGTCTGCTTGCTTTCTTCCCACATACCAGTCTCCATTATTCTCAAAGGCTACCTTCCTTTGCGTCTCAGTGTCTTATTTGAGACAGGGTCTCACTCTGTAATTCATTTTTTTTTTAAATTTTATTATTTACTGTGTGTGTGTGTGTGTGTGTGTGTGTGTGTGTGGCCAGCTCAGCCCACCTGGGGGCAGGGCTGGCTGGCATGTGGTGCTGGGGGATCGAACCGCAGTCCCTGTGCTTTGCTGAGCTTGTTCCAAGTAGGTGCTTTAGACCACTGAGCCATCTCTCCAGCCCTCTCACTCTGTAATTCAGGCTGGCTTCACACTCATAGTAATCCTCCTGCCTCAGCCTCTCAAGTGCTGGGATTATAGGCATGTGCCACTCAAATCATGTTTTGTGGTATGGCCAAATGTGCAAATGCCTTTGCTAGAAGCAGTAACATGGTTGTCACAGTGGGGGCACTGTTGCCTACTCTCGGCTCCTCCCAGTGCTCCTGCTGAGCCATGAGCTTCTTCAGCCTGCGTCACTTCCCCACCTGCCCAGTTCTGCTGGCAGCAGCGGCTCACTGGGATGGAAATCTCAGTACTGACTTCAAGCTGGGCTTGTAAAGGAAATGTGACAAGTGGGTTGGGTCTTCTCTGAAAGGAAAGTACTATTTCCTCAAGGTTTCAAGGGATCCTCTCTACTCTTTTGTTCCTCTTAAGTCCTATGACAGCCCTTCTCCAGTGTGGTGGGGCTTAGCTTCAGTGCCCTCATGTCCCTGAGGGGAGCAAGGACAGCCAACCCACCTTGTTCAGTCATCTGCCGCTGCTCACAAATCCGCAGTACCTTGAGGGCTTTCTGCTCAGTGTTGAGAGGGATTCGCTCAATATGCAGCTCCAAGGAAACGCGGCCCAACTCAGGGCAGTGGTCAAAGTAATCTACCCCCAGCTGCCAGAGGCTGCAAAGGTCCCAGGAGGACAGCTGTGAGGGCCAGGCAAACTTATGGCTCTCAGGATTGGTACCTCAGCCTTCTCTTTTCCCACAACCCTCTGTAGTCCTCAGGGAACCAGAGAAGAGAGATCAGTCTCAGGGTCCCTGTATGAAGAGCACCCCAATGTACCCCATGTCCTTGGGCCTTCCTACCTGTGATGAGCAAACAGCCCTGAGGCATATTCCAGTAGGAGGAACTCTCTCATGTTGGAGCCAAAACTGGAATAAAACATGAGACCAAGAATCCAGGCCTGCTCCATTCAGGGTCCCTTTCCCCAGCCCAACAACCCTTCCAGACCTTTGGTGCAGCCCACCCCAGGAAAGAGTCGGCATATTTGGCTGACTTACTAAAGGTTGTGAGACTGGAGCAACCTGCAGTGATCCAGCAGATCTGTCAGGTGAGCCACAAACCACCAGTTACTCAAGGCAATGCTGTGGATTCAAACACTAAGGTGAGAAAAAAGTAAGGGAGGACACCACTTCATACCTAGGCAGGACACTCCTATGTCTTGTTTCAGAAGAAAGGAGATTTCACATAGCTGACAAAGGTGTGGAAAAAAGGGAACCATCGCATAATTCTTGGTGTTCATGCAAACTGAGGTAGCCTGTATGGAAGACATGGAGGTGACTCAAAACTTAATGACGGGGGCTGGTGAGATGGCTCAGTGGTCTAAAGCACCTACTTGGAACAAGCCTGGCAAAGCACAGTGACCGCGGTTCAATCCCCCAGCACCACATGCCAGCCAGACTCACCCCCAGGTGGGCTGAACTGGCCACACACACACACAAATAAATGTTAAAAAAATAAAAATTAAAAAAAAAAAACTTAATGACCTACAGCTGGGCCTGTCAGCATACACCTATAATCTCAATGACTCAGGAGGCAGAAGCAGGAGGATCTTCAAGTTAAAAGCCTGCCTCAGCCTGAATACCTTAGCTGGACCCTTTCTCTAAAATTTAAACCAGCCTGTCTCAAACTAAAACCAGGTGTACTAGCATACAAGAAGTTCACATGGTTGAGCTAAGACCTGTCTCAAAAAGTAAAGAGCTGGGGACATAGCTCACTGTGGGAGCCCTGGTTCAATCCCCAGTAATGAAAAAAAAAAAAAAAAAGTTTTGTTGCCACTGCAGGACACTGAACTCAGAGCCTCCACCATCCACTGAGCTATGTACCTTTGGTGTCTTAAAAACCTTTAATCTAGGCATGGTAGATAGTGGTACACGTCTGTGAACCCAGCACTCTAGGAGGCTGAGACAGGACAATCTCAAATTTGAGCCCATCTTGGACAATTTGATAAGGCCTTGTCTCAAAATTTAAAAAAGGCTTGGAATGTAGCTCAGTGTGAAAGCCTTGGGTTCAATCCCCAGTATGGCAAAAAAGAAAGGGAGAAAGAGAAGGACATCAGCTGCAACTCGTAGGGTCTCCGCAAAGGGACATGGCAGTTGGCATGTCTGGAAGGTAGCAATCGCTGAAGGCCCCTAGAGAACTGACAGCAGAGTTCAAGTGACCAGTTCTGGACAGAGTGCTGAAGGAGGCCGCCTTGGATTCCCTGCAGGTCAGGCCGGTCTGTATTACACAGCTGGGTTCGGGAGTCCCCATGTATACTCTGGAGACCTCTGTGCAAGCAGCCTCTACATGGATGGGGCATCAGGCAGCTGCCAACATCTTGCCTTCTGCCCAGTGACGTATGAGCCAGCTGTTTCCTTTTGCCAGACAGCAAGGAACTGGCTCATCTTTCAGGGCAGCTATAAGCCCATGGAGAAGTGGACCCTGCTGCCACCTTGCAGCTATTGGGCTTAACAGACAAGCAGACCTGCACAGGTGCTCACAAGCAAACCCACAGGACTGTAGCAGGGGCTAGAGGCCAGAGCCTCTGCTTCAGGACCGCCGGCTGCGTTTCTGCCCAAGGGTTTGGGAGCTGATAAGGAGAAACCAGGTGCCTATTTACAAAACTCCATTCTAGCATCTTTCAAAGGCTTCCCCTTCTCTTCCTGAGAGGGGGTACAGTCTCGGACAGCTAATGATGCCGCAAGCAGCAAGGCTTCTCCACACCATCAGCCCACCAAGACACACTGCCCTCTCCCTGGAAGTGTGCCAGAATGCAAAACAACTCCATCTTTCCCCACTAGAAGAGCGCACACGCGTGTGTGTATGTCTGTGTGTTTTCTTGGCTTTTTCACTTTATTTTTTTTGGCGGAACCGGGGTTTGAACTCAGGCCCTTGCGTTTGCCAGGGAAGCGCTTATTCTACTGAGCCATCTCCCCGGCCCGTTTTCTTGTCTTTTTGAGACGGGGTCTCCCTATGCAGTTCAGGTTGGCCTAGTCCAGGTTAGTCTTGAACTTATAACAATTCTGCTTCAGCCTGAGTACTGGGATCACAGGCCTTAGAAAACAATGCAGGGCCGGGGAGAGACAGCAGTAGAATAAGCGCTTGCCAGGGCCTGAGTTCAATCCCCGGTTCTGTGGAGGAAAAAAAAAAAGAGAACAATGCAGCCTGCTACCATTCCTGGGAAGAGGTCTTAAGACTTCATGCCAGTTCCTCTTTCAGAATGGACAGGAGAGCTTCGTGGTCAGAAAAAGGCAAAGCTTTTTTCCAGCCAACAGACCTCAGATTCCTTCCCGTCCCGAGGGTAGAGATGCTTCAACAAGGGCTGTGAGCCTGACCCTTCTGTGCGACACTATACTGTGTGCTACAAAGAAAGGCATTTTTCCCTGCTATCTTCCCTTTTTTCTTTTGTTACTGGAAACAGCACAGTGCTTTCTCACCTACAGTCTCTGAATCCAGGATATTCATTCTGCTCAAACCTGTTTTGTTCCTGAAAGCCTAGACCTGGCTTATGAAGGAAGTCCATTATGTCACTACTGTAATGGACAGTGTAGTGAGGAAGCTACAGCTTAGAACTATGGCAGACACCAAACCATGTGTGGTTAAGTCATGTCACTACCTCCTCCCCTCAGACACTCCTACCTACACCAGCTTTCCACAGGCCTGAGAAAACAATACTGACAGAAAACTTCTCTTCCCAAACCTGACATCATTTTCTTGAAACCCAGGCTTTTTTTTTTTTTTTTTGGCCAAAATAAAGCAGGTACTGGGCTGGAGATACAGCTCAGTGGCTTAAGTACCTGCCTGGCAAATGTAAGTTCCTGAGTATAATCCCTGGTACCACAAAAAAAAAAAAAACGATAGGAGAGAAACCCTTCCCATTGCCCAGATTCATTAAAACAATGAATGAAGGTCAGCGAACTTGACAAGTCAGCTTGAAGGTCAGCAAACAGCAAGACTACTACTCCCAACTTGTTTCCCAACAGGCCACAGTGCACCATCAGGGCTCTGAAAGGGAGGGAAGCTGCTTTCTGAACTAGGCATGGAGACTTTTGATGTGACACTCCCTTTCCTGCCTCACTAAGGCTCAACACAATGACAGGACATGCTTATTGCAGCCAGAGCCCAACACTGGTAAACCTCACTCACTGAAACAGGCTGTCAGAAAGTACTGTTCTGCTGGGGTTTGATCCCTGACACCACATGCCATCCCCACCCCTGTAATCCCAGTGCTGGGGAGGCTGAAAACAGGAGGATCACCCCAAGTCTGAGCTGTGCAGTGAGACCCTGTACCAAGTACCAAATACATTAAAAAAAAAAAAAAGAGCTGTCCTGTAAGGTGGCTGTATGCAGTAGCAGGTGCCAAAAAAAGAGCTTGCTTTTTCTAGATCTTAAATATCAAAGCATTTGCTACAGCATTGATTGGTTTATTTCATTTTTGAGACTGCTGGCCTTGAACTCACTCTGTACCTCAGGTTGGCCTTGAACTCATGGTGATCCTCCCTCCTGCCTCAGCCTCCCAAGTGCTGGGATTTCTGGCAGGCACCACCATGCCCAGCTGGTAATGTTTTTTAAACAGATATCCCTAAAATGAAAAGTTATAAATATAGCAGTCCTCAAGCCTCCAGCAAGATCCTATGTTCACCCAGAGAAGCCACTATCTACCTAGATCTGCCAGAAAGGGAAAAGGGACAGGGGTCTGTATGTCATCACAAACCCCAAGTATCAGAGATGGGGCCTTTATGCTTATTTGACAGCGTATAACTTACTTCACAGGTGATTCAGCCATGAGGACTCCTGTGTGAAGTCAGGTGACCTTTCAGAGGGGGCCAGTAGAGGAGCTTGTTCCCTTCCACCTATCACGTGAGGATGACGTTCCTCCCCTCTGACGAGGCCTCCCTCAAAATGCCATTGTGGGAGCAGAGAGCAGCCCTCGCTAACTGCCACCTCTGACACAGCCTTAGACTTCCCAGGTCTCTGAAATAATAGATCACCTGTCCTGGATAAACAGCCCAGGCTCAGGTATTCAGTTACAGCACTGGATGACTAGGGCAGCAGAACTACAGGAAGCACATGGAATGCATTTTAGAAATGCATGTAGTAAGGGCTGCCAACACGGACTGCAGCAAACGTGTCGTCCTGCAGGTGCCACTCGCGCCAGTGCTGGCACTGGACTTAACACCACTGAACTATGCACCTAAAAACAGTGAATGTGGTAGCAAGCGAGCACTTGATCCTACCTGCATTCCTTGATCACCTGGTGGATGTCAAACTCAAAGGCTGCCATCAAGATGTTGTCCAGGGGCTCTGGGCTGCTCTCACCTCCCAGAAACATGTCCAGGCTGGACTGTGGAAAGGCGATGACCCACTCAGTCCCCAGGACAAAAGCAGAGGCTCAGGAATAGCAGGGCTGTGTACAGGAGCCTTGGAGAGGGGTGATGGGCTCCTTCGAACAAGACTGAAGACCAAGTCTCGCTGTTCCAAGGTGAGGGGGGATGTCGATCCAAAGAGGCCACACAGAAAAGGACCCAGCATGGAGCCACAAGAGGACCCTAGGGGCCCCTCCTACACAGCTCACTCACCTGGGCATAGAAATGCAGGTCAATGGGCTTTACTGTGGGGTGAGCATACAGCAGCCGAGTCACGAGGAAATGGTACCAGTTATTCAGTAGCTCCTTGTGCTCTAGCAAGGCGGCCTCATCCCCCAGCATGATCTGAGGAGAGACAACCCTGAGCTCTGCGCTCCTCTCCACAACGCCGTGGACTCAGCTGAGACCCACAGTTTCAACTAGAAATAGAAAGCTCTCACCATCCCCCAGCAGGGTGGCAGGCACCCCTTTGAGGGGCAGCTGCTCCTCCCGCTGCACTGTGAAGAATGCCACAGCCCCAGGAGCAGCTCCCTGGCCCAACCGACTGCACCCCACAGACCTTGCATAGAGACTCCAGGGCAGGGCTGGCAGCGAACGTGTTGTCTTGCAGGTGCCGCTCACATTCCTCACGCCAGTGCTGCCACTTCAGCTCCAGCTCCGTCAGCGTCTGTGTGTTTCCAGGCTAAGGAGAGAGACTGGCTGAGATGGGCCATAGCACCCACACCTTTATGCTGCAAAATCCCCCCATCTTCTGGAACACAGCAGGCGCTAACACATACGCTTAGAATGGGCATTGTCCTCATCAGATCCCCCAGAATGCGGCACATGTCTGCAGATGCAGGGTTGGCATCAGCCTCCCTGGACAGCATCTGTCGAGCCTCGTCCAGACGGCCCTGCAGCACCAGGATGGTCACCTGCAAGGAGATGGGTGACCATGACCACTGAGCCCTGTGGCTCTCAACACACACTCTGGCTGTCTACCCTCCTCAGACAGGCTGCTCCTTGACCCATGAGGCAGCCCTGGGAAGACAAGTTCCTCCTTTCCAGAGGAATCTATTGCAACAGTATCACAGGTTTACCCCTTTTAATATCGAAGAGTCAGGCTAAGGATCTACCTCAGTGGCATACCTGCCTAATAAGTTCAAGGTCCTTAGTTCAATCCCAGTATCAAATGAAGAAAAGAGAAAAAGGAAATGAAGAGGAACAAGAGGAGCAAGGAGAGGAGAGGAAGAAGGACAGGAAAAAGAAGAGTGGGTTTTATTTTTCTTTGTTCAGACAGATCTCACTATGTAGTTTAGGCTGGCCTCTACTGATAGCAACCCTCCTGCCTCAGCCTCCAGAGGGCTGGGATTACAAGAGTGTATCACTGTGCCCTGCATGTGTGGGTTTTTGTTAGGTTTTTTTCAGTACCAGGGACTGAATGCCACTGGATTCTATTCCTAGCATCTCCATTTTTTGAAACGGGGTCACAAATTCCCTAGGTTTGTGCTGAACTTGTAACCCTCCTACCTCAGCCTCCCAGTGAGCTGATTTTAGCATGTACCACTGAACCCTGTTGGATTTTTGTTGTAGCTGTTATTTTGGTTCTGTGAGAGTCTGTCTATCCCACGCTGGCCTCAAATTCACAGGCACGTGCCACATGGTGAGCGCTTTTGGCCACAATCGTATTTATTTACTTATTTATTTTTGTGGCCTCAAGCTCAGAACTTTGGTCCCCTGGGCCTGACTCATTTGAGAGGGTTATTTTGTTTTTGTTTTTTTGCTGGCTCAGGCTGGCTTAAGGGCAGATCTGGTAAGGCAAGTGGAGCTAGGGATTGAACCACAGTATCCTGTACCTGACTGTATTTGCATGAGTAGGTGCTTAAACAACTGAGCTAACCAGCAGGCCCCCTCAGCCACATTTATGAAATAACTCATTATACAGCACATTATAACCAAGTTCAAGTCCAGTCTGGACCAGTTAGTTATTTGGCAAGACTGTGTCTTAAGGGGGGCGGGGAGATGACTCGGTGGAATAAGCATGTGGCAAGTGCAAAGGCCTGAGTTCAATCCCCAGTTCCGCCAAAAAAAAAAACTGTCTTAAAATTTAAAAACAGCCAGGAAGACTACACACTCAGGACTCTTTTCTGTCCCTGTTAGCTTTCCTTCTCTCAATAAATTCTTCACATTCTTAAAAATAAATAGCAAGTTGGATGAAGTGGTGCATGCTTGTAATGCTAGCACTTGGGAGGCTGAACTGGGAGGATCTCTGAGAGGTCAAGGCCAGCCTGAACTACATAGTAAGACCTTGTCTGAAAAAAATAAAATGGGTCGGGGAGATAGCTCAGTAGAATAAGCACTTGCCTGGGAAGTACAAGGTCCCGAGTTCAATCCCCAGTACCGCAAAAAGAAAAAAAAAAAAAAATAAGTAAAATTAAATAAATAAAATAAAATAGGGCTAGAGGTATCTATAGCTCAGTGCAAAGGCCCTGGGCTCAATTCTCACTAACAAAAACCTAAACAATGCCTGTAATCCCAGCACTTGGGGAGGATGAGGTAGAACAACCCCAATTTCAAGTGCAATAATGGGGCAGGGGAGATAGCTTAGTAGAATAAGCACTTGCCTGGCAAGTGCAAGGGCCATAGTTCAACCCCTGGTTCCACAAAAACAAAAGGCTATCAAGTGCAACAACTTGAACAACTTAATGACTCAGCAAAACCCTTTCACAAAATAAGTGGGGGGGGGGCAGGGAGATGGCTCAGTGGAATAAGCGCTTCCCTGGCAAGCTCAAGGACCTGAGTTCAATCCCTGGTTTTGCA
>NW_004524609.1:15095261-15108936 GCF_000260255.1 Octodon degus | reverse complement strand
AGAGGAGAGGAGAGGGCAGAGCACTAGAGAAGGGGAAAGGGGAGGGAAGAGAAACTGCACAGTGGCACAACCTATAATCCTAGCTGCTAAAGGCTTAGACAGGAGGATCACAAGCTCAATGACAACTTGGGCAACTTAAATGAGATCCTGCTTCAAAATGACAAGGGTTTGGAATTTAACTCAGTGGTAAAATGCCCCTGTGTTCAACACCCAATACTGTAAAAATAAGTAAATGAAATAAAAGAGAAAATAACAGCAAACATACCGATTCATAGAATTTTCAGTCCATATATACACATATATACATGCATGCAATGTGAATACAGCAGGCCTTCCTTACCCACAGGTTCCCTGTCTATGAATTTATCTCCTCACTAATTTATTTATAACCCTTAAATCAGTATTCAGGTGCTTTCACCATTATTCAAGGCCAAGTGCAGCCCGTGTGGTGGTGCCTGCCTAGAGGCTGAGGCAGGACGGCAAGCATGAGGCCTACCTGAACTATTCGGCAACACTCTCTCAAGAAACAGGACTTCATCAAAGCAACAAAAGTCTTAATGTCTGACACACATTTTCCCAGCTGCTGTCGCAAGACCATGCTCAGCCTTCCTATCTCAGCCTCCATACTCTGAACCTGTCTTTCCAGTGTGTTTAATGTCGTTTCTTGCACTTGTGTGCTTCCTTGGAGACCCCAGCGCTATACTACAGTGCTGCTGTGTGTCCCTAGAACAGAGCCGGGGGGGGGGGGTGTTGGAAAGCTTTACATGGGCACATAAGACCGCGCTGACAGACCCAAGTTCAACGTTAGTGTTCCACAATGTACGTTAGGACTGCCTTTAAACAAAAGGCGGGCTGGTGAGATGGCTCAGTGGTCTAAAGCATCTACTTGGAACAAGCTTAGCAAAGCACAGGGACCGCGGTTCAATCCCCCAGCACCACATGCCAGCCAGCCCCGCCCCCTGGTGGGCTGAGCTGGCCACACACACATAAATAAATAAAAATTTTAAAAAAAGAAGTTTTAAACAAAAGGCGTGTGGGGCTGGGGAAATAGCTCAGTAGAATAAGCACCTGCCTGGCAAGTGCAAGGACCCGAGTTCAATCCCCGGTTCCACCAAAAAAAAAAAAAAGGCGCATGAAACAAGGTTACATACCAAAGCACTGACACAGATGGCTGGTGGAAATCAAACCTCTATTCCCCTGGCAGCAATGATGCTGCATTTACCCATGCAGTACTTATAGATCTTAACAACCACAAGTAGTAAAAGTCAACTGTGAGTATCTATAAAAACACACAAAACAGGGGCCAGGGAGATAGCTCGGTAGAATAAGTGTTTGCCTGGCAAGCGCAGGGTCCTGAGTTCAATCCCCGGTACCGCAAAAAATAAATAAAGATAAAATCATTTTAGGGGGCTGGGGAGATAGTTCAGTTGAATAAGTGCTTGCCTGGCAAGTGCAAGGGCCTGAGTTCAATCCTCAGCTCCGCGGGGGTGGGGGTGAAGATTCAGGTTCTGCATGGCTGGGGAGATGGCTCAGTGGATTAAGCATTTCCCTGGCAAGCGCAAGGGCCTGAGTTCAATCCCCAGTTCCAGAAAAAAAAAAAACAAAACACACAAAACAATTTTTTTTCCCACATCTGGTCTTTGAGAACCTCTCCCTATCAAAAGGTGGCACTTTTCCACCGCTCTTTCTCTCCCCCTCCTCTTTTTTTTTTCATTTATGTATTTGGTACAGTCTCACTATGCAGCTCGGATTCACAGTGTAGTGATCCTCCTGTTTTCAGCCTCCCCAGCGCTGGGATTATAGGTGTGTGCCACCACACTCGGACGTGGTTGCCAAAGCAGGTGCTTAGTCCGCTGAGCTATCTTGCCAGCCCTCCATCTCTCGAACTTGGATACAACTGTGTGATTGCTTGGTTACATACAATACAGCAGAAGTGACACATCATGACTTCTACGACTAGGTCCAAAAAGGGCATATGCTTATGCCTGGCTCTCTGTGTTGTCTTAAGAAACCAGCCTGGCAGCTGCAAGAAAGCCCAAACCATTCCACATTACAAGACCACATAAAGAGGTCTACAAGGAATAGAACCGCGGCCTCTAACCCCTATGCAGCATTAGCTACTAGCCTGACTCAATTTTCAAGTGATTCTAATTCTCAACCTTTGAATCTCCCTAATGACACATGTATAACAGAGCACAGAAAAGCCATCCTGCTGTGAATTCCTGACCTAAAAAATCTGGGAGCATAATAAATGATTGCCTTTCACTGCTAAATTGTGAGAATAATTTGCACAACAGCCATAGAAACTGGAAGTGTACACACAACCATCTCCATCTCAGTCCTTTCTACATTCCAGAAGAATTAACAGTATACTATATTCCATAGTATTTATGCATCATAAGTTTAGCCATTCCTGTATTTATACAGTTAGTTGATTTGGGGTCATTTGTTGGTAGTACAAAGGCGAATACACAGCTTCTATAGGCCTATCTGGACGTAAATGTCTACATTTCTACAGGACACAAACCTATCAATGAGCTAATAAATACATATAAGACAATCAGAACAGTGCTAGGCACAGAGAAACGAATTATTATCATCCCCGTATGTTCACTCTCTTCCTTTTTTTTTTTTTTTGGTGGAACCAGGGATTGAACTCAGATCCTTGCGTTTGCCAGTCAAGCACTTATCCTACTGAGCCATTTTCCCCGGCCTCTGTTTCTTGTTTGTTTGTTACTGTGGATTGAATCCTGAGCCTCATACATACTAGGTAAGCAAATAAGCAAAGTTACCACTGAACTACATGCCCGACCTTCAAGGACTTTTATTTATTTTTTGGCAGAACCAGGGATTGAACTCAGATCCTTGCGTTTGCCAGTCAAGCGCTTATCCTACTGAGCCATCTCCCCGCCTGGGAGGTTCACAGCCATCTCCGACTCCCACAGCTCAAAGCTTTAAACTTCTCTTCCTAGCGGCTCCCAAGGTCGCTCTACCTTTCTCAGCTCGCCCTCCCCACGCCTAGCTGAACGTCGGGGCGCCCACCTCGTCCGCAGGATTTGCAGGGCCCCCGGGCCAGCGGACTCGGACCACCACAAAACAATTTTTAACCATAAGTGATGCTCAAAAGTTAGATATATTGGGGGCCGGGGAGATGGCTCAGTGGAATAAGCGCTTCTCTGGGAAGTGAAAGGGCCTGAGTTCAATTCCTGGTTCCACCCAAAAAAAAAAAAAAAAAAGTTAGATATATGACAGATGCACACACGGAGAACTCCTGAATTTTTCCTCTCTCCAGCTAGACTTCCCTCTCTGGTACCTCATCTATCCAACTGCCTAGTCAGTGTCACCACTGGAATCTCTAGCAGACATCATAAACGAACATATCTAAAGTTAAATTTCCACCAGGGGTGATGGCACATGTCTGAGATCGCAGCACTCAGGAAGCTGAGGCCAGCTTGCTACAGAGTGAGACACTGCCGCAGAATACTGAAGTAAATACAGTTCAACTCCCACCACCTACCACACGCCCGTTCCTTCACTGCACAGCAGCACCTACTCCACCAGCAAATCCAGAGGCTCTCTTAAAACCAGCGTAGCTGGTCCCTCCTCGGCGCGGCCTGAGCGCCCGGCCCTACCCCAGAAATGGGGTGCTGCTACAGCAGCGAAAACGAAGACTTGGACCAGGATCGAGAGGAGCGCAAGCTGCTGCTAGACCCTAGTAGCCCCCCAACCAAAGCCCTCAATGGAGCTGAGCCCAACTACCACAGCCTGCCTTCCGCTCGCACAGATGAGCAGGCCTTGCTCTCCTCCATCCTTGCCAAGACAGCCAGCAACATCATCGATGTGTCTGCTGCAGACTCCCAGGGCATGGAGCAGCATGAGTACATGGACCGGGCCAGGCAGTACAGTACCCGCTTGGCTGTGCTGAGCAGCAGCCTGACCCATTGGAAGAAGTTGCCACCGCTGCCATCTCTCACCAGCCAGCCCCACCAAGTGCTGGCCAGCGAGCCCATCCCCTTCTCTGACTTGCAGCAGGTCTCCAGAATAGCTGCTTATGCCTACAGTGCACTTTCTCAGATCCGTGTGGACGCAAAAGAGGAGCTGGTTGTACAGTTTGGGATCCCATGAAGAGAGGGGTCCATGGACAGCTCTTCTCCTCTCTTCAGCCTGGCTCCACCACAACTCCCCTGGTCCCAGCCTCACTGCGGCTTAAACAGTACCCTAACCTACTACTAATCACAGAGAAGAATGTGGAGAAGAGCAAGAGTAGAAGCTCGAGCAAGTGAGGACGCAGCAAGGGGGTTAGAACCTTTGGGACTGGCCTTCGAGGCCCTGGCCGAGGTCGGGTGGGGGCCAAGAGGACAGGGCCTAGTAGGTATGCCAGTCATTGGGAAGGCAGAGATACCACTGTGGGGGTGAACAACAGGGGACCTGGAGATCCCCTTCCCACCCTTTCTCTTGGCCTCAGATCATTCACTCCAGTCCCCCTCTCCCTGACTTGGTGCTTCCATGCACCTCACTAGGGTTTGTGACCAGGGTCTGGATGAGCTTGAATTTGAATGGAGTTTGTATTTCTAGCACCCTGGGTTTTTACATGTTTGGTCTTTTTGTTTTTGTCACCCTTGATAAAGGAAGTGTATTCATTGAAAAAAAAAAAAAAAACAGCGTAGCTGCTACTCCACGAACCCTGCTTCTCACCACGAACCCTGCTTAGCCACTACCCTCGTCTACCCTGGACTTCCTTGCCATCTTCTCATGGTTCATCATAACAGCCTCCAAACTACACTGTCTCTGCCGGGCTCTGTTCCCTCCAGGGCAGCCAGGTGCGCACGGGAAGGCTGGGCCAGCTCAGGTGAGCTCACACTTGGCTCTCCAAGACCTGCTGCTCAAGAGGCCGACCAAAGCGCTCACTGGGCATCAGTGTGTCGGCAGTTTACACATGCACCTCCTTGCCCTAAGTTAGTCTTACAAGAGCACTGTGCCACAGGCTTATTATTTTCCCCATTGTACAGATGAAGACACGACAGGCCAGGGATGGCAAACCTCTAAGCTGCTGAGTAATTTGGTGGTGATGTCACAGCTGGTAAGAGGCAGAGCAGGGCATGAAACCAAGATGGAAGTGCTGAGACTGTCACATGGCCTCTCTAAAGGTGAAAGTCCCTGTGTCGGCCAGGGACAGCCACTTCTCTCGCTCTCTCTCTCCCTCTCACTCATGGTCACTGTGCCTGGAGGACACTTTACCGTACACAGAGGCCTTCCCCTCCATCCTCTGTTCTCAGTTCTGCTGTTACACTCATTACTTGCTTGTATGTTTCTTTTCTATCTGCCCACCAAGACCTGAACTACATAAGGACAGGCAGGCACTTTTCTGTTTTTGCCAAGCTGCTTCCATGGTGTCCTGCAAATAACAGGCACTCAACACACAGGGAGTGAACCAAAGACTCAAAGTTCAGGTATGGAAAAATCGAACTCAGAACTCTGCACTTGCCAGGCAGGCACTGTGCCACTGAGCTATCTCCCTGACACAGCGGCCATGAAAGGGTACTTTTTTCTTTTTTTGGTAATGGGAATTGAACTAGAGGCCTCACGTTTGGCAACAGTTTCTCACCTGAACAGCACTTTGGTCAACTTCCCACTATGCCAATGAAATAGCAACTTCCTCCCTGTTCGTTCCTAACTGGCTTATAGGACCCGAGGTAAATGGAAATAGTGCTGCTAACTCAGCAAACACACACACAGATAATTCAAAAGACTCTGAGATTATCAACCTTTCTACTGTATTTCTTTCTCTTTTTTGGGGGGTGGAACGGGGGTTGAACTCAGGCCCTTGCACTATTCCACGGAGCCATCTCCCCAGCCTTTTACTGTATTTCTAACAGCTTTACCAAGATAAATTTTACAAAATAAAAATTTACAAAAAAAAAATTTAGGAGCACTGAGATGGCACAATGGTAAGCAACAGAGATGGAGCCTGAGAGTCGCTGTCCAGATCCTGGAACACAGCAACACAAGGAAGGTGAGGAGGGAGGCTGGTACCCAGGCCCAGGGAGGATCTCAATTGTGCAGTGAGCTCCAGAAGAGAGTGAAGGGAAAACCTTCAATAGAGATGATACAAGTAGATGATGACACCTTTTCTCTCACACAGGACCCACTGTTGGTCCCCTACCCAAGAGTTGGAAGAACCAACTCTTTGATTCATTTGGTCTTTTTTTTTTTTTAAGTCTCCAATGTGTTAATTTCTGCTCTAATCTTTATTTTTTTTTATTTTTATTTTTTTAAATTTTATTTATTTACGTGTGTGTGTGTGTGTGTGTGTGTGTGTGGCCAGCCCAGCCCACCAGGGGGCGGGGCTGGCTGGCATGTGGTGCTGGGGGATTGAACCGCGGTCCCTGTGCTTTGACAAGCCTACTCTAAGCAGGTGCTTTAGGCCACTGAGCCATCCCACCAGCCCCTGCTCTAATCTTTAATAATTCTCTCCCTTGTAGGAGCTTTTGGCCTTTTCTGCTATCTAGAAGTTTGAGGTTCACCTTTAAATTATTTTTTTGTGCTTGCTCTGTTTTCCTAGCAGCCATTATTATTATTTTTATTTTATTTTATTTTTTTTTTTAGTACTGGACATCGAACTGAGGACCTTGTGCTTGCCAGGCAAGTGTTTATTCTACTGAGCTATCTCCCCAGCCCAAACTAGCAGTCATTTTTTTTTCTTTTTTTTTTTTTTTGCGGTTGTCTTCCTAATAGTGGTATAAACTTCTATAAGTTTCCCTCACAGAACTGCTATGTTGTACTGTCATTATCATTTAATTGTAGAAATGGTTTGATTTCTTTCATCTGTAACCCACTGGTTGTTCAGGAGGGTACTATTTAATTTCCATGTGTTTATGAAGTTCTTGTGGTTTGTCTTGCCATTAATTTCCAATTTCATTGCACTATGGTCTAATAATATACATGGTATAATTTCAATTTCTTTGCATTAAGCATGTTCTATAAGCTAGTGTGTGGTCTATTTTGGAGACTGTGCTATATACATCTCTTTTTCTTTTCTTTTTTTTTTTTTTTTTGCACAACCGGGGATTGAACTCAGGCCCTTGTGCTTGCCAAGTAAGCACTTATTCTACTGAGCCATCTCCCTGGCCCCTGGCCCATGTACATCTGAGAAGGATGTATATTCGGATGTTGTGGGGTGGAACACTCTGTAGACATCTACTAAGTCCATTTGTCCAAAACTTTGATTCAGTTCTGAAGATTTTTTTTTCTTTCCTGTATTTGGTACAGGGTCTCACTACACAGCTCAGACTCAGTGATCCTCCTGTTTTTAGCCTCCTCAGCACTGGGATTACAGGCATGCACCATCACACCTAGACTTGGGTGCCTAAGAGCACAGCTGGCTTGGCATGTGGTGCCAGAGATTGAACCCCGGTTCCTGCTCTTGCCTAAGCAGGTGCTTAGTCTGCCGAGCTATCTCACCAGCCCTTATTCTTTTTTTTTTTTTTCCTGGTGGTACCAGGGATCGAACTTAGGACCTTGCATCTGCCAGGCAAGCACTTATTCCAGCAGCTATGTACCCAGCCCCCCTGATTTTCTGTCTACTTTATCTTTGAGACAGTGGGGTACTGAAGTCCCCCAATAAAATTTTGTTAGTGCTTATTAGATTTTTCATGCCCATTAATATTTGTTTCATATAGTTGGGTGCACTGGTATTTGTTGTATATACATTTATGATTGCTAACTCTTCCCTTTGGGTTATTTTCTTAACAAGGATTAGTGATCTTTATCTCTTTTAAGCAGTCTTGGCTTCAAATTCACTTTGTCTACAAATAGAACAGATACCCTCACATTTTTCTGTGTTCCTGCTACATGGAGTATTGTTTTCTACTCTTTGACTTTCAGTCTATGAATTTCTTTCTGATTTATTTTATTTTATTTTTTTTTGAGGTACCAGAGATTCAACTTAGAACCTTGTCCTTGCCAGGCTGAGCTATATCTCTAGCCCTCTTTCCAAATTAAATGTGTTTCTTGTATGCAACATATTATCAGATCTTGATTATTGATCCATCTGCCAGTCTGTATCTTTTGATTGGTAAATTAAGACCATTAACATTTATGGTTATAGCTGATATGTACTGACTTATACTTGTCATGTTATTTTCCTTTTGTTGGCTCAGCTGTTTTTTTCTTCCCTCCTTCTGTTTAATTATTTGCCTTGCCTGGTGGATTCCTTCTGTTGCAGTTCTTGGAATTGTCGTACTGGTTAACTATAATGTCCTTCAAAACATTTTGGAGTGTTGATTTGGTGGTCATAAATTTACTCAGCAGCTATGTACCCAGCCCCCCTGATTTTTTGTCTACTTTATCTTTGAGACAGTGGGGTACTGAAGTCCCCCAATAAAATTTTGTTAGTGCTTATTAGATTTTTCATGCCCATTAATATTTGTTTCATATAGTTGGGGATATTTATCTTAGTCATGAAAGTATCTTTTTTCTCCATCAGTCATGAAAGAAAATTTTGCACAGTATATCAGTCTGGGTTGAAGGTTGTTTTCCTCGAGAACTTAAAATAATTCACTCCAAGCTCTCTTTAACTTGAGGGTCTGTGCTGAGAGGTCAGCTATGATTGTGATGGGCTTTGCTTTATAGGTGATTTGTTTCATTTCCCTAACACCTTTTTTTTTTTTTTTTTTTTAACTTAGTACAGTGTTTTGCTAGCTTAATTCGTAGTGATCCTCCTGCTCTGGCCTCCCCAGGGCTGCAATTACAGGCGTATGCCACCATGCCCAGAGCAGGGCCAGCAGGGCATGTAATACCAGGGACTGAACCCAGGTCCTTGGGCTTGCCAGGAAGGCACCTAGGCTGCTGAGCTATCTTAACCAGCTCTCTTTTCCCTAAGACCTTTTAATAGGACTGCACTACATTGAATTTCTGGAATCTTCACTATGATATGCCTTGGTGTAGATTTCTTTCTTTCTTTTTAATGTATTTAGGACACAGTCTACAGGATCTATGCGGTCTCATTACATAGATTAAACCCACAGTGATTCTCCTGTTTTCAACTTCCCAAGTGCTGGGATTACAGGCATGTGCCACCAAACCCAGTCTCAATTGCTGTCTTAGTGCGCCCTGTGGGCGGGGCCAGCACGAAAAGCCGGCGATAGAATCCTGACCACTGTGCTCTAAGCAGACACTCTAGTCTAAGCTATCAGGACCCCTAGATTTCTTTCTGATTGTAACTAACTGTAGTTGTATATGCTTCACTTATCTGTATGTGAAATTCCTTTTCTCCATCAGAGTACTTTTCTGCCATATCTGTGAACAACTTTTTTATACCATTTGTACAATCTTCTGATCTTTTTTTTTGGTCATTTTGAGACAGGATCTTGCTATACAGTTCAGGTTGGCCTTGAGCTCACTTCGTAGCCCAGGCTTGTCTCAAACTCTCAACAATCCTCCTGCCTCAGATTCCAACATGCTGGGATTACCGATCATAATTGCTGACCTGAAATTATACTATAAAGCTACTGTGATAAAAACTGGCAAAAGGGGCCGGGGAGATGGCTCAGTAGGATAAGCACTTGACTGGCAAACGCAAGGATCTGAGTTCAATCCCCGGTTCCGCCAAAAAAAAAAAAAAAAAAAAAAAACAGACCAAAAGACCAATGAAACAGACTAGAAGATGCAAAAACAATTCCAGACACACTTGGCCAACTTAACTTTGACAAAAGTGCCAAACACATTCACTGGAAGATAGCCTCTTTAATACACGGTGCTGAAAAAACTGGTACTTCATATGCCAAAGATTAAAAGCACCCCTATTAAATGAACCCCTATTTCTCACCAGGCACTACACTAAGTTAAAAATAGATCAAAGATCTAAATACTAAACTGGAAACATTAAATCTGCTAGTAGACTAGGCAACACTTTTAAAGACACTAGCGTAGGAAAGATTTTATGAATAAGACCCCAATCACACAGGACATACTCAGCCACTTTATATTTGACAAAGATGTCAAACATCTTTACTGAAAGAAAGACAGCCTCTGTAATAAATGGTGCTAGAAAAATTGGCTTTGCACATGCCAAAGATAAAAACTGGACCTGTATCTTGCAATGCACTAAAATAAATTTAAAATGGATAATAAAAATCTAAATATTAAGGCAGAATCATTAAATCTGCTAGACGATAGAAAACTCTTGACACTGGTATATGCAAAGACATTATGAATAAAACCCTGATCACATAGGAACAAAGAATCAATAACTGGGATCTCATCTTATGAAAAAGCTTTGCCCAGTAAGAGAAACCACCAATAGAGTGAAAAGACAACCCACAACATGGGAAAAAAGGTTTGCTAGCTCTTCCTCAGATAAATGATTACTATTGAAAATGTGTAAAGAATTCAGAAATAACATATCTGGGGCTGGTGAGATGGCTCAGTGGTCGAGGGCACCTACTTAGAACAAGTTTAGCAAAGCACAAGGGACCATGGTTCAGTCCCCCAGCACCACATGCCAGCCAGCCCCGCCCCCTGGTGGGCTGAGCTGGCCACACACACAAATAAATAAATAAATAAATAAATATTAAAAAAAAGAAATAACATATCTCCTAAAAAAAAATTTTTTTTAACTGTATTTGGTTGTTGCAGGGTCTTACTACATAGCTTGGATTCATAGTGATCCTATTTTCAGCCTCCCCAGCGCTGGGATTACAGGCATGGGCCACTACCCCGGGACTCTGGCCAGCTCACCCCACCCTTAGAGGTGAACTGCAGTCTGTGTGCTTGCCTAAGCAGGCTCCTTAGTTCGCTGAGCTATCTTGCTGGCCCCAGGGATCTTCTAAGTTTAAAGCCCCAATCCAAAAATGGGCATCTGGGGACCAGGGAGATAGCTCAGTAGAATAAGCACTTGCCTGACAAGTGCAAGGGCCTGAGTTCAATCCCCAGTTCTGCAAAAAAAAAAAAAAAAAAGGGCATCTGAGATGAGCACACACTTCTCAGATGAAGAAATACAAACAGCAAATATATGAAATAATGTTCAACATCACTAGCCACTGGACAAATGCAGATTAGAAGAGCACTGATATTCCATCTCACCTCAGAAAAAATGGCTAACATCAAGAAATCAACATAATGTATTAACCACTGTTACCCTATTATCTTGTTCTGAAATTACTGTTTTTCTCTTTAAAATTTCAAAAAATTGGGGCTGGTGAGATGGCTCAGTGGTCTAAAGCACCTACTTGGAACAAGCTTGGCAAAGCACAAGGACCGCGGTTCAATCCCCTAGCACCACATGCCAGCCAGCCCCGCCCCCTGGTGGGCTGAGCTGGCCACACACACACACACACAATAAATAAATGTAATAAATAAAAATAAATAAATATTTAAAAAAAAATAAAAATAAAAATAAAAAATAATAAAATTTCAAAAAATAACTGGGGGGGATACCTGTAATTCCAGCACTCAGGAGGCTGAGGCAGGAGGAACTCAAGGCCAGCCTGAACTGCATAGCAAAACCTTAACTCAAAAATACAAAAAAATTGAAAAGGGCTGGAGATATAGATCAGAGACACAAGTGTGCCAGCCCAGTAAATGCAAGGTTCTGAGCCTGATTCCTGGTATCCAAAAACAAACAAACAAAAGAATAAAATTACTTACAAAACAAAAACAAGATGACCAACCAAGGGACCAGGGAGATGGCTCAGTAGAATAAGCGCTTGCCTGGCAGGCTAAAGGGCCTGTGTTCAATCCCCGGTTCCGCAAAAAAAAAAAAAGATGACCAACCACTCATTTACATTCCACTTTGTTTTTATTCTCACCTCTTCATATCGATAGTTTTGTTTTGGCTTTTTTGCAGAGCCAGGGATTGAACTCAGGCCTTTGCATTTGCCAGGCAAGCGCTTATTCAACTGAGCTATTTCCCGAGCCCCTCAATCAGTTTCATATTATTTTCCTGTCAACTGCATTTTCTTCTTTGGTACCAGGGATTAAATGCAGGACCTTGTGCTTGCCAGACAGGTGCTTATGCCACTGGGCAATCTCCCTGGTGTATTATTTTTGTGTCTACTCATTCTTAGAGCTATACAGAAAGCAAATTGGGGGGCCGGGGAGATGGCTCAGTAGATTAAGTGCTTCCCTGGCAAGCACAAAGAGTTCAATCCCCAGTTCTGCAAAAAAAAAAATTTAAAAAAAAAAAAGTAGTTAACAAAGCAAATTGGAGCCAGGGAGATGGCTCAGTAGAAAAAGCGCTTGCCTGGCAAGCACAAGAGCCTGAGTTCAACCCTCAGTTCTGCCAAAAAAAAAAAAAAAAAAGCAAATTTCTTTTTGCATGGCAAAGTGTACAAAGCATGATTCTTCTTATAATGCAAAAAACACTCTCCTCTGGAGCAGAGAAGATGTAAGACTGCCTCCACAAGCACAGGCTTGAAGAACTCTTGGCAGAAGGAAACTTGGTGGATAACCTCATTCCCCCCAGCTCACTCTAGCAGTAAAATACAAGTTACAAGGAAGGGTCCCAGCCTGCATAACATCCTTACCAAGTTCCAGAAGCTCTCATGTTTGCTTGGATTTCCAATGCCTAGAACATCTGCTAACAAACTGTCCACCTCGCACACATGCAGCCGGACCCAGTCCAGAAGGTGAAGGAGGAGAGAGCCAGCTGGGAGGAGAAAGACTTGTCACACAAAAATCTTGGCTTCATCCAAAGCCAATTTACCCAAAATACAGACAATGTTAAGATACACAGGCTGACCTCAGGGGCAGGGGCTTACTCCTCTCAAGGGGGACATGCATACATGAGCCAGGTGTAGTGGCACATGCCAGTAACTCCAACACTCTGAGAGGCTGAGGCAGGAGAATCACAAATTTAAGCTTAACCTGCACCATGCAATTTAGTGGGAACATGACTCAAAAAATAAGCCACTTGTGGTCACACAGGCCTGTAATTTCAGCACTTGGGAGGCAGAGGAGAAGGACTACCACAAGTCTAAGACTAGCCTGAGCTACATAATGAGTTCAAGGCCAGCCTGAACCACATAACAAGACCCTGTCTCAAAAGACCTGGGTACGTTTTCTAGTACCAAAAACAAAACAAAACAAACTAGGCTAAGAAAAAGCAAATTGGACTTCTACTTAATCCCTGCTCTGTGCCAAGCAGCTCCATTTTTCACTAAATCCTACAGAGTCGGCCTGGGACTCGGACCTTCCCACTTCACACAGCCCAAGTTTTCACAAGCATGTGATGGCTCTGTATGTAATGGCAGTTCAGGACTGACCATCAGTAGGTGCAACATAGAGAGTAATGACAAAAATACACTGTCTCCTCAAAATCTACTGGCAAAAGTAAATGTCCAAACAACTCTCTAATGTCAACTCTCAGTGCTTCAGTAGGAATATAAATGAAATACTATGCTGTTCAGATGTTAATGCTCATTTATGGGGAAAGAAAACAAATCATGATAAGACATGCCAGAAGTTGGCAGGATCAAGCAACATGGTGCATGCCTGTTGTTATGGTTTATGTCTAGTTGTCCCCCCAAAGCCTCATGCAGTCATGGGGTGAGGACTTCTAGAGTTTGTGTTAACTCATGATCCACTGGGATTATGTGTGATCCAAGGCTGGGATTATGGGTCTTAGTACTGCTGGGATTACCTATAGGTGGGTAAATACTGGGAAGTACCCATAGGT
>NW_004524609.1:15093622-15095116 GCF_000260255.1 Octodon degus | reverse complement strand
TGAGTATGGACTGAAACCTCCAGTAACTGTGAGCTAAATAAACCTTTCCTTCCTTCATTTTGAGTGTCGGGTATTTGTCCCAGCAACGAGAGAACAGTAACTAAGACACCTGTAAACCCAGCACTCTGGGAGGCTGAGGTGAGGGATCACAGGTTGACTCACCAGCTGTGCAACTTAGAGTGAGGCCCTATCTAAAAATTAAAAATAACAATAAAATAAAAAGTGCTGGAATTGGTGTGGGAAGGGAAATTAAAAAAATCAAGCCTAACTGGCAAGCTCAGTCCTCAGTTCAATTTGGGTCCAAAAAAATTCAAGGTATAATATATACATATACCTACTCCCTAAGACTATAAGCTTCATGCCATGCAAATGAGTACTAACAAAATAAATTTTTTAATGGGTGGGGCTAGGGATGTAGCTAAGTGGGAAGGCTCTGGGTTCAATATCCAGTACTGGGGCTGGGGAGTTGCCTCAGTGGAATAAGTGCTTCCCTGGCAAGCGCAAGAGCCTGAGTTCAATCCCCGGTTCTGGGGGCGGGGGAAAAAAAATCCAGTACCACTAAATAAGTAAAAAACAAAACAAAAAGTGAAAAACCGGGGCTGGGGAGATGGCTCAGTAGAATAAGCACTTGCCTGGCAAGCGCAAGGGCCTGAGTTCAATCCCTGGTTCCACAAAAAAAAAAAAAAAAAAAAAAAGTGAAAAACCCTATTGCATCTCCACAAAGAGTACACTCAAGCCATGTATTCTGTATGGGATGTAATATAATTCAAGATCAACAGAAAACTTCCGACTAGACAGGGTCAAAACACGTTAGTCCCATCCTATTATTAGCTACAGAATTCTCAAAATGAATTCTACTCCTACCTCTGAATTCTTCCCCACATCGCCAGAACTTTCAGCTCAGCTGGTCTATACTATAAATACTACCACTTTCACACACTAGTTGAAATTTTATTTCTCAGTACTTTTCAAAGTTCATCTGCCTAATGTTTTGTATTTCTAGAAAGAATTCTGTATGATTCCTTTTGCAGTGTCTGACAAAATGTCACATTTCTTTCGGGGTTTTATAATGACTTCAAATGGTATGTTTAAAATCACTGGACAGAACACTGTTCGCACAGGAAATATAAGAACAGTAGATACCAAGGACCCCTTAAACATTGCAACAAGATTATGTCACGCTCACCTGGTGCTACTTCAATAAAAAGGATCTCACACAAGTTCCAAATTAGCTCCATCGCTGACAAAATGGAGACCTATGGAAGAAACAAAAGGAGGTTTTAACTAAAAATATTCCTAAGATTTGTTTTTAGAGCAAAGGAATATATAGCAAGACTGAAATCACATGTCGGCTACTCACTAACTCAACAATTTCTAGTTTTCCTGAGAGGATTTCCCACAGGGCAGACCATGAGAGCATTTCACATGGTGATCTATAGATGACCATCATTTTGAGGAGACAGCTCAGCAGAATAAGTGCTTGCCTCGCAAGCA
>NW_004524609.1:15090755-15093229 GCF_000260255.1 Octodon degus | reverse complement strand
AAAAAAATTTAAAAAAAAAAAAAAAAGAAAGAAAATCAGTACTCCAACCTCTAAAGTTTAGGAAACTATTAATGGCAAAGCCTAGGTTAGAGCTGTAGCTTCATGAGAGAGCATCTACTTAGCATGCAAATAGCTCTGGGTTCAATCTCTGTCACTGAAAAAGAGAACAGGAGCTGGGGAGATAGCTCAGTGGAATAAGCACTTGCCTGGCAAGTGCAAGGGCCTGAGTTCAATCCCCAGTTCCGAAAAAAAAAAAAAGAACAAAAAAGAAAGCACGGGGTTTGATCAGCAACTCAGACTGGACATGGTGACACACGTCTGTAATCCCAACACTCAGGAGGCTGAAAACAGGAGTACCACTACAGGTCCGAACTGTATAGTGAAACCCTGTAGACCCTGTACTAAATAAATTTTTAAAAAAAGAAGGAAAGCAAAGTCCAATATAAAATGCATCAGACCTGGACTTTCCTCTTAGAATATGTTAGTTGTACTTTCCCACCATCCTTGTCTCCAGTGTAATCATCCCTTGTTCATAAAGAAAAAAAAAAATGTTTTGCTGACCAAACACTGTTAGTTTTATTCTCTACATACTACTAAATTTGCACCAATTTAGTGCAGAAACTCTAAGGGAAAAACTCTAAGAATCATCTTCCAATTCTAACTAAAGTATAACAACTGGCAGCTAAGCAGAGTTCATGAGGTTTTAAGACTAAAAAACAAAACTGAAAACTCATACAATTATATATCAAGCAGATCTTTGTCAATATGTTGGATCCTGAAAGGGAACAAGGAAATTTATGATGATGCCTGCCACCTCAAGGAGCTGCCATCTACCGAGGGAAAAAAGAAAAAAAAAAAAAAAGCCTTCTGGTATGACTAACTGCAGAGCTGCCCTAGGCAGGGGCCAAAACACAAAAGACAGCTCCCCATACCTGGCTGCTGAATTGGCGGCCACTGGCTTGATCTTTAGCAGCAACTAGCAAAACAAAATAAAACATTTTAAGTGAGCAATGAAACTTTCAGATTCATTATTATAGCATCACATACTAGTTTCTGTGGCTTATGCCCTTGTTTATTTAATGACTGTTTTCACTCTAGATGAATTTGTCTTTTCTTCTCTTTGTGACAGAGCCTCACTACGTAGCTAAGGAAGACTGTGAACTCACTATGTAGCCCAGGGTGACCTCGAGGCAACCCTCCTGCCCTGGGCTCCTGGGTGCTGGAATTACAGGCCACTAGGACTGGCTTCTAGATGTTTTTTTAATGCCTTCTATCTCTTTTCTGTGGATCAGTAATTCTCAAACCAAGACCATAAGTTACAAATAGTACTTTCCACTGCAATGCAGCCACTTTAAAAGACTGACAAACACATCACCTTATTATACAAAAGTCAGACACAAAGCAATCACTGCATCACATGATAGTGACTTTATTTTATTATTTATTTATTTATTTATTTATTTTGGTGCCAAGGATCAAATTCAGGAACTTCTGCTTGCTAGACAGGCACTTAAGCCAATGAGCTATCTTTCGGGCCCATAATACTGATTTTCAATCACCAAGGTCAAAGAAGTGGTAATGTACTTTTCAAAGAGTTTGATTTTGGCCCTTCAGCATACATACAAACACACACACACACACACACACACACACACACACACTTCTTACTTGCAACCTGGTGCATTTCCTCCATACAAGCTCTTATGACTGAGCGGTAGTTTTTACTCACTCGAACCAATCTACAAAAAAATGAAAAGGCATACAATGTTAAACCTAGAATATCTTGTGGTTCCAGAGAGTAAGGAAGGACTCAATAAAGGTGCAAAATTGAAGGAAAAACAGGTCAATCTGAAGGATTTTTAGATAATCCAAAACTGGAAAACCTTGAACACAATAAATATGCTATAATCAATGGGTTAAAATAAATAACAAAATGTAGGTTATTGTGGATGAGATCCATTGATAGACACCAAAATTAGTGGCTAACATTTGAGAGGGCCAGCCAAATAGCTCAGTGGATTAAAGTGCCTGCAAGCAGGCGCAGGGGGTGGGGGTTCTATCCCCAGGACTGTCGTGTCAGCCCTGCCCCCAGGCATGCTCAGACAGTGATTGAGACCAGGCATGGTGGCGCCCCAGCTCTTGGGAGACTGTAAACAGGCAGGTCACTATGAGTCCGATCTAGTAGTGAGACCCTAAACACCCTGGAGATCCTTTCCTAAAATAAAAAATAAAAAATTAGAGGAGAAATAGGCTTTACATAAGCTCAAAGTTTCTTCCCTAAGGTACTTATTAGTGACAAACAAAAGGAAACATAACTTTATAATAAAGAAAATGACACAAACCAAGTGATTAATATCAGTATCACAAGTAACGAAAACAGGGGCTGGTGAGATGGCTCAGTGGTCTAAAGCACCTACTTAGAACAAGCTTAGCAAAGCACAGGGACCGTGGTTCAATCCCCCAGCACCATATGC
>NW_004524609.1:15082304-15089960 GCF_000260255.1 Octodon degus | reverse complement strand
TTTTTTTTTTTTTTGCAGAACTGGGGATTGAATTCAGGCCCTTGCACTTGCCAGGGAAGCACTTATTCTACTGAGCCATCTCCCCGGCTTAATTTAATTTTTGGCTTTTTGAGACAGGGTCTTGCTATGTAATTCAGGCTAGCCTTGAGCTCACTTTGTAGCCCAGCCTCAGTTTGTACTCACAGTGATCCTCCTGGGGCTGGGGAGATGGCTCAGTGGAAGCACAAGGGCCTGAGTTCAATCCCCAGTTCCATTAAAAAAAAAAACCCTATATATGATCCTCCTGCCTTAGCCTCCCAATTTCCTAAGTTGCCTCCCTTCTGTCCCTCTCTCAGACAGGAGCTTTTTTACCACCAATAAATATATTCTGCTCATAAAAAAAAAGCCACATAATATGGTCATATAAGATATTAACAGTAAGGAAGCTGAGTAAGGCCTAAAAGAGAAACTACTTTTTAACTTTTCTAGAAGTTTTTTTTTTTTTGCAGAACTGGGGATAGAACTGAAGCCCTTGCGCTTGCCAGGCAAGTGCTTACTCTACTGAGCCATCTCCCCAGCCCCCTTTTGTAGAAGTTTAAAACTATTTCAAGCCAGGCATGCTGGTACATGCCTGGAATCCCAGCACTCTGGGAGGCTGAAGCAAGAGGATCACAAGTTCAAGCCCACTTTGAACAACTTATTTTCTTTTTTTTTTTTTTTTGACACAAGGTCTCACTACGTAGTGCAGGCTGGCCATGAACTCAAGACAATTGTCTTGCCTCAGCCTGACTGCTGGGATTACAAGCATGCACCACCACTCTCAGCCATGGCTTTTTTTTTTTTTTTTTTTGGTGCTTAAGAGCAGAGTTTTTATTGGGGAAAGAAAGCTTCTGTCCTTCTGTCTGAGAGAGGTACAAAAGGGGGACCTACATGGGTTGCACACCAAGTGAAGGAGCCGGGATGTAAACCAGCCAGTGATACAGGATCTAACTACACAGCCTGGACTGTTAGTGATCCTCCTGTTTTCAGCCTCCGCAGTGCTGGGATTGCAGGTGTGGCCCACTATACCCAGACTCTGGCCAGCTCCATGTGGTGTAGGGGATCGAACTTCAGTTCCTGCGCTTGCCTAAGCTTGCCTAAGTAGGCACGTTAGTCTGCTGAGCTATCTCACTGGCCCCAACCCTAGCTTTTAAAATTGTCATTTTAATATTAATTTTCACCAGTAAGTGCGGGGTCCTGAGTTCAATCCCTGGTACCGCAAAAAAAAAAAAAATAATAATAATAACAATTAATTTTCAAGTCTCCTAATTGGATATTCAATGACTCTTATACTTTGTTCACCAAACTCAGGAATTTGCACTTGCCCAGCAGGTGCTAGTGCCACTAAGCTATACACCAGGCAACTCTTGTACTTATTTGGCCTCTTGAAAGGGTAAATAAGGTTGGGGGCCGGGGAGATAGCTCAATAGAATAAATGCTTGCCTGGCAAGCACAAGGGCCTGAGTTCAATCCCCAGTTCCACCAAAAAAAAAAAGGCAAATATGAACTGGTAAAGCTTATCAAATCAGGAAATTAATCAACATCATTTATACATTCTAAGAATTTCCAGGGCCGGGGAAATGGGTCGGTAGAATAAGCACTTGCCTGGCAAGCACAAGGGCCTGTGTTCAGTCCCTGGTTCTGGCAAAAAAAGAAAAAAGAATTTCCAAGAGATGGAGAAAGGACAGGGAAAAGGGACATTTAACAAAATTACAACGTGTTGTATCCATGTACCAACTCCCCATGATGCATGTAATCAGTATTACTAGAATACTATAAACACGTAGTATTAAAAATTAAAAGTGAAAATTATCTTTAAGCAAGCCAGGGGCCAGAGAGATAGCTTAGTAGAATAAGTGCTTGCCTGGCAAGCGTAAGGGCCTGAGTTCAATCCCTGGAACCACAAAAAAAAAAAAAAAATCAAGCCATGATGGCTTAGGCCTATAATCCTAGCACTTGGGAAGCTCAGGAAGGAGGACTGATGCAAGTTTGAAGCCAGCCTGGGATACAAAGTAAGACCCTGCCTCAAAAAAGACTGCATTTGTTTTTTTCACAGTTTAGTTATAGATTTCAGCATGTAAAGTAGCCTACTTACTGAGCTTTTCTGGATTTTCCAGTCAATTCTTCTTCAATTCTCTGAAGGCCCACAAAGATTCCATGTGATTCATTAAAGAGTTTTCTCAAAATTTTAGAATAAACATCTACATCCTTCCGTATGATATGGATAAAGGGGCAGCCTGGCACCATCTCAGACTTTTCTGAAACAGAACAAGAAAAAATAATTTAACATTTATCGTCATCTCCCCCAAAAGACAATGTATTCAGAAATAAATGCAGCGCTGGAGAGATAGCTCAGCAGCACAAGCGCCTGCATGACAAGTGCAAAGTCCTGAGTTCAATTCCTGGTACAAAAATAAATAAATAAAAGAAAGGAAAAAGAAACAAATGCAAACTTGTAATCCCAGAACTCAGGAGGCTGAGGTAGAAGGAATGCCTCAAATTTTTATTTATTTATTTATTTTCAATGTATTTGGTACAGGGTCTCACTAAGCAGCTTGGACTTGTGATCCTCCTGTTTTCAGCCTCCCCAGCATTAGGAATACAGGCATGCACCACCACGCCCTTCTGATGGTTAGCTCGCACCTGGGGGTGGAGCTGGCACAGCCTGTGGGGCCAAAGATGGGAAACACACACACTCTTACACACTTGCCTAAGCAGAGGCTTAGTCCAATGAGCTCTCTCTCTGGCCCTAGGACTGCTTCAAACTTAAGGCTATCTTGGCCACATGGTGAGTTCAAATGCAGTCTAATGGGGCCAGGGAGATGGCTCAGTGGAATAAGCACTTCCCTGGCAAGCGCAAGGACCTGAGCTCAATCCTTGGTTCTGAAAAAAAAAAAAAAAAAAAAATGCAGTCTAAACTACATAAATAGTAGGAACCCATATCAAATAAAACAAACAAAAGCTTTAGTTAGTTTATCTGGGTAGGACTACACAAACAGCACAACCTAGTCTCAGCTAGGCTGGAGGGTAAGACAGGAGGATAAAATATTAAAAAGGCTATCATAGGAAATTTAGTGACATCCTGTCCACACTGCCTCAGAATTAAAGAAGAGAACAGCTGGGAATGTAGTCAGGCATGGTGGTCCATGCCTGTGATCCCAGCACTTGGGAGGCTGAGGCAAGAGAATCCTTGTGAGTTTGAGACCAGCCTGGGTTACAAAGTGAACACAAGACCAGCCTGAAATACACAGTAGTAAGACCCTGTTTCAAAAAGATTAAAAAGAAAAAAAACTGGGAATATAGCTCAGCAGTAGAGACCATGGATACAATCCCCAGTACCAGCTTTAGCTTCCATACTACTAATTTCATTTACAAAAACTAAAGTTTGAACCAAGTGTGGTGGTGCACATGTGTCATCCCAGTGCTCCAGAGGCTGAGACAGGAGGATTATCTCAAGTTCAAGGCCCGAATGAACTGCATAGTGAGATCCTGTCTCAGAACAAAACACCTGAAATATAGTTTTCATTTATAAAACCTAAAGTCGGGGGCCAGGGATATAGCTCAGCAGTATAATGCTTGCCTAGCAAGTGCAAGGTTCCAAGTTCGATTCTTGGTACCAAAAGCAAAAACCTTGGGGGCTGGAGAGATGGCTCAGTGGTCTAAAGCACCTACTTAGAACAAGCTTAGCAAAGCACAGGGACCGTGGTTCAATACCCCAGTTCCACATGCCAGCCAGCCCTGCCCCCTGGTGGGCTGAGATGGCCACACACACACACACACACACACAAATAAAATTTAAAAAATTCTTTAAAAAAAGCAAAAACCTAAAATCAGTGGCAAAATGCTTGACTACCCCAGCATCAATACAGAAGGTCACAGATGCAAGGTCTAACATCCCCACTCATACACAGAAAGAGACACCTAAGGTGATGTGGGTTACAATTTACCGATGACCTACAAGTTATGAAGTTTACTTTTCAGTCCTCAGGTTGAGCCTAGAACTCTGTACATGCAAAGCACGTGCTCTATCACTGAGCTATGGTCCCACTTTCTATGTGTGATCTTTTTTTCTTTGTTGGTGTCTTTAAGCCAGGGTCTTGCTATATGGGACCTCAAACTTACAGCAATCCTCCTGCTGGATTACAAGTACAGTACCTGTGCCATCACACTAGCTGAATTTGGGTGTGTGGTACCGGGGACTGAATCTAAGGCCTCTGCACGAAGCTACAGTCTTTTTTTTTTTTTTTTCTTCACTAAGCTACATTCTAAGTGCTTTTTTAATGTTAGTTTAAGGCAAGGTATTGCTAAAAAGTTCTGACAACTGGACTCAAACACATCCAATTTGGGACCTTGTACTTCCAGGCAGATGTTTAAGCTGCACTAGCAGAACTTTTTTTTTTTTATTTTATTTTTTATTTTTTGGTGGAACCGGGGATTGAACTCAGGCCCTTGCGCTTGCCAGGGAAGCGCTTATTCCACTGAGCCATCTCCATTAAAAAAAAAAAAAAAAAAAAAAAAGAGCATAACACATTTATGGGGCTGGTGAGATGGCTCAGTGGTCTAAAGCAAAAAAAAAGAACAAGCTTCGCAAAAAAGCACAGGGACCACGGTTCAATCCCCCAGCACCACATGCCAGCCAGCCCCCCCCCCCAGTGGACTGAGCTGGCCACACACACACACATACACAAAAAGAGCACTGAGCCATCTCCCCGGCCCTTTGAACTTTTTTTTTCCCCCCAGAAACGGAGATTGGGCCAGAGAGATGGTTCAGTAGAATAAGCGCTTGCTTGGCAAGCACAAGGGCCTGAGTTCAATCCCCGGTTCCACCAAAAAAAAAAAAAAAAGAACCGGGGATTGAACTCAGGCCCTTGCAAGCCTTATTCTACTAAGCTATCTCCCCAGCCCAGCACCAGCTGAATTTTATTTTATTTTTATTTATTTATTTTGCAGAACCGGGGATTGAACTCAGGCCCTTGCACTTGCCAGGAAGCACTTATTCTACTGAGCCATCTCCCCCGCCCCTCCAGCTGAATTTTTTTTTTAATTAATTTGTGTGTGTGTGTGTGGCCAGCTCAGTCCACCAGGGGGCGGGGCTGGCTGGCATGTGGTGCTGGGGGATTGAACCGTGGTCCCTGTGCTTTGCTTTGCTTAGCTTGTTCTAAGCAGGTGCTTTAGACCACTAGAGCCATCTCACCAGCCCCCCTCCAGCCGAATTTTAAAACATAAATGTTTATTCTCAGCCCACAAGCACACTATAGAACCACCTCTGGCCTCCATCAACTGAAATATATTGAGAATGATTTTTTTTGGTTTTTGGCTTTTTTTTTTTTGTATTTTAGGGAAGGGTCTACAGGGTGTTCAGGTCTCACTACTAGATCAGATTCATAGTGATCCGCTTGTTTACAGCATCCCAAGAGCTGGGATTACAGGCGTTCCACCACGCCATCTCAATTCCCACCCAGTCTCAATTGGTGTCTCAGTGCACCCCAGGGGTGGGGCCCGCACAGCAGGCCCAAGGATTGAACCCATGGCCCATGTGCTTGCTTGCAGGTGCTTTTTTTTTTTTTTTTTTTTTGCGGAACCAGGGATTGAACTCAGGCCCTTGCGCTACGGCTTGCAAGGGAGGCGCTTAGGGCCAGGAAGATGGCTCAGTGGAATAAGTGCTTCCCTGGAAAGCGCAAGGGCCTGAATTCAATCCCCCGTTCCACCAAAAAAAAAAAAAATACTGAGAGACGCAGGGGGAGAGGAGAGGAAGTTAAGAGTTAAGATGAGTGTATGCCGGTACCAACTCCTCACAATGGAAGGGAGGCGCTTATTCCACTGAGCCATCTCCCCGGCCCCAAATTCTTTAATTGTTTTTGGCAGAACTGGGGGTTGAACTCAAGCCCTTGGGCTTGCCAGGCAAGCTCTTGTTCTACTGAGCTATCTCCCCAGCCCAAACCTATCATAAATGAGTGTTTTTTCTTGGTTTTTCTTTGTGGAACCGGAGATTGAACTCAGGCCCTTGCACATGCCAGGGAAGTGCTTATTCCACTGAGCCATCTCCCCGGCCCCACTGCAGGTGCTTTAATCCACTGAGCTATTTGGCTGGCACTGAGAATGTTAAAACTGAGAAAAATCTAAAAACTGTGAGCTTAACTTTTTTCCACTTAATATTAGTGTAGGTAGAAATAAAGGAAATAGGGGCCAGGGAGATGGCTCAGTGGAAGGAAGTGGAAGCAAAGGGGCCTGAGTTCAATCCCTGGTTCTGCCAAAAAAAAAAAAAGGAAAAAGAAACGAAATAAAGATGGTTTTGGTGGGCTGGTGAGATGGCTCAGTGGTCTAAAGCACCTACTTAGAACAAGCTTAGCAAAGCACAGGGACCACGGTTCAATCCCCCAGCACCACATGCCAGCCAGCCCGCCCCCTGGTGGGCTGAGCTTGCCACACACACACAAATAAATAAATAAAATTAAAAAAAAAAAAAAAAAAAAAGATGGTTTTCGTGAACTAAAGCATTATTTTTGCAGCTGGGTGTGCTGGGGTACACCTAAAATCCAGGACACTGGGAAGCTGAGACAAGAAGATCCCAGGTTGGGCCCTAACCTAGGCAACTCAGTGATTCAGGGAGACCCTGGCAGAGAACTGAAGGCCAGCATGGGCTACATCGTGAGATCAAGGCCAGCCTGAACTGCAAAGCAAGACCCTCTCTCAAAAAAAAAAATAAAATAAAATAAAATAAAATAAAAAGGTCAGAGCAGACAGACAACCAAATGTAGTAAGATAAATAATCTGGAAGAAAAGAAAAACTACCTTTTTTATTGAAGGAGGTTTCACATACCAACATCTCTCCGGGGCCCCAGTCAAAGCACATTTGCTTCTTGGAATTCACACCTGGAATCAACTAGTAAAAAACAAGGCACAGAAACAGTTATTCCTACTGAAGGCATTGCTTTTCAATCAACATACAAATATCCTAGAAACTAGTCGTCAGGAAAATTAGTAAGTGTTAATCAATGTGCACAGCTATGTGTGGCTGGCACAGCCTGGGCTACTGGACACTAACAGCCCTGAGTAAGCAATCAGGCTTACCCCAGTCTGCCCGGCTCAGGTGCTAATGAGAAGGAAAGCTATGCCAGAAGCAATTCTTACACCACAATTTAATCATCTATGGTTCAGAAAAACAAAAGTCAGAAAGAAAGAATTGAACTATTTGTTACTCAAAACAAAAAAAAGTAGAAATTTCCAATCTCAGATGTGTCCCCAAGGCCAGACACTAGGTCTCTCCATGCAGTGGTGGCCCAAGAATAAAATCTGAGCTGCCAAAATCTGTTCTGCCAGTGCAGAACAGGCATTTAGAAAGTTCCTCTGACTGTTTGCCAGATTATCTGTTGAAAATACAGCTGAGAGGGGGCCGGGAAGATGGTTCAGTAGAATAAGCACTTCCCCGGCAAGCGTAAGAGCCTGAGTTCAATCCCTGGTTCTGCCAAAAAAAAGAGAATATGCTGAAACTGTCCCCTAAGAAGGTATTAGGGGGGGCCTGCCCCTTAGCTCAGTTGTTTAAGTGGCTGCTTCAGCAAAGCAGTCAGGCTCAGGTTGCTGTGGTTCGATCCCCACAACACAAGACAGCCAGTCATGCCTTGAAGGCATTCGGCGCAA
>NW_004524609.1:15080662-15081957 GCF_000260255.1 Octodon degus | reverse complement strand
GGCTGGCTGGCATGCGGTGCTGGGGGATCGAACCGCAGTCCCTGTGCTTTGCCAAGCTTATTCCATGTAGGTGCTTTAGACCACTGAGCCATCTCTCCAGCCCCCAACACCCATAATTTCTTAAGGGACAATTTATTTATTTATTTTTATTTTTATTTTTTGGCAGAACTGGAGATTGAACTCAGGCCCTTGCGCTTGCCAGGGAAGCACTTATTCCACTGAGCCATCTCCCCAGCCCCTAGGCAATTTATTAAGAGAGGGTAACATTCTTAGAAAGTATGTAGCCAGGGGATATAGCTCAGCCACATAAGTGCCTGCCTGGCTGGCAAGCACAAGGTCCTGAGTTCAAGCCCTGGTATGGGGGGAGGGAGTACACAGACTGAAATCAATTACTGTTGAAATGACATCGCATGACACTGCCCATTGTACTAACATTCTGAAATCTTTCAGTGCAACTCATTTCCACATCTCTGTAATAAACTGACTTTCAGTGTCTCTAAAATTTAGTTTCACAATATTGATATACAATTTTCTCAATAAAACATGCAAATTAAGCCTGGCATGGTGGTCCATGCCCATAATCCCAGCACCTAGAGGCTGAAGCAGGAGAATCGTTGTGAGTTTGAGACCTACCTGGGCTACAAAGTGAGCTCAAGGACAGCCTGAGCTGCACAGAGACCGTGTCTCAAAAAGGGGGAAAAAAAAAAAAAACAGCAGCTGGGTATGGGGGTACACACCTGTAATCCCAGCACTCAGGATGAGTTTGGGGGCAGCCTGCCTGGATGACATGAGATCTGTTTCAAAAACAAAGGGGCTGGGGAAATAGCTCAGTAGAATAAGTGCAAGGGCCTAAATTCAATCCCTGCTTCTGCCAAAAAAAAAAAGTAAAGCAAGTGCCAGTGAGATACCTCAGTGGACCAAGCTTGCCTGCTTTCGCAAGCTCAGGGACTAGGGTTCTATCTCTGCTCTTCATGCCACACCAGCCCTGCCACCAGGGTACACTGAGCCTGTGACCAAATCCGGGCATGGTGGCACACACCTGTAATCCCAGCACTGGGGAGCTGAAAACAGGAGGATCACTACGAGTCTAAGTTGAGTAGGGACACCCTGTACTAAATACATTTAAAAGAAAAAGAGGGCTGGTGAGATGGCTCAGTGGTCTAAAGCACCTACTTAGAACAAGCTAAGCTAAGCAACCACAGGGACCACAGTTCAATCCCCCAGCACCACATGCCAGCCAGCCCCGCCCCCTGGTGGGCTGAGCTGGCCACACACACAACACACACACACACAAA
>NW_004524609.1:15079200-15079785 GCF_000260255.1 Octodon degus | reverse complement strand
CCCTTGGGGCCAGAGAATTAGCTCAGTAGAATAAGTGGTTGCCTGGCAAGCGCGAGGTCCTGAGTTCAATCCCTGGTTCTGCCAAAATAAATAAATAAATAAATAAAAATAATAATGCCCTTCAGGGGCTGGGGAGATGGCTCAGTGGAATAAGCGCTTCCCTGACAAGCACAAGGGCCTGAGTTCAATCCCCGTTTCTGCAAAAAAACACAAGATAATGCCCTTCAGACTCCACACACAATGCCAACCAGCTTTCCACGTGGTCTCCCTAATGCCAACTCTGGGTGTAAACATCAGTTTAGAGCAACTTCATTTCCTTTGTAAATCACACCTCAACATCAAAGTAAAGGTTGGAGTTGGACAGGGTGCTGAAAAGTCACCCCCACAAAAGTTCTGACGAATGGAAGAGGGAAAGCAAAATGTCAAGCAAGTCGATAAAGTGCCAGTGGCTGTGATAGCCTTAATTCTTTTTCTCAAAAACACATACATGAGGGGCTGGTGAGATGGCTCAGTGGTCTAAAGCACCTACTTAGTACAAGCTAAGCTAAGCAAAAACACAGGAACCGCGGTTCAATCCCCCAGCAC
>NW_004524609.1:15075177-15078578 GCF_000260255.1 Octodon degus | reverse complement strand
TTTCAGTGGGGTTTCTAAAGTACCGAGAGCTAAGAACTGCAGAACTCTGAAAGCCTGTAATTTGCACATACGTGACCTAGTAAAAGAGTTCGGGGATGGTTTTGCAGAGAAAGAATCTGCTGGCGCTTTCATTTGAAAAAGTGCAGGAGTTAAAGCAAGGAAGAGAAACGCATTCCGGGGAGCAGGTACATGTCTGTCCTTCTAAAGCCTATGAACTTCTTAACCACAGACTATGCACGTATGATACATGTACACTCTTTAGAACTCAAAGCAAGCACAGGGCAATAAAAACAGAATCTCCCGAGAGAACAAATGTATTTAATAAACCTTAAGCCAATAAAGCACGACGGGGGGCTGGTGAGATAGCTCAGTGGTCTAAAGCGCCTGCTTAGGCAAGCATGCAGGGACCTCGGTTCGATCCCCAGCACCACATGCCATGCCAGCCCCGCTCCCAGGATGGGCTGAGCTGACCATTAAAAATAAATAAATAAATAAATAAATAAATAAATAAAGGAAACTTTAAAAAAAAAAAAAAAAAGCACGACAGGTAGAAGTCAAGCTCACAGTGCTGTCGTGGGGAGCTCAGTGCAGCCGAAAGGAACAACAACATAAAAAAATTCCCCTTCATCCGAGTCCAGTCTAATTACCCCAGAGAAAAGAGGAATAGAAAGGTTGGAAAGACGAGAGAGACGGGTGGAGTGACAAGTCCGGAGTGAGCGCTTGAGAAGCTACAAAGAAGCCAAACCCGAGCGACTGCTACCGCCTGAGCCTAGCTCACGGGTAAGGCAGACACCTCTGGACGCCGGCAATTGAGTCGCCAGGAGGAAGAAGCATAGCAAGGAAGTAGCCAAGCCTGAAGCAATACAGCAGACGCATTACTCAGACTGCGCGGGCAAACAAGCCTGTTCAGGGCGCCCTTACGGTAACCGCCGGCTCCCCGTCCAGCTCCTCCATGTCGCCTCCGGGACCTCGCCGGCCAAGCAGCCACCGCTCCCAGATCAGGCCTCCCGCTCTTAAGGCAGCTCCGAGGAAGGACCTCCGCGCCGGCGCCTCCTGCAGTGCCTGCAGGTCCAGTTCCGCCAACTCTGCAGAGGCCTTCACCCGAGCCACGATCCATCCTCTTGTGGCTACCACGTGTGTCCTTTCTTCCTGTGCTAAGAAAGTTGTCAAGGAAAACAGCACAGGGGAAGGCTACCCACACAAGACTTTCTCACCAGATCAGGCGGCGCCGGAGACAGCCCGGTGCCGGGCACAGAAAAGGTCCTCAGAGCTAGCGGGAGCCGGGAGGCCGTGCGGTTGCGCATGCGTGGGCGGGTGCAACTGCTCTGACGCTAGGGTTCCGGAGGGCTGGGGTTCCGGAGGGCTGGGGTTCAGCGGGCGTCTGCCTTCTGACGCTGGCTGTGCTCGTTTCGTCGTGTCCTCGGCCTTAGTGTCTTCGTAGCCGCTTCTCAGGCCCGAAGCGATACAATGAACAGACGCGTGTACCAATGCTGTCGCTGCCACTCCTACCCACAACGCGTGCAGGCAAAGTTGCTGCAGCTGAAACAACTGAAATTGAGAAGCTGGGCTTGCCTAACTACACACTGGTTTTGTTGTCTCTGAGGAAAAACAGACTCAAGTCAGGGAATCCCTGGCCTTGTTTGGAAAAGTGAAAAATGCGGGGCTGGGGAGATGGCTCAGTAGAATAAGCACCTGCCCGGCAAGCACAAGGGCCTGAGTTCAATCCCCGGTTCCCCCCCCCCCCCAAAAAAAGAAAGAAAATAAAAGTCAAAAATGTTTGGACAACTGAAAGGCATGAAATTGTTTTTGTTTGCAGTAGCATACACGAGAATAGTACTAGTCCTGAATTTCCAATTAAAGAACTTTTTTTTTTTTTTTTGGCAGAACCGGGGATTGAACTCAGATCCTTGCGTTTGACAGTCAAGTGCTTATCCTACTGAGCCATCTCCCCGGCCCCTAAAGAACTTTTTGAGACGCGCTTAATAATTTAGAAGTAAAGGGCCGGGGAGATAGCTCTGCAGATTAAGCACCTGTTTAGGCAAGCACAGGGATGGGGGTTCAGTCCCCCCCCATGCACTGAGCTGGCCACCAAGACTAACATGATGGCGCACACCTGTAATCCCAGCACTGGGGAGGCTGAAAACGGGAGAATCACTATGCGTCTGAGCTGCGTAGCAAAACCCTGTAACAACCAAATATATATTTAAAAAAATATAAAAATAAATAAAAATAAAAATAAAAGTCCTTGACGGTCGGGCATGTAGTTCAGTGGTAACTTTGCTTATTTGTTTACCTAGTATGTATGAGGCTCAGGATTCAATCCACAGTAACAAACAAGAAACAGAGAGACCGGGAAAATGGCTCAGTAGAATAAGGGCTTGCCTGGCAAGCACAAGGGCCTGAGTTCACTCCCCGGTTTTGGAAAAAAAAAAAAAGTGAATTTACTCTACATGGAAAGGTGACACAGGAGGATTGCAAGTTCAGATCCATTCTGGACAATTTTACAAGAATGTATTTCAAAACAGAGCTGAGGGGAGGGATGGAGCTGGAACTCAGTTCAGTCCAAAATCCCTAGGTTCAATCCCTACTATGGGGGAAAAACAAAACAAGGGCAAAAACAAAACAAAGGGCTGGGGAGATGGCTCAGTAGAATAAGTTTCCCCTGGCAAGCACAAGGGCCTGAGTTCAATCCCTGGTTCTGCCAAAAAAAAAAAAAAAAAAACAAAACCAAAAAAAAAAAAAAAAAAAAAAGAAAGAAAGAAAACAAAGGCAATTATATGTAATAGTAGTAGTATTCTACTTTTTTGTGTGATATCAGGGATTGAACTCAGGGCTTTGTGCTTGACTTATTCAATATATAGGCCTCTAGCCTCTCAATGCACTTCAAAGAATTTTTGTTGTTGTTGTTTTGTTTTGTTTTTCGGTGGAACCAGAGATTGAACACAGGCCCTTGCATTTGCCAGGGGAGTACTTACTGTACTGAGCCATCTCCCTGGCCCTGCTGCTCTGGTTTTTATTTATTTATTTATTTATTTTGTTTTGAGACAAGGTTTTACCATGTAGTCCAGGCTGGCCTAAAATCACTACAAGTCCGATCTAGTAGTGAAACCCTGAACACCCTGTAGACCCTTCCCTAAAATACAGGAAAAAAAAAATAAATTTAAAAAGAGCCAGGGAGAGGCCAGGAAGATAGCTCAGTAGAATGAGCTCAGTAGAACCCTGGGAGGCACAAGGTCCTAAAGTTCAATCCCCAGTACCACGGGGAAAAAAAAAAAAAGCACCAGGGAGGTGACGCTTCTGCTTGAAAGCATGCCATCCTGAGTTTGACTCCTGTTGCAAGAAGAGGAAGAGGAAGAAGAACAAGAAGGAAAAAGAATAACAAGAAGAGGAAGAGGAAGAGG
>NW_004524609.1:15073987-15074747 GCF_000260255.1 Octodon degus | reverse complement strand
GTGTGTGTGTGTGTGTGGCCAGCTCAGCCCACCAGGGGGCGGGGCTGGCTGGCATGTGGTGCTGGGGGATTGAACCGTGGTCCCTATGCTTTGCTAAGTTTGTTCCAAGTAGGTGCTTTAGACCACTGAGCCATCTCACCAGCCCAGGACAGGGAGGATTGAAGCAAACAGCAGTATCTTTATATCAAGCCGGGTGCAGCCTGGCAGAGGATAAGAAGGCCACTGACCATGAACAAAGGAAGAGAGTCTGCTTATAGATGGGTGTAGGGATGGGAGGGGACGCCAGGGGTCACTGGTGCCTCTTTGGGATGGGCAAGTACAGGATAACAGTAATATTCTACTGATTTACAGTGTGACATTCTGTAGATTTACATGGTTTCCTGTAAGCATGGGAACCAGGACTGGGAACCATCCTGATGCACAGATTTAGTTTAGTCTCTCAGGCTGAGTTAGGCGGGGGTCCTCCTGCTTGAGCAGAGTGGTCTGTAGTCTTTCTCTTCAGCTTGGGAGGTGCTTCAGTCTCCTGAGTGCTAGAATTACAGGTGTGTTCTACTGTGACTGGCTTTTATTCATTTATTTTTGGAAACAAGGTCTTAGCCAGACATGGTGGGTTCAATTCCCAATGCTGAGTTATTTTCCTTTTCCCCCTCCTCCACCTTACCCCTTCCTTCAAGATTGGTTGCCACGTGGCGGGGCAGATGGCTCAGCAGAATAAGTGCTTCCCTGGGAAGTGCAAGGGCCTGAGTTCAATCCCTGGTTC
>NW_004524609.1:15070068-15073532 GCF_000260255.1 Octodon degus | reverse complement strand
TGGCCTGGTGATGTAGCTCAATGGAAGAGCACATACCTAGCAAGTTCGAGGCCCTGAGTTTGGTTCCCAGAACCACAAGGGAAAGAAAAATATTTCCAGAACAGCATCAATAAGAATCATCTAAAACAGTGTAAAATTTGCAAAGGAGTCAAAAATCACTGCTAAATCATTCCAAATTCAAGCTTATAATCAGTTTTGGATCAAGTCAAAAGATCCATACGGGGGCCAGGGAGATGGCTCAGTGGAATAAGCACTTCCCTGGCAAGCGCAAGGGTCTGAGTTCAATTCCCAGTTCCGCCAAAAAAAAAAAAAAGATCCATACTAAAAATATGGGCTACCTGGCATGGTGGCGAACACCAGCACTCAGGAGGCTGGGGCAGGCTAATCATTGTGAGTTTGAGACCAGCCTGCACTACTAAGTGAGCTCAAGGCCAGCCTAAACTGCATAGGAAGACCCTGTCTCAAAAAGACCAAAATAAAACTAATAAATAAAAATGTGGCCTGGGCCCTGGGAGGTAGCTCAGTACAAAAAACACTTGTGGGCCAGGGAGATGGCTCAGTGGAATAAGTGCTTTGCTGGCAAGTGCAGGGTCCTGAGTTCAATCCCCATTACCACAAAATAAATAAGTACGTAAGTAAGTAAATAAATAAATAAATAGATAAATAAAATGTGGCCTGAGGGGGCCTGCCCCTTAGCTCAGTTCTTTAAGTGGCTGCTTCAACAAAGCAGTCAGCCTCAGGTTGCTGTGATTCAATTCCCAGAACTCAAACCAGCCAAACCTGCCCTGAAGGCATTCTGAACCAGCCAAGAAAAAAAAAAAAAATATGGCCTGAGCCATGTGTGGCAGTGTACATCTGTAATTCCAGCACTGGGGAGCCTGAGGCAAGAAAATCTCAGAAAAACTGAGGCCATTCTAAGCTGGGCACAGTGACGCATGCCTGTAATTGTAGCATTTAGGAGGCTGAGGCATGAGGGTCATTGTGAGCTCAAGACCATCCTGGGCTACAAAGTGAGCTCAAGGCCAGCTTAAACTGTGTAGCAAGACCTTGTCTCAACAAAACAAAAATAAATAAATCAGTTGGGGGGCTAGGGAGATGGCTAAGTAGAATAAGCACTTGCCTGGCAAGCGCTAGGGCCTGAGTTCAATCCCTGGTTCCGCCAATAAATAAATAAGTAAATATAAATAAGTAAATAAAAAAAATAAATAGGCCAGTCTAGAGAATACAGTATGATCTTATTTCTTTTTTTGTTTTGCGTCTTTTTTTCTGGGGGGACAGGGTCTGGATATGCTGATTGGGGCTCCCTTGTGCACACCGGAGAGGTATCCAGGACTGGGGTGAGGATGGAGGAAGTGGCCGCTGGGAATATAAACTGTTGTTTTAGGGATTTAGCCATATTGAATCAGGACCATAATAATTCAGCAGTTTGTAGTTGGGCTGGAACCTATCAGTCTTTTTTTTTTTTTTTTAATTTATGTGTGTGTGTGTGTGTGTGTGTGTGTGTGTGTGTGGTCAGCTTAGCCCACCAGGGGGCGGGGCTGGCTGGCATGTGGTGCTGGGGGATTGAACCTTGGTCCCTGTGCTTTGCTAAGCTTGTTCTAAGTAGGTGCTTTAGACCACTGAGTCATCTACCAGCCCAACCTATCAGTCTTGAACTTGCAATGATCCTCTTGCCTTAGCCTCCAGAGTGCTCAGATTCTAGGCAGACACCACCATGCCTGGCTAAGACCTGGTTTCCAAAAATAAATAAATAAAAGCCAGTCACAGTAGAGCACACCTGTAATTCTAGCACTCAGCATTCAGGAGACTGAGGCAGGAAGATTGCTATGAGTTCAAGGGTCATCTGGGCTCCATAATGAGTTCAAGACCAACCCAAGCTGCATAGTGAAACTGTCTCAAAAAGATAAAAGATGGAGCTGGGGAGATGGCTCAGTAGGATAAGTGCTTCCCTGGCAAGGGCAAGGGCCCAAGTTCAATCCCCAGTTCCACAAAAAAAGATAAAAGAAAGACTCGGGATATGAGGCCAACTGTGCTAAGTAGACAGTTCAAGATCAACCCGAACTACATAGCAAGGCCAGCCATAATGACCTGTATCTGTAATCCCAGCCATAATGACCTGTATCTGTAATCCTCCTGAAACAGGAGGATCACTATGAGCCCAATCTGGGTAGTGAGACCCTGCAGACTCTGTACTAAATACATAAAAACAAAAAAATCTACTGGGCTTGGGAGATAGTTCAGTGGCATAAGCACCTGCCAGGCAAGCTCAAGGTCTTGAGTTCAATCCTTGGTACCAAAAATAAAAAATAAAAAATAAAAAATCTACTAATAGGAATTATACAAACACATATGTACTTTGACCCAGGCAGTCTTTTTCTTTTTTCTTTTTTGTCTTATTGAGATGGTTTCATTCTGCAGCTCAAGCTAGCCTTGAGCTTACTTTGTAGCCCAGGCTGGTCTCAAACTCACAACGGTCCTCCTGCCTCAGCCTCCCTAGTGCCGGGATCATAAGTGTGTCCCACTATGCTCAGCTTCAAATAATTTAAAAATCAAAAGGTATATGAATTTCAGCATGTGCATTATATAATAAAAGAATAAAATACAGATTTCCCAATCTCTGAACTATTGATAGTTTGGACTGATAATTCTAGGATGTAAGAGAGAGGCTTTTGTTTGGTTGTTCTTTTTTTTTTTTTTTCCAGAACCAGGCCCTTGTGCTTGCCAGGCAAGATCTTATTCTACTGAGCTATCTCTCTAGTCCCTGTTTTCATTTTTTTGCAGTATTAGAGATTGAATACAAGGGGCTGGGGAGATGGCTCAGTGGAATAAGCACTTCCCTGGCACGCTCAAGGGCCTGAGTTCATTCCTTGGTTCCACAAAAAAAAAAAAAAAAAGAGTGAGAGATTGAATCCAATGCCTCACACTTGCCACCAAACTATATCCCAACCCTGCCCTCCTTTTGAGTCAAGCTCTTGCCCAGGTTGGTCTTGAGCTTACAATTCTCCTGCCTCAGTCTCTTGGTAGGTGGGATCACAGATGTTTCATACCTAGTTAGTTGTAAGTTGTTTCACCAAATCCCTAGTTTCCACTCATAACATGTGAATAATACCCCTCAACAATGGTGATAACTACAAATGTATTTAGATAATCCTTGTATTGGGCTGGCAAGATAGCTCAGCAGTTTAAAGCACTAGCTTAGGCAAATGCCCAGGGGTCACAGTTCAATCCCCAGCACCACATGCTGCGCCAGCCCCACTCCCAAGGTGAGCTGAGCTGGCCACAATAAATAAATAGATAGATAGATAATCCTTCTGTTCTCTACACTGCAAAATTACCTGTTAATATACTAGCTGCATCGCCAGAGATATACCTTAGGCCAGGGATACAGTTTAATGGCATAAGTGCTTATCTGGCAAGAGCAAGGTCCTAAGTTCAATTCCCAGTTCTGCCAAAAAATACAAAAA
>NW_004524609.1:15061242-15069968 GCF_000260255.1 Octodon degus | reverse complement strand
TTACCTGCATCAAATATATTATTTTCTTTCATATTTTGTATGGTCTCAAACTCACAACAATCCTCTTTTCTCAGTCTCAAGTGCTGGGATTATAGGCAGGCACCACCAGGCCTGGTTTGTATCTCTCAATAAATATATTAATAACAACCAAAACAACAACTGACATAGACCGGGCAGTATGGTGCCCACCTGTAATCCCTACTACTAGGAAAGCTGAGGCAGAAGTACTGCCAAGAGCCGGGCATCATGGAGCATGCCTGCAATTCCAGCACTGGGGAGACTGAGGCAGGAGGATTGCTGCAAATTCGAGGACTGGTTGGGATACAAAGTAAGTTCAAGGCAAGCCTGAACTGCATAGTGAGACCCTGTTTCAAAAATAAATAAGGGCCGATGAGATAGCTCAGCAGCATAAGCACCTGCCTGGCAAGTGCAAGGTCTTGAGTTCAATCCCTGGTACCAAAACAAATAAAATGAATAAATAAAAACTAAATGTAAAAAATTTACAGCTGGAGGGCTGCCAAATAGCTCAGCAGATTAAAGCACCTGCAAACAGGTGCGGGGTTCAGGGGTTTGATCTCTGGGCCCACCGTGCCAGCCCCGCCCCAGAGGCATACTGAGAAGGCAGTTGAAACTGGGCATGGTGGGGCACGCCTGTAATCCCAGCTCTTGGGAGGCTGTAAACAGAAGGATCATTACAAGTCTGATCTAGTCGTGAGACCCTGAACACCCTGTAGACCCTCCCCCCCAAAAAAAAATTACTACTAAAGGAGTAAAATTTGCTTTACCCCTCTGGTTCACAAGCATTCATGAAGTTCACAATTGCTTAGAAGGCATGAAAACCACTGATTCCGGGGCCCTATCCCTGGAGTATCTAATTCAGCAGGTCTAGGGTGGGAGTTGGTATTTGCATTTTTGACAGTTACCTTGGAGAACCATCTTTCCAACTGTTTTCCCTGCCTCCAAGTGAGTGTGACCATTCACAAAGAACTTGAAGAGGGCCCGGGAGATGGCTCAGTAGAATAAGCGCTTCCCTGGCAAACACAAGGGCCTAAGTTCAATCCCCAGTTCCACAAAAAAACAAACAAACAAACAAACAAACAAACAACCTCAAAGAACACAGCTTGTATCTATACTATAATGTATAGTTCCATTCATTTGATTTGTCCTGTTTTATGAAACAAAGAGCCTCAAGTCACTGAGCCTCATTCCTGTTCCATGACTTGAATCCAGTAATGGAAAGGAAAGGAAGATTGACCAGGGTTCGATCCCCAGCACCACACGCCATGCCAGCCCATCCTCCAAGGTCCATGGCAGAGTCCAGGTGTGGTGTTGCACACCTACAATCCCAGCGCTGGGGAGCCTGAAAGCAGAAGGATCATCATGAATCACAGTTGCATAGTGAGACCCTGCAACAGCCAAATACATTTTTTTTTGACAAAACCAGGGATTGAACTCAGTCCCTTGCGCTTGCCAGGCAAGCACTTATTCTACTGAGTTATCCCCCCAGGCCCTTCTCCTCACTTTGTAGCCCAGGCTGTTTTCAGACTTGCAGCAATCCTCCTGCCTCAGCTTCCTGAGTGCTAGATTACAAGTGTGTACCACCACCACGCCCAGCTTTCCAGCTAAATCTATCTAATTATTTATCTGCATCTATAGACAGATAAATAGAAATTTCACCTTGTTTGTCCAGTGGGAGAAATAAAGGGTAAATAAGGAGCAAAATGGAGGACAGGTTAGAGGAACATGTTCAAATGCAAGAAGGAACAAGAGAGGACGGAAAGAGAAGCGAAGAAGGGAAAAGGTAATTTACATTCTTAAAGTTTCTGTCTTTTTTTTTTTTTTTTTGGCAGAACAGGGGATTGAACTCAGGCCCTTGCACTTGCCAGGGAAGCACTTATTCCACTGAGCCATATCCCTGGCCCGAGTTTCTGTCTTTTTGAGACAAGACTTCACTATGCAGTTCAGGCTAACCTTGAACTCACTTTGTAGCCCAGGCTGGCCAAAGCAATCCTCCTGCCTCAGCCTCCTTCCTGAATTCTGGCATTACAAGTGTGCACCACCATGCCCAACCAGAAAATGTTTTTTGTTTTTTGTTTTTTGCTTTTTTTTAAAGAGGGGCCCAAGTGCCCGGCTAGCTCAGTCGGTAGAGCATGAGACTCTTAAAAAGAGAGGCCCAGGAAGGCCTGAGTTCAAGTCTCAGTTCCGGAAAAAAAAAAAAAAAAGAGGGCCAGAGAGATGGCTCAGTAGAATTAGGGCATCCCTGGCAAGTGCAAGGATCTGAGTTCAAAACTGGATTCAAGGGGCTGGTGAGATGGCTCAGTGGTCTAAAGCACCTACTTAGAACAAGCTTAGCAAAGCACAGGGACCGCGGTTCTATCCCCCAGCACCACGTGCCAGCTAGCCCTGCCCCCCTGGTGAGCTGGCTGGCCACACACACACACACACAAATAAATAAATAAAATTAAAAAAAAACCTCGATTCAAGGGGCTGGGGAGATAGCTTACTTGAGTAAGTGCTTGCCTGACAAGCTCAAGGGCTTGAGTTCAATCCCTGGCTCCGCAAAAAAACCAAACCAAACCAAAACAAAACATCTCGATTCTACCAAAATAAATAAATAAATAAAATAATAATTCTTTGGGGCCAGGGAGATGGCTCAGTGGAATAAGTGCTTCCCTGGCAAGCGCAAGGGCCTGAGCTCAATCCTCGGTTCTTTTTTTTTTTTTTTAAATTTCTTTATTTATTTTTTAATTTATTTATTGTGTGTGTGTGTGTGTGTGTGTGTGGCCAGCTCAGCCCACCAGGGGGTGGGGCTGGCTGGCATGTGGTGCTGGGGGATTGAACCGCGGTCCCTGTGCTTTGCCAAGCTTGTTTCAAGTAGGTGCTTTAGACCACTGAGCCATCTCTCCAGCCCCTACCTTCTACTTTTAATAGCAATTTAATTTAGTACCTGGGAGAACTTTTCGCCCATTTTTCTAGTTAACCCCTAGTAATGAAAACTTCGTATACAACTCTCCCTTCCTTTCCTTTACTTACTCCAACAGTTGTACTAGATATTGGGAATAAAACTGTGAAAAAGACACACATCTCTGCTTTTTTTGGAATTTACATTCTTCTGGAAGAGATAGACATGACTTGATTTATTTATTTATTTTTGGGTACCTGGTATCAAACCCAAGACCTCACACTTGCCAGGACCTTAGACAAGAATTTAAGTCAAAACACTTTGGTGCTTCTAGAATTTCTCTCTCTCCTTTTTTTCTCACTTTCTTTTTTTTTCCTCATTTCTCTGTGGCTTTCCACAGCAGCAGCCCTATGATAATTAAGTGCTGAGCTGAGTCAGAAGGCCTGAGTTCCATACTGGCTCTGCCACTTCCCAGGGAGTGACCAAGTTGTCCAACCGCCATCTGTCTCATTCTCTTCATCTGTGAAATGAAGATACTTATTATGAGGCTTTTGGAGGATTAAGGGCTTGGCAAAGACTCTTCACATAATAATCACTCAGTTAATGTCTGCCACTGCTATTCTTGTCTATGTAGATTTTTTAAAAATGTTTATTTTTTTTGATTTTTGAGACAAGTTCTCAGCAGGTGGGCTGGGCTTGAATTTGTGGTATGGACCAGGCTGGCCTCAAATTTGAGGCAGTCTCTGGCCTCAGCCTCCAGGAATGCTGGGATTATAGGTATGCACCACCATGCCCAGTTTTCTGTGTCAATTTCTTGTACTCTTTTTCTTTTTGGTACCCGGGATCATCGAATGCAGGACCTTGGGCTTGTCAAGCTTATGCTGCTGAGCTATTTCCCTCCCCCACCCCAGCCCTTTTTCTTTCTAAAATATCTTTTTTTTTTTTTTTTTTTGCAGAACCTGTTATTGAACTCAGGACCTTGTGTTTGCCAGGGAAGCGCTTATTCCACTGAGCCATCTTCCCAGCCCCATCTAAAATATCTTTAAAGGGGCTGGTGAGATGGCTCAGTGGTCTAAGGCACCTACTTAGAACAAGCTAAGCTAAGTGAAGCACAGGGACCATGGTTCAATCCCCCAGCACCACATGCTGGCCAGCCCCGCCCCGTGGTGGGCTGAGCTGGCCACACACTAAACAAATAAATAGATAAATAAATAAATGTTTAAAAAAAAGAAAGCAATAATTATAATTAAAATATCTTTAAAAATAAATAAATAGGGGGGCTGTGGAGATGTCTCAATGGAATAAGTGCTTCCCTGGCAAGCACAAAGGCCTGAGTTCAATCCCTGGTTCTGCCAAAAAATAAATAAATAAATAAATAAATAGGGCCAGGGAGATGGCTCAGTGGAGTAAGTGCTTCCTTGGCAAGCTCAAGGGCCTGAGTTCAATCCCTGGTTCTGCCAAATAAATAAATAAATAAATAAATAAATAAATAAATAAATAGGGGCTGGGTAGATGACTCAGTGGAATAAGCGCTTCCCTGGCAAGTGCAAGGGCCTGAGTTCAATCCCTGGTTCCACCAAAAAATAAATAACTAAATATTTAGAAGATACAATATTTTTTTTCAGGGTAGTTTCTCTACCCCTATGAAAATGATGGGGGGAGGAGCCAGGGAGATGCCTCAGTAGAATAAGCGCTTGTCTGGCAAGTGCAAGGACTTGAGTTCAATCCCTGCTTCCACAAAAAAAAAAAAAAAAAAAAAAAAAAGAAAGAAAAGAAAAGAAAGAAAGAAAGAAAACGGTTGATTCCTTTCAAAGGCTCCTTGAGCTGTTGACTAGACAAGATGAGCAAAGCTCACCCTCCTGAGCTGAAAAAATTTATGGACAAGAAGTTATCATTGAAATTGAATGGGGGGCTGGTGAGATGGCTCAGTGGTCTAAGGCACCTACTTAGAACAAGCTAAGCTAAGTGAAGCACAGGGACCATGGTTCAATCCCCCAGCACCACATGCCAGCCATCCCCGCCCCCTGGTGGGCTGAGCTGGCCACACACACACACCACACACACACTCTCTCTCTCTCTCTCTCTCTAATAAATAAATAAATAAATAAATAAATAAATAATTTAAAAAAGAAATTATTGAATGGGGGGCTGGTGAGATGGCTCAGTGGTCTAAAGCACCTACTTAGAACAAGCTTAGCAAAGCACAGGGACCGAGGTTCAATCCCCCAGCACCACATGCCAGCCAGCCCCGCCCCCTGCGGTGGGCTGAGCTGGCCACACACACACATAAATAAATAAAAATTAAAAAAAAAAAAAGAAATTGAATGGTGGAGCTGGGGAAATGGCTCAGTGGAATAAGCACTTCCCTGGCAAGTGCAAGGGCCTGAGTTCAATCCCCGGTTCTGCAAAAAAAAAAAAAAAAAAAGAAAAGAAAGGAAATTGAATGGTGAAAAAAAAAAGAAATTGAATGGTGGCTGACATGTCCAAGGAGTATTGGAGTATTGCGAGGTTTTGATCCCTTCATGAATCTTGTGACAGATGAATGTGTGGAGATGGCAACTAGTGGGCAACAGAACAACGCTGGAATGGTGGTAAGACGAGGAAATAGTATCATCATGTCGGAAGCCTTGGAACGAGTTTAAATAATTGACTGCTCTGCAGAAAAATTCTGCCCCTCCTCCAGGCTGCTTTCACTGACTGACGATTGGGTCATACACATTTTCATATATTAAATTTTTGTTAAATAAACTTTTGTAATAGTCAAAAAGAAAGAAAGAAAATGATAGGAGGAGAAACACAATGTTGGGATTGTTTTTTTCCTGAATAATGGAGCAAAAGACTTACCGTGTATGATTTTCGAAGATTCTCTAGGCCAGTCTGCAGGGTTCCAATTTGCCATTGGAATATGTATTGCTCATAAATTTGAATATGTATTTTATAGGAACTCCTTTGCTGAAGGCAATTTTGTAATTTAGCATAACTTTGGAGGGGTATTGTAAAGACACACCTACCACACAAAAGCCAGCGACTGAATGACAATTAGGTTAGTGGAGGCCCCCTACAGATCTACAAGGTAAGATTAGCTTCCCTTACTCCTCTTTGATGGGTTGTGTACTGGGAAGGCATGTTGTAGTATTAGAAAGACCTGGGTATAGAAGGGCAGCAAGGACATGGTACCGTCTCTTTTCTCTCCTCAGAGCCTGTCACAAGCACCAGCGTGTTGGTTCCTGGCATACAGTAGTAGCTTCATCAACATTGCTGGGGGGGGGGTGCTGCGGAGGTAGCTTGGCAGTCTAAATACCGGCATGGCAAATGCAAGGACCCAGGTTCAATCTCTGGTCCTGCGTGCTATGCGCCCACCTGTAATTCCAGCGCCAAGGAGGCTGAGACAGGAGGATCATTACGAGTCTGAGCTGTATAGCAAGACCCTGTACCAAATAAACAAATAAAAGATTAGAAATTTTACATCTAAACAAAAAAACAAAACAAAACAAAACACTGCTCTGTGGTTGAAAAAGTACTTACCCCTTTCGAGAGTAGCAGTGAATACATACTACACCCACTTGGTAAAGTTGTGTGTAGGAAGAAAATGAATTAACAGGCCGGGGAGATGGCTCAGTGGAATAAGCGCTTCCCTGGCAAGTGCGAGGGCCTGAGTTCAATCCCCAGATCCGTCAATAAATAAATAAATAAATAAAAAATTAAAATGTGGTTAAAAAAGAAAAGAAAATGAATTAACACTAGTAAAGTCCCGCTCAGTGCCTCACGCATACCAGGTGCTCAGCAATTTTAGTTCTCTTCCCCTTTCACTTTTTATGTATTTCCTCCCCCCTGCTGCTGCCTCAATCTAAATATGGTTTTTCTTTTTCTTTTTTTCTCATTAGAGTTTTAGCATGTACTTCAAACTGGCCTTCAACTCACTGCATAGCCCAGGCTGGCCTTGAATTTATGGCAATTCTCCTCCTCAGTTTCCTGAGTACTAGGATTACGGAGATGTAGTGCCATGCTCAGCTCCCCCCCTCCCCCCAACCAGGGATTGAACTCAGGCCCTTGCACTTGCCAGGGAAGTGCTGATCCCACTGAGCCATCTCCCTGGCCCAAAATACAAGAGCCTTTTTTTTTTTTTTTTTTTTTTTCAGAGCCGGGTATGAACTCAGGCCCTTGTGCTTGCCAGGCAAGTGCTTATTCTACTGAGCCATCTCCCTTGTACTGCTCAGCTTTTTTTATGTCTTTAGAATCAAGGATTTGTCCGCCCTTCATTGTATCCCCAGTGCCACAAGACCTTTATACATAGTAAAGATTTCAATGTATTTAACTGACTTATTCAGTGAATCTTGGAGCATCTGCAGTGTACAGAAGCTTGGCGTTGTGAGAGAACAGGCACTTTGGGGAAACCTGAGTTTTGAACGTGACCAAAGCAAGGCTTTGAGAAGGAAATAATGAGAGAGAAGCTGAGTGGGGTAGTTGGTCTGGATTAGTTCTCAAAAGGCTTTGTAGATCTTCTTCTTCTTCTTCTTCTTCTTCTTCTTCTTCTTCTTCTTCTTCTTCTTCTTCTTCTTCTTCTTCTTTTTTGCAGAACCAGGGATTAAACTCAGGCCCCTGCATTTGCCAGGCAAGCACTTATTCCACTGAGCAATATCCCCCATCCCTTTTTTTTTTTTTTATATTTATTTATTTTTATTTATTACATTTATTTATTGTGTGTGTGTGTGGCCAGCTCAGCCCACCAGGGGGCGGGTCTGGCTGGCATGTGGTGCTGGGGATCGAACCGCGGTCCCTGTGCTTTGCCAAGCTTGTTTCAAGTAGGTGCTTTAGACCACTGAGCCATCTCTCCAGCCCCTCCCCCATCCCTTGTAGATCTTCTGTTTTGTGTGTGTGTGTGTGTGTGTGTGTGTGTGTGTGTGTGCACTGAGAATCAAACTTACAACCTCAAGTTTGCTAGTCAGGTGCTGTGCTGCTAAACTACATCCCTGGCCCCTCTTATAAGAATTTTGAAAAAAAAAAAAAGCGAATTTTGAGGGCTGGGGAAATAGCTCAGTAGAATAAGTGCTTGCTTGGCAAGCACAAGGGCCTGAGTTCAATCCTGGTTCTACACACACACACACACACACATACACACACGCACACAGAGTTTTGGACTTTACCTTGTAGATCAGAAGCTTGTCACCTTGAACCAAGAACTATCAGGAACTTTTATTTTTATTTTAGAATAGTTTGCTCTCAAACTTAAATGTGCTTAAGAGGGGCCGGGGAGATAGCTCAGTAGAATAAGCACTTGCCTGGCAAGCACAAGGGCCTGAGTTCAATCCTCAGTTCCACCCCCCTCCAAAAAAAAAGAAAGAAAGAAAGAGAAAAATGTGCTTAAGAACCACCAGAGAGGGCTGGTGAGATGGCTCAGTGGTCTAAAGCACCTATTTAGAACAAGCTAAGCAAAGAAGAAGCACAGCGACCGCGGTTCAATCCCCAGCACCACATGCCAGCCAGCCCCACCCCCTGGTGGGCTGAGCTGGCCACACACACACACACAAAATAAATAAATAAAATTAAAATTAAAAAAAAAAAAGGAACCACCAGAGAGGGCCAAGAAGATGGCTCAGTGGAATAAGTGTTTCCCTGGCAAGTGCAAGAGCATGAGTTCAATCCCTGGTTTCGCAAAAACAAAAAAACCACCAGAGAGCTACTGAGGAGGAGGTCATGTAAAAATGTAGCCAGAGGGGCCGTGGAGATGGCTCAGTGGAATAACAGCTTTGCTGGCAAATGCAAGGGCCTGAGTTCAATCCCCGGTTCCGAAAAAAAAAAAAAAAAAAAAAAGTTAATTTCTTTT
>NW_004524609.1:15058180-15061001 GCF_000260255.1 Octodon degus | reverse complement strand
CTGGCATGTGGTGCTGGGGGATTGAACCGCGGTCCCTGTGTTTTGCTTAGCTTAGCTTGTTCTAAGTAGGTGCTTTAGACCACTGAGCCATCTCACCAGCCCATGTTAGTGTTCTTTAGCAAGGTAAATCAGATGGCTTCTCTTTTTTTTTTTTTTTTGGCGGAACCACGGATTGAACTAAAGCCCTTGTGCTTGCCAGGGAAGTACTTATTCCACTGAACCATCTCCCCGGCCCCCAAGGGCATTCTCCTACTGAACTATATCCCCAAACCTTGAAGAATTTTTGTTATTATTGTTCTTTTTGAGATAGTGCCTTGCTAAATGGCCCACTTGGGATTCAAATTTGGAACCCTTCTGCCTTAGCCTTCTGCTGGGATTACACTCATGGACCACCACAACTGGCTAATGAGTGTTTTAAGTTAAAATAAGAAAGAAGGGGGGGAAGATAGATCAGTAGAATAAGCGCTTGCCTAGCAAGCGCAAGGGCCTATGCTCAATTCCCGGTTCTGCAAAAAAAAAAAAAAAAGAGAGAGAGAAAGAAAAAGAGGGGCCAGGGAGCTGGCTCCGTGGAATAAGCACTTGCCTGGCAAGCGCAGTGGCCTGAGTTCAATTCCCGGTTCTAGGAAAAAAAAAAAAAAAAAAAAAAAAGAAAGAAAGAAAAGAAAAAGAAAGAGGGCCGGGGAGATGGCTCAGTGGAATAAGTGCTTCCTTGGCAAGCGCAAGGACCTGAGTTCAATCCCCGGTTCCGCAAAAAAAGAAAAAAGAAAAGAAAGAAACTAAAAGGAAAAAGAAAAAAGAAAACCTTGATCAAGGATGTAGCTCAGGGGCCAGGGAGACGGCTCAGTGGAACAAGCGTTTCCACGGCATGCGCAAGGTCCTGAGTTCAATCCTCGGTTCTGCCAAAAAAAAAAAAAAAAAAAAGGATGTAGCTCAGTGGCAGAGTACTTGCCTGGCAAGCTTGAATTCCTGAGTTGGATTCCGTGTGTGTGTGTGTGTGTGTGTGTGTGTGTGTGTGAGAGAGAGAGAGAGAGAGAGAGAGAGAGACTCATTAAAAGGCAACCTAAAGAAAGAAAAAAGGCACTTTCTAGTCATAATGCCAAAGGGTCTGAGATTTTTATTTACTCATTTATGTACTTATTTCATGCATGTTTGCAATTTAGGGGATTGGTATGTATTTACAGTCTATCTTCATCATTTCTAATCCCTTTATACTCTACTACCCCCCACCCTGCCATACCTTTGACCAAGATTTATATTTAAACCAGCATTGTAGGTGATGATTCATTGAAATATCAGGCACCAAGAGAATATCTTTTTTTTTTTTTTGCAGAACCAGGGATTGAACTCAGGCCCTTGTGCTTGCCAGGCAAGCACTTATTCTACTGAGCTAACTCCTTAGCCCCGAGAATATCTTAAAGCAAGAAAACCAGTGTTGTGCTTGGTGGCTCAGGCATGTAATCCTAGCACTTTGAAAGCCTGAAGCAGGAGCATTCCAGATTGGAGCCCAGTTTGGGCAATGTGGCAATTTAGTGAAACCCTTCCTCAAAATAAAGGGGCCAGGGAGATAGCTCAGTAGAATAAGTGTTAGCTTGGCAAATGCAAGGGCCTGAGTTCAATCCCTGATTCCGCCTAAATAAATAAATAAATAGTAAAATAAACTGTGTGAAAGTGCTTGGATCTAGTTCAGTGGAAAGACTTTTGTTCAATCCCTAGTACCATAGTCACAAAAAAGAGACAACCAAAAAGAGAGAGAGAGAGGGAGGGAGGGAGGGAGGGAGGGAGACAGAGAGAGACAGAGAGAGAGAGAGAGAGAGAGAGAGAGAGAGAGAGTGAGAGAGAGAGAAATAACCAGTAATCAATTAGGTGGGCAATGCACAATTCTGGGGAGAACTGCGCTGCACCAGATCAAATATGGCTGATTATTCTGCCTACTTTGGCCTGTCTCACACTAAGGCCTTCAGCTTCCTCATGGAGAACTAGAAAGAGTCCCTGAAATGCTCCATCCCAGGCCAGGTGTGGTGGTGAATACCTGTAACTACCAGCACTTGGGAGGCTGAGGCAGGAGGATCACTGCAAAACCAGCCTAGGCTACATAGAGAGTTCAGGCCAGCCTAAACTACACAGACCCTGTCTCAGAAAAAAACAAAAAGCAAGCAAACCAAAAAGCTAGTCCAAAGCCAGAGGCTACAGGAAAGTAGACAGATTTGGTAGGTAATACATTTAGAATGGTTGGGAGGAAGTGCTTTGGACTTGTAACTATTGTAATGGTGTGTCATCTGGTGTAAGAATCTGTACCAGGAAGAATTAAGGTCATGAAAGGTAAAAAGAAGTGTTTTGGTTGAGATTTTCTGAGTTTGCAGTGTGTCTAGATATCCAAATAGATCCGAGTAGAGATGTTCAAAGTCAGCAGCTCGGGGGCCGGGGAGATGGCTCATTAGAAAAAGCACTTCCCTGGCAAGCACAAGGGCCTGAGTTCAATCCCCAGTTCCGCAAAAAAAAAAAAAAAAAAAAAAAAAAAAAAAACAAAAAAAAAAAAAAAACACAAAGTCAGCAGCTCAAAGTAAGATCTGGACTAGATATACAGATTTGAGAATCAGTAGCTAATAGTAATTGAAATGGGGGAAATCATCCCAGGAGAGGAAATGTAGAAGAGTCTAGAACAAAACCTCAAAGAACAGGTAGGGAGAGAGTTAAAAAAAAAGGGGGCCCAGCCCTAGCTCAGCTCTTTAAGTGGCTGCTTCCACAATGCTGGCAGCCTCAGTTTGCTGTAGTTCGATCCCCACAACACTCCAGCCATGCAAAAGTGCCCTGAAGGCATTCA
>NW_004524609.1:15051189-15057945 GCF_000260255.1 Octodon degus | reverse complement strand
AAAAAAAAAAAAAAAGAGTTGAGAAAAAATTGCCAAGAGTGTTAAGGGCCAGTCTGAGATGATAGGAAAACCAACTTTCTTCCAAAGTTCAAAAGGAGTAACAAATGGAATGCATATTGGATTCACAAAGGTGACCTTGTAGAGGGTTTTAGTGGAGCTGTGGACACAGTACCAGATTGCGATAGATTGAGGAATGGGAGATGAAGGGTGGAGACTGCTGTTACAGGAATATTTTCAGGCTGATTGGCCAAGAATGGAGAGCCTTATGGTCATAATAATTGAGGGGGTTTTGTTGGTTGTTTTTTTTTTTTGACAGAACCGGGGATTGAACTCAGACCCTTGCGCTTGCCTGGGAAGCGCTTATTCCACTGAGCCATCTCCCTGGCCCTTTACTCTTCAGGTATGGGTTTTTTTTTTTTTGAGGAACCAGGGATTGAACTCAGGCCTTTGCGCTTGCCAGGGAAGTGCTTATTCCACTGAGCCATCTCTCTGGCCCCAGTATTTTTAAATCTATTTTCTCTATGTAGCCCGGGCTGGCCTTGAATTGACTGTTTAGCCTATGCTGTCCTTGAAGTCCCAGCAATCCTTCTGCCTCAGCCTTCCCAGCGCTGGGATGACAGGTATGCATCACCACACCAGGCTGTTTCTGTTTGTTTATTTCTATGCTAACAGAAGAGTGGGAAGAAAATACAGATACATACAAAATTAAAAAGTGGACTGAAAGGCATGGGATGGAACCTTGTCTACAGAAATCAAAATTGTTCTTCAAACAGGAGGGGTCTACCTCTATTTTATACCTGGATGGAAGGAGGAAAGGATTGGCTGGTTTGGGAGCTTCCTGTTGGGTAGTTCTCTCTGATAGTTTCTTCTTGAAGTTGGAGAACAGGGCATGAGGAAGGAGTTCCTTGAATGCATAAATGAAGTTTTCCCCAGACAAAGTCAAGGCTTTAGCAGCAGGACGGAAGTGTTTTGTATTTGAGGCCAGAGCATGGTGGGAAGCTGGTAGAGGCTGAAATGTTAACGTTAGAGGTTGAGGCTAAGAGGAAGTGTGATTTTCCTCTAAACGTGTACTTTACTGTATTTGGCCCACAAAACAAGAGTTTTTTTCCAGAACCTGATGCTGGGGTTTTGACATAGGCTCCCTCTTTCATGTCTAATCCTTCTGCCTGCCACAGCCTACGGTTTACTTCTAAGGCCTTGGGACTCCTTGTCCTCGCGGAGGACCAGCTGGAAGCCATTTTGATTATGTTCCACCACAGAAGGAGGACAATACAGCCCCGCCCAAAGCCAGGCGCGCCCCCGCGACAGGCCGAGTGCGCGTGTCCGCGCATCTTCCCGCCGGCCTGGCGGGCGACTGGCCCTGGCGTCGGCGTCGCGGGGCGGGAGGTGGGTGGGGGGTTGGGGTGGTTATGTAAGCGTTGCGCGCTCCCGCGAGGCGGCAACCAATAGGAGGTCCCGCCAGCTCGTGCTCGCGCACGTAGGGTGGGGGGGATGGAGCGCACGACGTGCGCGCGCCCTCTCCCCTCAGCCACCGCTGCTGCCTCCTTCTGCCGCTCCTGGTGCTGCTTGTGTGCTCGTTCGGTGCGGACCTGGTACCTCTTTTGTGAAGCGGCAGCTAAGAAGACTCGGGCGTTCGCTATGGCCGACGAAAAGCCCAAGGTGAGCTTCTGTGCCGCCTCCTCGCCTCAGCGCACGGCAGGGAACGGCGGAGCTGGGGTCCGGCCCGAGCCCGCCCCGGACTCCCCGCGCCTTCTCGGGCCCCCTACGGGGCCGGCCGCGGCTCAGGCCCGGGCGCTCCGCGCCATTTTCCTCCCTCCCTCTCTTCCTCCCGCGTCGGAGAAGGCCAGCCGCCCCCCCCCGCCCCCGGAACCTCCGAGTGCGCGCGACGCGAGGCGGGCGGCGGATCGCGGGCTCCCGCGGGCCCACCGGCTTCGCGCGGGCACCTTTGCCGGCCGCCGGCGCGCGGAAGAAGGGCGTTGGGCGCGCGGTTTGCGGGCTCCGAGACTGCACGGCGTCGGCTGTGGCGGGAGTCCCCTCGGCCCGGGGCTTCCCCGCCGGGTGGGAGCCGAGGCGGCCCGCGAAGGCTCGCTGGGAATCAATGGGCTGCTGCGCGGCTGCGAGGCGGATGCCCATGGGCAGTCAGGCTCGGGGCTTGGGGATTCCCGGGGAGTGGTCCCACTTTTAGGGCCCCGGGGACCCAGAGGGGAAAGGGCAGCGGCCCTTCCCCAGGTGGTAGTGCCCCCTGAACCGGAGGGCACCATGTGGTTTCAAGAAGTTGGAGGCTGAGATGCGAGCACATAGACTTGGGGCAGAACTTCTGAGCGCGATTATTGAGGTACCAGGAAGCTTCCCATGAGGATGGGGACACGCGTTTAAGGGGCAAAGGGGACTTGCTGCGTTGGGTTGCTTTGACACCTCCTCTACTTTCTGAAGTGAAGTAGGGGCTGCAGAATTCCTTCCACATCTGATTTTGTTGAACTTCGGGTTAAGTTGAAATCTACAAGGAGGAAAACTGCATTTGACAACAAAGGGGAGGGATATGAGAGCGCTTAACTAAACGTAAACGAAAAAGAAGTTGCTAATAGAATCGAACATAAATCGAGCTTCTCGGTTGTTAATGATGTTCTACAGAGGATCAGGTTATATGTCTCTCTCTTTTTTTTAATAATGTGTAGACTGAATTTGTTATTGGGATGAGTTTGGTAACTTTTTTTTTTTTTTTTTTTTTTTTTGTGGAACCGGGGGTTGAACTCAGGCCCTAGCGCTTGCCAGACAAGCACTTATTCTACTGAGCTATCTCCCTGGCCCGGAGTTTGGTAACTTTTAACAAGAGTCTTGTAATGAATTGTGGATTGCAAGTTCTTTTTTGCTCATCTTTTATACTGTCCCAGCAGTTGTACTTCAACTGCTTCTCAAAGACATTTTTATCTGTTAAGGAGGATGTATTGTTGGTGACAGAAAATACTCCCTTTTAGAAAATTCGGTTTCAAGATAACGATGTAATAGATTGGGACCTATCGCTTAAAATCTGAGTGTTGGGAGTAGGTTTTTCTGTTTCTGTGTCAGCTATCTAGTGGTGTTACCAGATTTCTGGTCGGAGACTGACTTCAGTGGCTGAAAACAGCTGTGTGCTGTTTTATCATACAGAATGAAACCTGTTGATTTGTGCATCAGTTTAGGCTGCTGTTGCTTTAAAAGATGTCTGGTTTTTACATTTTCCGAATTACACTTTTATTTTTCTTTCAACAGGAAGGAGTCAAGACTGAGAACAACGATCACATTAATTTGAAGGTGGCGGGGCAGGATGGTTCTGTGGTGCAGTTTAAGATTAAGAGGCATACACCACTTAGTAAACTAATGAAAGCCTATTGTGAACGACAGGTGAGGAATTGATATATGCAATTTAATAGATTTTAAAAAGTTTCCTTGCGACTAGGACCTATAGGAGCATAATATTACAGTGACTATCTTTGGTAGGATGAATATGCGTGTATGTACTTGGTATATCCGTATTTATTGTGTACTTGATGTATTGATTCCTCATGAAAATGCTTAGAATAGTTTGGTTAGTATTATTTATGATTATGCTCTACTAGAAATTATCACAGTTTAGTCACAGATTTGTTTAGTTCCCAAGGGAATGTAATCTTTTGTCTGAAGTAAATATTTTTGGTACTGGGAATCAAACTCAGAACCTTGAGCTTGCCAGGCAGGCGCTGTGCCACTGAGCTATATCCCTGGCCCTGAAGTGAGTGAACTTGCTGAATTTTTCTTAGGCCTTTTTTCTTTTTTTGGGGGGGTGGGAGGAGAGGATCTTTGAGGCAGGGTTCTACTATGCAGTTCAGGATAGCCCTGTGATCCTCTTTCCTCAACCTCCTAAGTGCTGACATTACAGGTATGCACTGCCACACCTGACTATTTATTTATTTTACTTTTATTCATTTTACTTTTATTCATTCGTTTATTTTACTTTTATTCATTTCATTTATTTATTTATTTTTGGTGGGACTGGGGATTGAACTCAGGCCCTTGCGCTTAACAGGGAATCGCTTATTCTGCTGAGCCATCTCCCTGGCCCCACTTTTATTCATTTTAATTAGTTGGCTCATTTTTTAAATTGATTGATGATTGATTTGAAACAGGGTCTTACACTGTAGTCCAGCCAGGGCATTAAACGCAGGCTGGCCTTGAAGAATTGGTGGCAATCTGATTGTCCTGTTTCAGCCTCTCCAGTGTTGGGATTACAGGCATGCACCACCGTGCCTCACATTCTTTTTGAGGGGGCTGTTGAGAAAGGGTCTTGTTGTGTCCAGGGTAGCTTTGAACTTAATTGTGTGGCTCAGGCTGGCCTGAAACTCTTGGCCGTTCAGTGTCAGTGTCTCAAGTGCTGTGATTAGGGACCTTCATCATTGTACCCGTTTTAAAAAATTTGGGGGTCTTGGAGAGATAGCAGCATAAGCACCTCTGTAGCAAGCCCAAGATCCTGAGTTTGATCCCCAGTACTGGTGAAAAAAATTAATATTTTTTGATACCAGGAATGGAACTCAGGACCTCACACTTGCCAGGCAGCCACTGTGCTGCTGAGCTATATCCCTGGCCCTTACGTATTTATTTTTAAACACTGGGTGTGGTGGCGCAGGCCTATACACAGTATTTGTTTGGCTGAGGGACGATTGCAAGTTCAAGGCCAGTCTGGGTAACTTAGCCAGATCTTGTTTCAGAGTGAAATGAAAAGAGTTGGGAATGTAAGCTCTGTGGTAGAGCACCTGCCTGCCATGCACTGGGCCCTGGTTTTGATCCCTAATAGCATGAAAAACTTTGTTGTTTTGTGTAGGGAGAGGGCCTCATGGTGCAGTCCAGACTGCACTAACCTTCAATTCCTTTTTTTTGTGGTGCTGGGGATTGAATTTAGGACCTGACACTTGTCAGGCAGGCACTTATGCCACTGAGCTATCTCCCAGCCCCTGGCCTTCAATCCATTTACTGCCCTCTTGAGTTCTGGGATTACAAATATGGGCCAGTACACCTGCATTTTATAATTGTTTTTTTGTTTTGTTTTATTTTGTTTGTTTTTGTGGAACCGGGGATTGAACTCAGGCTCTTGCACTTGCTAGGCAAGCGATTATTCAACTGAGCCATCTCCCCGGCCCCTTTATAATTGTTTTTATTTGTGGTACTGGGGATCAAACCCCATCTCACATTGACCAGTCATACATTTTGCTGCTGAGCTGTGCAACTCTCAATTCCAAAACCCAGGAAATTTTTTTTTTTTTTTTTTTGTGGAACTGAGGATTGAACTCAGGTCCTTGCACTTGCCAGGGAAGCGCTTATTCTACTGAGCCATCTCCCCAGCCCCAGAAATTTGTAATTTTGAGCCAAGCATGAACTTTGTATTAAGGCTATATTTATATTTTATTCAGAAAAGCACTGTAGACATTAAGAAAAGGAAATACAAAAACTCTCTTTTTTGCTTTCTATGTATTGGGGATTGAATTGAGGGCCTTTGTAATTTTCCTGCCCCAGTGTCATGGTTCTGGGATTAATGGTATCCCCCCTCATGATCAGCTGTGCCACTCCTTCCCATCCTAGTTGAACCTGTCCATTCATTTATTTATGGAACTGGGGGTAATACTCAGCTTAGTCCCCATTCTTATTATTTTGAGGCATGGTCTTGATAAAAAGTTGCCAGGAGCTGACCTCGTCTCAAATTAGGGGATAGAGTGGGGCATGGATATAGCAAAGTGGCATAAGCACCTGCCTGGCAAGTGCAAGATCCCTAGTTTGATCCCTGGTACTGTAAAGACAAAAACAAGAAACTTACTGGGTATACTTGATTTGCCTGAGGAAACAAGTACTGGTTGTCCATAAAGCATAAAACTCTTTTGGTAAGTAAATACGGAGATCTGATCCAGGAAGAATAGGAAAAATACTTTATTTTGTCCTTAATTTGAGAGTAACCTGAGAGTTCAGAGCAAGGTGTGTGTGTGTGTGTGTGTGTGTGTGTGTGTAATTGTAAAGTTGTTATTTTATTTTATTTTATTTTTGGCGGAACTGGGGATTGAACTCAGATCCTTGTGTTTCCCAGTCAAGCGCTTATCCTACTGAGGCATCTCCCAGACCCCAAAGTTGTTTTTTAAATATTGGGTGTTAAACCTAGGGCTTCAGTGCATTATTTCTTAATTGTACCTCCAGCCCATTCCTTTTCTTTTTGGGGGTGGGAGATGGGATCTTGCTATGCAGTCCTGGCTTCCTTGAAATACCTATGTTATCCAGGCTGGGCTGGAACTCAAAAGTGATTCCTGAATGCTGGGATTACAGGAATGGGCTATGCCTGGCAAGGCCCTGTTTTGAAATAAATTGGAGGAGAGCTGAAGCCTGACCTGGTGCACATACCTGTAATCTCATCACTTGGGAATCAGCTGCAAGTTTCAGGCCAGCGTGGGCTATATAGCATGATGGGGGGGTGGGTAGCTTGCTAAATTGCCCATGCTGGCCTGGCCTCAGATTTGCTATTACTCTGCTTCAGTCTCCTGAGTAACTGAGCTTATTGGCATTTGCTTTATAAAGTTTTTTTTTTTTTTTTTTTTTTTTTTCTTTTAAGGAGGGTAGACATAGGAGTGTTAATTAATTTGGGCTGGTTGCTTACTCCTTAAAAGTAGGTACAGGGGCTGGTGAGATGGCTCAGTGGTCTAAAGCACCTACTTAGAACAAGCTTAGCAAAGCACAGGGACTGCGGTTCAATCCCCCAGCACCACA
>NW_004524609.1:15048916-15051089 GCF_000260255.1 Octodon degus | reverse complement strand
CCTACTCTAAAACAAAACAAAACTGAGATGAACAGTAAGAGATGAACAACAATAACTAAAGATAAAAGCTTTTAACATTGTGCTATAGGGCTGGTGAGATGGCTCAGTGGTCTAAAGCACCTACTTAGAACAAGCTTAGCAAAGCACAGGGACTGCGGTTCAATCCCCCAGCACCACATGCCAGCCAGCCCCGCCCCCTGGTGGGCTGAGCTGGCAACACACACACACACACATAAATAAATAATTTTTTTAAAAAAAGTAGGTACAGTTTAGCCAGGCCTTATGACACACATATGTAATCCCAGAACTCTGGAGGATGTCAGAATTACAAGTTTAAGGTTAGCCTGCACTACCAAGTGAGACCCTGTCTCAGAAAATAGGTACAAACTATCAAAATATCAAAGTATATGTCCAGTTTTAATTTGCATAGCTAATTTTTTTTTTTTTTTTTTTTTTGGGTGGAACTGGGGATTGAACTCAGGAACTCAAGCGCTTATTCTACTAAGCTATCTCCCCGGCCCCTGGACCAAGAATTTTCTACGATGATTCATTGAGTGAATTAGCTGAGGTGGGAGGATCAGAGATTTGAGCCTAGGTAGTTAATTATTTAGTCAGACCTCTAGAAATAAAGAATGAAATTCTGGGTGTGGTGGTACCTCCAGCATACAGGAGGCTGAGGAAGGGTTGGTGCAGTTTGAGGTCAGTCTGGACTACATGATGAGTGACTTTTCCCTCCCCCTCCCTTTTTGTGGCTGTCTGTCTGTCTGCTCCTCATGTCAGGATTCAAACTGTACCTCATACTTGCAAGGCAGGTGCTGTGTTGCTGGGCTACATCTCCAAGAAGAGGCTATCTTATAAAAGAAAAAAAGGCCTAAGGCTGTATTTCAGTGCAAAGGCCCTACTTTTTTTTGTATTTTAGGGAAGGGTCTATAGGGTGTTCAGTGTCACACTACTAGATTGGACTCTTAGCGATCCACCTGTTTACAGCTTCCCAAGAGCTGGTATTACAGGCGCGCGCCACCATACCCAGTCTCAGTTGCTGTCTCAGTGTGCCTCTGGGGCAGGCCAGCACAGAGGGCCTGGCACAGCAGGCTTGGGGATCGGTGACGGTGACGGGCTTAATCCGCTGAGCTATTTGGCCAGCCCCTAAATCTTTTTTTTTTTTTTTGGTGGAACTGGGGATTGAACTCAGGTCCTTGTGCTTGCCAGGAAAGCGCATATTCCACTGAGCCATCTCCCCGGCCCGGATTAGTGGTTATTTTTATTTTATTATTATTTTTTAATTTTTGGTGGAACTGGTGATTGAACTCACGCCCTTGCGCTTGCCAGGGAAGCGCTTATTCCACTGAGCCATCTCCCTGACCCCATAGTGGTTATTTTTTAGTGTCACCACAAATGTAAACTCTGAGTATAGACCCCCCCACCACTAGGGATTGAACTCGGGCCCATGGGCTTGCTAGGCAAGCACTTATTCTACTGAGCTATCTCCCAGGCCCCAGTATAGACTTCTTGGCTTAATTTCTCTAGAGCCTAGACCAATGCAACATTTTGAACACAATGCTTACAAAATGGTAGTGTTGCTAGTTGTGGTATCAAAGGTCTGTAATCAGTACTCAGGAGGCTGAGACAGGAGTATTTGCTATGAGTTTGAGGCCAGTCTAGGCTACATAGCTGGACCCTGTTTCAAAAAAAAGCCTTTCAAACTAATGATTCACGTTGATTTTTACCCCCATGTTGATTTAAACATTATTTGTGTGTGTGTGTGTGTGTGTGTGTGGCCAGCTCAGCCCACCAGGGGTTGGGGCTGGCTGGCATGTGGTGCTGGGGATTGAACCGCGGTCCCTGTGCTTTGCATAGCTTAGCTTGTTCCAAGTAGGTGCTTTAGACCACTGAGCCATGTCACCAGGCCCCCCCCCCCATGTTGATTTATAAATAAGTGTCTAGTGTTGATTTATCCTGGCTTTCATGGAGTAGTGGGTGGTTTTTGAGAACACAGAATTACTGATTTAGTTTAGTTCCTTTTATGAAATGAATACACAGGGACCTAAAGGATTTTCCTAAGTCTCAGGGCATAGCTAAATCAACTATGAGATTTGAACTGAAGAGGAGTAAGAGTTCCGGTTTATGTAATCCTGAAGCCACATTTCCTTTGTTTGTTGGTTTTTTTTTTTTG
>NW_004524609.1:15048188-15048750 GCF_000260255.1 Octodon degus | reverse complement strand
TGTGTGTGTGTGTGTGGCCAGCTCAGCCCACCAGGGGGCGAGGCTGGCTGGCATGTGGTGCTGGGGGACTGAACCGCGGTCCCTGTGCTTTAGCTTAGCTTAGCTTGTTGTAGGTAGGTGCTTTAGACCACTGAGCCATCTCACCAGCCCCGGCACATTTCCTTTGAACTTTATCTCTTATAAATCTGAAAGCAAGCAGAGAACTTTCTTTGATAGGGAAAAATCATAAGTAATAGAATTTTTTTTTTTTTTTTTTGGCAGAACTGGGGATTGAACTCAGGCCCTTGCTCTTGCCAGGGAAGCGCTTATCCTGCTGAGCCATCTCCCCAGCCCCAGTAATAGAATTTTTTATTTTGCGGAACTGGGGATTGAACTCAGGCTCTTGCAAAGTAATAGAATTAACTGACAAAGTAGTTATAGGAAACTACAGGAAAATGATGACTAAAATTTAATTGGAATATATTTTATGTTGGAAACTTTTGTTTATATTGCTCTTTGAGACATTCTGTATGTCTTTTAAATTGTCTAAAATACCCAGTTCTGGGAAAAAAAAAAAAAAAAA
>NW_004524609.1:15040812-15047453 GCF_000260255.1 Octodon degus | reverse complement strand
GTTGTGGGGATCGAACCACAGCAACCTGAGCCTGACGGCTTTGTTGAAGCAGCCACTTAAAGAACTGAGCTAAGGGGCAGGCCCCCGTTTTGTTGTGTTTCAGGTCAGGGTCTCACTTTGTAGTTCAGGCAGGCAGGCCTTGAACTTGAGTTGATCCTTTTGCCTAAACCTCCCCAAGTGTGAGGATTACAGGTGTGTGCCACTCTGCCTGATAGTGCTTAGTATTTGGTTGAAGCAAGGAATCTTTACTATAGAGTGTTTGTTAGCAAATATAGAATACTTAGCAATTAATGACTTGTCATGGAATTATTTTTTTTGAACTTTTTGTTACTTATTTTTTGCAGAACTGGGGATTGAACTCAGGCCCTTGTGCTTGCCAGGCAGGCACTTATTTACTGAGCTATCTCCCCAACCCTGAATATTATGATCAATGAAATAAAAATTATAGGTGTCAACTGCTTGGTAGAGGATTACTTTATTATTTTAAGCAAGACAAGGCATAGTATAAAAGTGGTATAAGACACACTAGGATTTGATTTAATTTTGGGGTACAGAGAATTGAACTCAGGACCTTGTACTTGCTAGGCCTGTGTTTTGCTGCTGAAGTATACTTTTAGCCCTGACACCTTGTTAAAATAAGGTAAAACAGGTGTTTCACAAATGTTCACTTGTTTTGTGTACAGGGTAACCAAACCAAACACACTTATTTTTTTAGCGGAACTGGGGATTGAACTCAGGCCTTGTGCTTGCCAGCGAAGCGCTAATTCTGCGGAGCCATCTCCCTGGCCCAAACACACTATCATTGAGCTACATTCCTACCCCTTTATTTTGACAGAGGTTCTCCTGTGTTAACCAGGATGGTCAGGAATTTGAGATCCTCTTAAGCTTCTGAGTAGGTGGAATTATTATTGAGTACATTTAGTTTCTTCAATATAAGGGGGTGCTGCCAGAAATATAGCTTAGTGTCATAAGCATCTGCCTGGCAAATACAAGGTTCTGAGTTCAATTCCCAGTACCAAAAAACAAAACAAGAAGGTACTACTGTTTTTCAGTATCTTTAATGCTAAGAGTGCAGTTTAAATTTTCTTAGTTTTTCTGATAATTAATGGAGTCTGTGTAGCATTAGTGTTTGTAGTTTGAACATGATACAGAAGTGATTATTCATAACACAAATCCAAAGGTACTGTAATCCCAGCATTTGGGAGGCTGAGGCAGAAGGATCGTTGTGAGTTGAGACCAGCCTAGGCTACAAAGTGAGCTCAAGGCTAGCCTGAACTGCATAGTGAGACCCTGGCATTTGGTGCCGGGGATTGAACCCAGGTCTTTGCACTTGCCAGGCAAGTGCTTATGCTGCCCATGAGAGAGATTTTGAAGCTAGTCCCCTCCATCTTGAGCTGCGTCTTCATCCCTTTTATTTTTTTATTTTTTCCTCATCCCTTTTTTATTTTTATTTTTTTTGGCAGAACCGATGATCAAACTCAGGCATTTGCGCTTGCCAGGGAAGTGCTTATTCTAGTGAGCCATCTCCCCGGCCCCCTCATCCCTTTTTATGTTGAGACAGATTTGCTTAATTCCTTGTGTTGGGCTTGAATTTCCCATCATGCCTCAGCCTTTGTGGAATGTTGGGATTATATTCATATACCCAATGGGGCCGGGCAGATGGCTTAGTGGAATAAGTGCATCCCTAGCAAGCGCAACGGCCTGAGTTCAATCCCCGGTTCTGCCAAAACAAAACAAAACAAAAACAATCATATACCCACCACTCTGCCTAGATTACGAGTTTTTATTTTTTATTTTGTGGTACTGGGGATTGAACTCAGGACCCTGAGCTTGCCAGGCAGGCACTTATTCTACTGAGCTATCTCCCCAGTACAGTTCATATATGTATATATATTTTGTGGTATGGGGGATCAAACTCGGGACCTGCCATTTATGAGACAGGCGCCTGTGCTGCTGAGCTATCTTCCCAGCTCAAGGTTTTTTTTTTTTTTTGTATTTTAGGGAAGGGTCAATAAGGGTGTTCAGGGTCTCACTACTAGATAGGACTTGTGGTGATTCTCTTGTTTACGGCCTCCCAAGTGCTGTGATATCAGGCGTACGGCCCAGTCTCAGTTGGCGTGGCCCAGTCTTAACCACCAGCTCAGTGCGCCCTGGAGGACAGGGCCAGCAGGGTAGGCCTGGGGATTGAACCTCTGGCCCCTGTGCTGGCTTGCAGGCGCTTTAATACATTGAGCTATTTGGCTGGCTCCTATAAGTATTTTTAATACAGTTTCTGTCTTCTGGTGGAAGTGGTTGTTTTTTGTTGGGGATTGAGACAGAGTCTTACTGTGTAGTGCAGGGTGGCCTAGAATTTGTGATAATCCTCCTGCCTCAGCCTCCCATGTGCTGGGATTACATGGGAGCACTACCATGCCCTGTAGGTGGGAGTTGTGATATCAAGAATAAGAACAAATTCAATGCCTAGGCTACTTGTGGAATTGTGCTGAGAGACATGCGTTTTTTTAGTGGTAGGGGAACAGAAACTCCTTTTTCATTACAACCCCCTAAGATATTTATTTGGTGACCTTCAGTTTTCATTATTAAGCCTGTGATGGGTCCCTGATCTCTAGACTTTTTGGAGAAGTTTAAGTGTGTGTGTATGTATTTATGTATGTATTTATTTATTGGTGCTGGGGATTGAACTCAGGACCTTGTGCTTGCCAGGCAGGTGCATATGCCACTGAGCTATCTTTCTGTCCCTTTAAATTTTATATCTGCTGGGTGTGATAGTGTATGTCTGTAATCCCAGCACTCACTGTGTAACCTAGATTGATCTGGAACTCAAGCAATCCCTCTACTGCAGCCTACTGAATGTTTTGATTATAGGCATGTGCCACCATGCCCAGCTGTTTTTTATTTATTTATTTATTTATTTATTTGTGTGTGTGTGTGTGTGTGTGTGTGTGTGTGGCCAGCTCAGCCCACCAGGGGCCGGGCTGGCTGGCATGTGGTGCTGGGGGATTGAACTGCAGTCTGTGTGCTTTACTAAGCTTGTTCTAAGTAGGTGCTTAGACCACTGAGCCATCTCACCAGCCCCCCAGCTGTTTTTTAAAATACATTTTATTTGGAGACGGTTTCACTAAATTCTTAGGTGGGATTTAAACTTAGCTTCCTGCCTTCGTGCTGGAACCCTCACCATCCCTGATTAAAATGCTGTATTTTAAAGAAAGTAAGGGGGAGAGTCACATGGAGAGAAAACATTTTCTCAGGCTTTCACAGAGAGCACATTGGCCAAGCAATGGCCGTGACTCATCCACACGGCTGACAGTGACAAAGGATCTACAATCTGAGGTACAGGATCTCAGGATAAATCCTGAGGGGATTTCACTGACCTTATCAGACCCAAAAGCTGCAAGTCTTGTTGCATAGGTCTTGCTTTATCTTGGTCTTAACCATCCAGCAGAAAAGTATAAAAATGAAGTATAAGAAGTAAAGCCATGCTGTTATGTTGAGCTGTAGGGGATTCAGGTCAACAATTTCTGACATTGCCAGTGAAGCGGAAGACCCAATACTATTATGGACCACTGGACTCTTTTAGAATATTTTGCTGAGTTTACACACCTATAATATTCAAATAACGGGACTTAACGAAAAAAGGGTATACAGATGAATGTCCATTTTGTATCTGTGTATTCAAAATGGTTAAGATAGATAGTTACATTCTCTTAATGAATAGAGGGATTTGTTCTAAATTTGTTCTAAAATTTATTTGTAAATAGGATATCATGTCTGCATCTTATACAGCAATTAATCACAAGGAAGCATGCATGCAATGTGTTAATTATTGAAACTGTCCTACCAAATTGGTTTGAAACTGTCTCATTGCTATTTGTTTCTCAATAAAATTGTGGGGAAAAAAAAATGAAGAAAGGGAGCCAGGGCTGGTGAGATGGCTCAGTGGTCTAAAGCACCTACCTAGAACAAGCTAAGCAAAGCACAGGGACCGCATTCAAGCCCCCAGCACCACATGCCAGCCAGACCCGCCACCTGGTGGGCTGAGCTGGCCACACACACACACACACACACACACACACACACACATATAAATAAACATTTAAAAAAGAAAGTAAGGGAGCCAGGGAGATAGCTTGTAGAATAAGTGCTTGCCTGGCAAGTGCAAAGGCCTGAGTTCAATCCTTGATTCTGCAAAAAAAAAGAGAGGAAAAAAAAGTTAAGAATCCCCCCAGTCTTAATTCACATAGATATTCTTTTTTTTTTTTTTCCCCCCCCTCTGGAACCAGGGATTGAACTCAGGCCCTTGTGCTTGCTAGGCAAGCACTTATTCCACTGAGCCATCTCCCCAGCCCTCACATTAGATATTCTAAGATATGGTCATTTATTTAGATTCTTGTTAATATATTCATGGTTCAATATATATAGTTTAAAAAAAAAAAAAACATTTATTGTGTGTGTGTGTGTGTGTGTGTGTGTGTGTGTGTGGCCAGCTCAGCCCAACAGGGCGGGGCTGGATGGCATGTGGTGCTGGGGGATCGAACCGCAGTCCCTGTGCTTTGCCAAGCTTGTTCCAAGTAGGTGCTTTAGACCACTGAGCCATTTCTCCAGCCCCCAATATATGTAGTTTTATTTAAATGCTGTTCTTACTGTTTATATGCTATTTTTAAACTCTTCAGGGTTTGTCAATGAGGCAGATCAGATTCCGATTTGATGGACAGCCAATCAATGAAACAGACACACCTGCACAGGTAAAAATCTTCTAATTTTATAATTTTTAAAACTGCCTTGTAAATTTGTTGATTGATAGATTGAGACAAAGGCTCACTAAATAGTTCGGGCTGGCTTCAAAGTCACAGTGACGAGCCAGGTTTGGTGGTGCACACCTATAATCTGAGCACTCAGGAGGCTGAGGCAGGATCACTGCGAGTTTGACACCAGTCTGGACTATAAAGTGAGCTCAAGGTTAGCTTGAACTGAATAGCAGGACCTTGTCTCAAAATGACAACAAATTTAAAAAAAACCTCATAGTGATTCTCCTGACTGCTGGAATTGTAGGTATGTGTCACCATGCCTGACTAGTTGTTACAGAAGTGGAAACAAGTATTGTTGAAGGAGATCTTAAAGAAAAAATAAGAATAGATGCAGGAAATGCTAAAAGATTTGTTTGATTTGATTTTTTTTTTAGGAAATGGTCTACAGGGTGTTCAGGGTCTCACTACTAGATTGGACTTGTAGTGATCCACCTGTTTACAGCCTCCCAAGAGCTGGGATTACAGGCGTACCCTACCACACCCAGTCTCATTGCACCCCATGGGTGGGGCCAGCATGGCTGGCCTGGGGATTGAACCCCTGGCCTCTGTGCCTGCTTGCAGGCACTTTAATCTGCTGAGCTATGTGGCTGACCCTGAATTTTGGTTTCTTAGATGAAGTTTGGGGCTGGGGAGATGGCTCAGTGGAATAAGTGCTTCCCTGGCAAGCGCAAGGGTCTGAGTTCAATCCCCGGTTTCACCAAAAAAAAGTAAGATGAGGTTTAGGCTACCCTAGAACTTAAAACCCTCTTGCCTCATTGTTGGTACCTGAAACATAGGACCTTGAGCTTGGGAGGCAGGTGTTTATGTTGCGGAGCCATCTCCTCCACCCTCTGCCCTTCTCTTCATTTTTTATTACTTATTTTTATTTTTCAATGTATTTGGTGGTTTTTTGGCGGAGCTGGGGATTGAACGCAGGCCCTCGTACTTGCCATGGAAGTGCTTATTCTACTGAGCCATCTCCCCGGCCCTATGTATTTGGTTGTTGCAGGATGTCACTATGCGGCTTGGACTCATGGTGATCCTCCTGCTTTCAGCCTCCCCAGCACTGGCATTACAGGCCTGCATCACTACCCTGGGACTCTGGCCAATTTAGCCTGCCCTGGGGGAAGGGACTGGTGCAGTACATGGTGCAAAGGATCAAACTGCCACTCCCGTGATTGCCTAAGTTTGCCTAAACAAGCACAATAGTCCGCTGAGCTGTCTCTCATCAGCCCCACCCTTTTCATTTTGAGTCAGTTTCTAGCTAAGTTTCCTAGGTTTACCTTGAACTTTAGATCATCCTACCCCTTAGCCTTTTTTTGATTTCATATATATATTTTAGGGAAGAGTCTACAGGGTGTTCAGGGTCTCACTACTAGATCAGACTCAGTGATCTGCCTGTTTACAGCCTCCCAAGAGCTAGGATTACAGGCGTGCGCCACCACGTCTTTTTTTTTTTTTTTTTTAGAACCGGGGATTGAACTCAGGCCTTTCACTTGCCAGGAAAGTGCTTATTCCAGCCCCTCCCCTGAGCTATTTGGCCGGCCCTTTTTGTTAGTTTTTTTTAGACAGGGTTTGGCAATATAGTTTAGGTTGCTCTAGTACCTCAGTATGAGGCCCATGCTGACCTTGAATTTGCTGCAGTCTTGCCTCAGGCTGAGCTCTTAAAGTGATAAGATTATAGGCATCCATCACAGTGCCTGGCTAAATCCTTCATAATTTTGAATTTCAATTTTATCCACCAATAAAAATTAGGAAAGAGGGGCTGGGGAGATGGCTCAGTAGAATAAGCGCTTGCCTGACAAGCGCAAGGGTCTGAGCACAGCCCCCGGTTCTGCAAAAAAAAAAAAAAAAAAA
>NW_004524609.1:15037850-15040080 GCF_000260255.1 Octodon degus | reverse complement strand
CACACACACACACACACACACACACACACACAAATTAATTAATTAAAAAAAATAAAAAAATAAAGTTTCACCAAAACACTTAACAATTTTTCTGAGTGTTACACATAACTTTATTCCCACCAATTTGGATTCTGAGGGAGGAGAGTTATTTCAAGAGCAACCTGGATTGTCTTTTTATATTGTATTGAACACAGAAACGTACACTATTGTTTTTTTTTTCTTCTTGAGACAGGTTCTCACTTTTCAGGCTGGCCTTGAACTAACTCACTATGTATACCAAGCTGGAACTCAAAGGGATCTTTTTGCTTCCGTCTCCCAAGCGAGTGCTGGTCATGTGCCACCATGCCCAGCTAAATGATATCTATCTATGTATCTATGTATCTGTATCTATCTATCTTTTTGAATTGATCTTTTTTGAGACATTTGTTTTAAAGTGCAGGCTGGCCTTCAATTCACTGTGTAGCCCAGGTTGGCCTCCAACTCACAGCAATCCTCCTGCCTCTGCCTCAGCCTCCTGAGCGCTGGGATCATCGGTGTGCACCGCCATGCCTGGCTTGCTTTTGAATTTAGGATCCTCCTGCTTCAACCTTCCAGAATGCTGGTGTTTAAGGCTTATTTGATTGTGCCCAGCTTAATTTGGAATTCCATTCATAAGATGGCAGAACTGGGGATTGAACTCAGGCCCTTGTGCTTGCCAGGGAAGTGCTTATTCCACTGAGCCATCTCCCCGGCTCCTCCATTTGTAAGATTAGAAGAGATTTATTTATTTTTACTATTATTTTTAGATTTATTTTTTTATTTTTACGTTTGAGTCAGGCTCTCACTATGTAGTACAGGCTGGCCTTGTGTTTACTTTATAGCCTAAGCTGGTCTGGATCTCACATTGATCATCCTGCATCAGCCTCCTGAGTGCGAAGTGCACAAACACTCAACATTTCCAGTTCTTTAGCTTTTTATTTTATTTTATTTTTTTTGCGGAACCGGGGATTGAACTCAGGTCCTTGCGCTTGCCAGACAAGCACTTATTCTACTGAGCTATCTCCCCGGCCCCACTTTTTAATTTTTGAGACAGAATTGTACTAAAGTTGCCCAGGTGAGCTTGAACTTGTGCTCTTTCTACTTGAGCCCAGGAATGCTGAGATTATAGGTGTGTGCTCCTGTACTTATCTTTATGATGTATTTTGAGTCCTAATAGGTTACCTAGGCTGGGTTTGAACTTTTGAATGTACTTGCCAGAGCCTTCCATAGTATTGTGATTACAAGTACACCTCCACATCCACCTTATCTTTTCCTGTCTTCCTTCTGTCCTCTTGTTCCCTAGCACTGGTGATGTACCAGTGCCTCTGCATGCTAGGCAAGCACTCTACAAATGAGCTACACCTCCAGTAATTTTTTTCTCTAAAATTTGACTTATTATGTATATCTATAGATATATATATATATATAGATAGATAGATAGATAGATATGTATATCTATAGATACATATTTGTTTTGGTTTTTGACAGAACTGGGGTTTGAACTCAGGCTTTTGCGCTTGCCAGGGGAGCACTTACTCTACTAAGCCATATCCCCATGCCCTATATAAATTTTTTAAATGTACTTAGTATAGGGTCTTACTACACAGATTGGACTGTAGTGATTCTCCAGTTTTCAGCCTCCCAAAAGGTGGGATTACAGGTGTGTGCCACCATCCCCAGTCTCCGTCTCCCTCTTGGCATATCCCGGGGATGGGGCTGGCACAGTACACTGGGGATCGAACCCTGGTCCCTGTATCTGCCTAAGCAGGCGCTTTAGTCCACTGAGCTATCTGGCCAGCCCTAGAATTTTTTTTTTTTTAGTACATGATAATATTTATTCTGGGGTGCTGGTACATGTATGTAGCATAACTTTCCTTGCCCATTTCCCCTTTTTCTTAAATTTAAAGGCAGGCTCGGGCTGGTGAGATGGCTCAGTGGTCTAAAGCACCTTCTTAGAACAAGCTTAGCAAAGTTCAGGGACCACGGTTCAATCCCCCAGCACCACATGCCAGCCAGCCCCGCCCCCTGGTGGGCTGAGCTGCCCCCCCCACACAAATAAATAAATAAAAAATAAAAATAGGGCTGGAGAGATGGCTCAGTGGTCTAAAGCATCCACTTAGAACAAGCTTAGCAAAGCATCAGGGACCGCGGTTCAATCCCCCAGCACCACATGCCAGCCAGCCCCGCCCCCTGGTGGGCTGAGCTGGCCACA
>NW_004524609.1:15032473-15036205 GCF_000260255.1 Octodon degus | reverse complement strand
TTCTAAGGTTTTTTTTTTTCCTTTTTTTGATACAGGGTCTCACTACACAGTTGGGGTTCATAGTGATCCCCCGTCTCAGCTTCCCTACTGCTGGTATCATAGGCATGTGCTACCATGCCTGGTTTTGGTGGCCGGCATGGCATGTGATACTGGGGATCGAACTCGGGACTTTGTGCTTGCCAGGCAGGCACTTACACCACTGAACTATCTCCCTAGCCCTCAAGTATATTTGTAGTGAAAGAGTTTTTCTTTTTTTAGTTTCAGTGTTAATTTGCAGATTAAAAGGTAGTTTTTGGGCTGGGGAGATAGCTCAGCAGCATAAGTGCCTGCCTGTCAAGTACAAGGTCCTGATTTGAATATCAGGTACTATGGGGGGAAAAAAGGTAGGTTTTTTTTATGTATGTATGTATGTATGTATGTATATATGTATGTTTGCGGAACCAGGGATTGAATTTAGGCCCTTGTGCTTGCTAGGGAAGCGCTTATTCTACTGAGCCATCTCCAGCCCCATAAAAAGGTAGCCTTTTTTTTTTTTTTTGTAGAACCGGGGATTGAACTCAGACCCTTGCGCTTGCCAAGGAAGCGCTTATTCCACTGAGCCAGCTCCCCGGCCCCTTAAAAGGTAGTTTTTTAATGCAGGGGCCTAGCAGCCATTCCTATAATGCCAGCACTTAGGAGGCTGAGGATCACGTAAGTTGAAGCCTGAACTACATAGGCTATCTTGGCAAAACAGATGAAGTCGTTAAAAATGGATTCACTGGGGTCTGGGGAGATGGCTCAGTGGAATAAGCGCATCCCTGGCAAGCACAAGGGCCTGAGTTCAATCCCCAGTTCCTAAAAAAAAAAAAAAAAAAAAAAGGATTCACTTTTTAGTGTTAGTATATATGACAAAGCTTTCTTGTTATGAAAGGAAATATATATATACTTTTATATATTGGTTTTATATGTACTGTGTGCATCATGAACCTAGTAAGACTAGTTTCTTTAAGTAAACATGTCCAGGATAAAATAACTCAAAACTCCTTGGAGCTGGGCATGTTGGTACACTACTGTACTTAGGATGCTGGAGAGCTTAAGGCCAGCCCACACAATTTAATGACTGTCCTAAAATAAAGAACTGTGTATGGTGGTTCATTCCTGTAATCCCAGCACTGTTTTCTTTCTTTCTTTTTTTTTTTTTGGTGGTGCTGAGGATTGAACTCAGAACCCTGCGCTTGACTGCTGAGCTATCTCCCGTCCCCCAGCACTCTTGAGATGCTGACTAAATAAGTTTGAGCCTACTACTAATGACTGAGGAGGAACCTGCCTCAGAATAAAAGGAAGGGTGCTGGGAACATGGCTCAGTGCAAAGTTCCTGTGCTGAATTCCCAGCTCTGCAAAATAAAGAACACTACTTTTTATTTATTTATTTTTTGTGGAACTGGGGATTGAACTCAGGTCCTTGTGCTTGCCAGGGAAGTGCTTATTCCACTGAGCCATCTCCCCGGCCCCAAGAACACTACTTTTTTGCCTAATCTCTACCATTAGTGCATGGTTGTAAACATACTGTGTCTATACTACAGCCCTTGTCTGTTTATCTGTCTGTCCTTGGTACTGGCGACCAAACTTTTTTTTTTTTGTCTTTTTTTTGGCAGAATGGGGGATTGAACTCAGGCCTTTGTGCTTGCCAGGGAAGCACTTATTCCACTGAGCCATCTCCCCAGCCCCCCCCCCCCTTTTTTTTTCTTTTTTTTTTTTTTGTCTTTTTGAGACAGTGTCTCACTATGCAGTTCAGGCTGGGCTTGAGCTCACTTTGTAGTCCAGGCTGGTCTTTTTTTTTTTTTTTTTCTTGGTTTAGGCTGGTCTTTAACTCACAAAGATCCTCCTGCCTCAGCCTCCCCCTTCTGCCTTAGCCTACCAAGTACTGGGATTGCAGGTGTGCCACCATACCCAGCTTTTGCTTGGTTTCTGAATTATGTTTTTGGCTTAATATTATTTTTATTTTTTCCTAATATTATTATTATTTATTTATTTTTTTGGGGGGGCAGAACCAGGGATTGAACTCAGACCCTCTTGCTTGCCATGTAAGCACTTATTCTACTGAGCCATCTCCCTGGCCCCTCTAATATTATTTTTGATTGTTATTTATATTTTGGGGGATCTCACTGTATAATTCAGGCTGCCTTTGAACTCACTTTGTATCCCAGGCTGACCTGGAACTTGCAGCCATCCTTTTGCCTCAGCCTCAAAGTGCTGGGGTTACAGGTGTGTACCACCACACCTGACTTGTTTTTTTGAAGCAGGGTCTTACTGTGTAGTTCAGACTGGTCTTGAACGCATATTGATCCCAGGCTGACCTCAAATGTGACAATCTTTCTACTTCAGTCTCTTAAATGCTGGGATTGCAAAGTGTATTCCACATGCCCAACTAGCCTAATCCTATTTTAGGTATATTTATTTAATTTATTTATTTATTTTTTTGCCTGGCTCAGAATGCCTTCAGGGCATGTTTGGCTGGCTGGAGTGGTAGAGATTGAACCACAGTAATCTGAGACTGACTGCTTTGTTGAAGCAGCCACTTAAACAACTGAGCTGGGGCTGGTGAGATGGCTCAGTGGTCTAAAGCACCTACTTAGAACAAGCTTAGCATAGCACAGGGACCGCTGTTCAATCCCTCAGCACCACATGCCAACCAGCCCTGCCCTCTGGCGGGCTGAGCTCCCCCCTACCCCGACAAATAAATAAAAATTAAAAAAAAAAAACAACTGAGCTAAGGGGCAGGCCCTGGTATATTTATTTCTGTACATGTAAATTACTTTTTTTTATGAATTAATTTATTTATTTATTGGCGGAACCGGGGATTGAACTCAGACCCTTGTGCTTGCCAGGGAAGCACTTATTCCACTGAGCCATCTCCCCGGCCCCTAAATTACTTAATTTCATGGTATGTAAAAACTACCATGTTTTGTTTCTTTGACTTCAGTTTCTGTTCTTTAAACAAATCTTATGGCTGCTTCTATGTATAGCAGTAAAACTGGTTTGTGAGCATAATTGATTATAGAAAGATGCTCATAGTCTAAAGCACTTGCATAAGTCTGGGTGTGGTACTACAAGCCTGTAAGTCAGTGCCCAGTGCTGGGGAGGCTAAAAACAGGAATGGTCACTATGAGTCTGAGCTATTAGCTGTGTAGTGAGACCCTATACAAGGTGCATTTAAAAAATAAAAATAGGGCCAGCCAGATAGCTCAGTGGATTAAAGCGCCTGTTTAGGCAGATATAGGTCCTGGGGTTCGATCCCTGGCATGCCGTGCCGGCCCCGCACCTGGGGTGCGCTGAGAATGCGATTGAGACTGGATGTAGTGGCGCAGGCCTGTAATCCCAGCTCTTGGGCGGCTGCAAACGGGAGGATCACTATGAGTCAGTCTGGGTAGTGAGACCCTGTAGACCCTGTTCTATATACATTAAAAATAATAAAATAAGATAAAGTAAAAGTCCTTGCATAGCAAAGAAAATTTCCCCTGAAGTGATATTGGAAATTCAGATAATTCTTCCTACAACATGAAAATGTTCATATAAAATAATTATAGTATTGTAATATAATACAAAATATAGTGCTGGCGAGATAGCTCAGTGGTCTAAAGCACCTGCTTCGGCAAGCTTAGGCAAGCAATGCAGGGACCTCGGTTCGATCCCCAGCACCACATGCCATGCCAGCCTTGCCCCCAGGGTGGGCTGAGCTGACCATAAAAAATA
>NW_004524609.1:15029898-15030838 GCF_000260255.1 Octodon degus | reverse complement strand
TATATATAATTTGGTACAGGATCTTGCTATGCAGCTTAGACTCATAGTGATCCTCCTGTCTCAACCTCCGCATTGCCTAGATTACAGGCATGTGCCACCAGCATGCCCAGTTTCAGTGGCCGGCACACGGCATGCATGGCATGTGGTACCAGTGATCGAACTTGGGTCCTTTTTCTTGCCAGGCAAGCATAAGACCGCTGAAGTAAGGGAATTCTCCACTTTTTTCTCTTCTATAACCTCTTGCTATTGGGAGATGATAGATGACCCACAGACCTGCAGTGAAGTGGGAGAGAAGGGTGGGAACCATTGAGTCAGTTAGGATCCTGTGATGTTTGATACCACGTGCTACTTGTGTTGCAAGACATCACTCGTTTATCAAATTAGAATTTATTAGGAATATTTGCTCATCTTACAGCACACTTGCAGAACAAGTCACTTGTAGTCCAAGGTGGCTGGGGAAATAGCTTGGTGGTCTAAGCACCTGCCTGGCAAGTGTAAGGATCCAGTTCGATTCCTGGTACTGCATGCCTGTAATCCCAGCACTGTGTAGGCTGAGACAGGAAAATCACTATGCATCCGAGCTACAAAACTGTGTAGCAAGACCCTGTACCAAATAAAAAGCTGGAGGTGTTGGTGGTATATTGGTGAGCATAGCTGCCTTCCAAATAAAAAGCTGGGTGTGGCAGCGCATCATCCCGCATTTTGTGAGCCTGAGGGAGGAGGGTCACAAGTTTGAGCTCAGCCCAGGCATATTGAGTGATTTAGCAAGGCTGTGTGTCAAAATATGAAATATAACAACTGGGGAAGTAGCCCAGGCATTAGAGAAATTTAAAAAAAAAAAAACTTGGAATTGAATATAACCTGTGTGTTTTTCATGATTTTTAAATCTGAAAATTATACATTAGATAGAGTATATGATGAGATCTTGTCTCAAAAAAAA
>NW_004524609.1:15010110-15029434 GCF_000260255.1 Octodon degus | reverse complement strand
CTGTTTGATTGGAGAATTTTAATGTTTTTCATTTATCATTGTAAAACCAAGGACAATTTTATAACTTTTTTGTATGTAGTTGTTACATGTAGGGCAATCTGTCTTTAAGTAGGAGTAAATTACTCTTTAAAAAAGAAGAATCCTAGATAGTTTTCCCTTTAAGTCAAGTGTCTTGTTGTTTAAATAAACTTCTTGTTTAAAATGAGCTGTTTTCTTTATTCTGAGGAATGTAAAATTGAAAGTTAAAACTTAGAATAAACATATGTCCATTGCATGTAGCATCAGGGAAAAGGTAAAGACCATTATGCCCCTTTTGTTTTGGTCTTTTTGAGACAGGGTCTTATTGTACAGTTTAGGCTGGCCTTGAGCTCACTTTGTAGCCCAGGCTGGTCTCAAACTCAGTGATCCTCCTGTGATTTTTCTGCCTCATCCTCCCAAGTGCTGGGATTACAGGCATGTGCCACCACCCCCAGCTTGGTTATGCCTTTTTTTTTTTTTTTTTTTTTTTTTTTGAGACAGGGTCTCAGTAGTGCGGGCTGGTCTTAAATTCACTTTATGTTGCCCATCTTGGCCTCAAACACACAGTGATCCCTCTGCCTCAGCCTCCAGAATACTGGGATTATAGGCATCTGCCACCATGCCCAGCATGCTGTTTTTTTGTATGTGGTACTGGGAATTGAACTCATGAGCTTGTGTTTGTCAGGCTGGTGCTATGCCACTGAGCAGAATCTCTGTATCCCATTTCTAAGAGACTATGCAAAACTAAAAATAATGATTATGTAGAATGGCTAGCATTGAAAGTTTCAAGGGGGCTGGGGAGATGGCTCAGTAGAATAAGTGCTTGCCTGCCAAACGCTTATTCCACTGAGCCATCTCACCAGCCCCTTGAGGCTATTTTTGTCTGCACATGCAGTAAGACTATCTGAACCAAAACATTAACAAAAAACAAAAATTTTTTTTTTTTTCCAGAACTGGGGATTGAACTCAGGCCCTTGTGCTTGCCAGGGAAGCGCTTATTCCACTGAGCCATCTCACCAGCCCCTTGAGGCTATTTTTGTCTGCACATGCAGTAAGACTATCTGAACCAAAACATTAACAAAAAACAAAAATTTTTTTTTTTTTCCAGAACTGGGGATTGAACTCAGGCCCTTGTGCTTGCCAGGGAAGCGCTTATTCCACTGAGCCATCTCCCCAGCCCCCTAAAAATGATTTTTTAAAAAAAATTTATTTATTTTATTTATTTTTCTGTGTGTGTGTGTGGCCAGCTCAGCCCACCTGGGGGCGGGGCTGGCTGGCATGTGGTGCTGGGGGATTGAACTGCGGTCCCTGTGTTTTAGCTAAGCTTGTGCTAAGTAGGTGCTTTAGACCACTGAGTCATCTCACCAGCCCAAAAATGAATGTTTAATGTGGTTTTTACTTGTGTTTTTTCTGTAGCCATTATCTGAGACAGGGTAAGAATATTACATGGAGCTTGGAAGAACTTGTAATTTTGCATTTTCTGTTGATATATATAATGTGAGGTTTTTTTGGGGTGGAGGGCTAGTTTTGGGTATTAAACCCAGGGCCACTCTACCACTGAGTTATATCCATGTGCATGAAGGCAAACACTTATAATAGACTGGGGAGGCTGAGACAGAATTGCTTTGAGTTGGCTAACCTGGGCTACATTGTGAGTTCAAGGCCAGCCTAAACTGCATAGTGAGACTATGTCTCAAAAAAAATTGGGAGTTTTAGATTGTTTACTGGTTTGGGATTACAGACATGTGCCACCATACTCTGCTAGGTTTCCCTGATATTTCTGACTTAAGTATGATTTATTGTACAGTCATGTTTGTAATTCATATAATTCAGTACTACAGTGTAGTGTTTATATACTGTTTCTATAGTAAATTAGCTTCTAGAGACCATAGGAATTCAGTACTTTAGCTTTTTAATATGTTGAGTCATAGTAGTATCCACATTTAAAAAAAACAACAGTATAAACCAGGTTGGTGATGCATATCTGTGATCCCAGCACTTGAAAGGCTGAGTCAGGAAGATTACCTTGAAAAGTTTTAATTGAAATTCAAGTGCATGCACACACACACATTTGGTACAGGGCTTCACTGTGCAACTCAGACTGTTTAGTGATCCCCATTATCATCTCTGAGGAGTGTGCCACTGCATCCGGTCTCAAAATTCAAGTCCTGGGCTGGGGAGATAGCTCAGTGTTAAAGTGCCTGCTTGGCAAACCCAAGGTCCCAAGTTCGAGCCCCAGTACCCCAAAAAATTCAAGTTCATTTATTTATTTATTTTAGGGAAGGGTCTATAGGGTGCTCAGGGTCTCACTACTAGATTGGACTCAGTGATCTGCCTGTTTACAGCCTCGTAAGAGCTGGGATTACAGGCATGCACTACTGCACTCAGTCTCAATTGCCTCTCAGTGTGCCCCGGGGGTGGGGCCAGTGCCTTGGAAGGCCTGGGGATGGAATCTCTGGCCCCTGTGCCTGCTTGCAAGTGCTTTCATCTGCTGAGCTATTTGGCTGGCCCCTAAAATTCAGGTCTTTTAAGAGCTGATGAAAGGGATTTTGAATTTTGGGGATTGGGTACCATATTGAGGAGTAACAAATTATCTCTTGCATGCTAGCCAAGTAAATGGCTCTTGTCACTGAGTGACATCACTGGTCCTTGAATTTTTTTTTTTATTTTTATTTTTATTTTTATTTGGTACAGGATCTGTGGGGTCTACAGGGTCTCACTATACAGACTTGTAGTGATTCTCTTTGTTTTCAGTCTTCTCTAAGAGCTGGGATTAGGGGCCTGGGAGATGGCTCAATGGACTAAGTGCTTCCCTGGCAAGCGCAAGGGCCTGAGGTCAATCCCTGGTTCCACCCCCCCCCCCAATAAAAAAAATAAAAAATAAGAGCTGGGATTACAGGTGTGCACTTTGGGGCTTTTTTTTTTTTTTTTTTCTTTTGAGACTGAATCGTATTTTATATTGTACGAACTTCAGGCTGGCCTTGAACTATGTAAGCAGGCAGCAGTTCTGCCTCAGCTTCCAAGTGCTGGGTTTAGAAGTCTGCTCTGTGGGGGCTGGGGAGATGGCTCAGTGGAATAAGCGCTTCCCTGGCAAGCGCAAGGGCCTGAGTTCAATCCCCAGTTCCACCAAAAAAAGAAGTCTGCTCTGTGTGTGTGTGTGTGTGTGTGTGTGTGTGTGTGTGTGTGTGTGTGTTGAGAGTTTTTTATACCAGCCTGCCAAATTTGGAATTCTGCCTCAGCCTCCTGAGTACTAGGTTTATAGCTGTGTATCACTATACTCTGTTGTACTGGGCATTGAATTATGCTAGGCAAGTAGTCTTACACTGAGCTATATTTGCATCTCTTAGCTTTTATTTTTTTATTTTATTTTTTGGCGGAACCAAGGACTGAACTCAGGCCCTAGGCAAGTGCTTATTCTACTGAGCTATCTCCCTGGGCCCTAATACAGGTTCTCTTACTATGTAGTTCAGGCTGGCCTTGAATTCACACTGATCCTCTTCCCTCAGCCTTCCAAATGCTGAGATTGTAGAGGTGTACCACCACGCCAGGCCTTAATGTTGCAGTACTGGGGGGAAGTTTTTTTGTTTTTGTTTTTCCAGAACCAGGGATTAAACTCAAGCCCTTGAGCTTGCCAGGCAAACACTTATTCTACTGAGCTAACTCCCTGGCCCCAGTGTTGCAGTACTGGGGATTGAACTCAGGACCTTGACACTAAACTGTATCCTTAGCCCTTTTTTGTTTCCAGACAGGGTCTTGATTAATTGCCATGACAGACTGGAACTTGAGATCTTTCTGTTTCAACAGAGCTCTTAACACAGAGTGTTGGTATTACAGGAACATGATGGGCTATAGAGTTTCCATCTATCCACCTGGTACTGGAGATTAAACTTTTGGGCCTTTAGGTTGAGCTACATGTCTAGGTTTTTAAATTTTTTTGTTTAGTCAGTCTCACTAAGCTTAAATTGCCCAGGCTGGGTTCAAATTGGCAATCCTTGTTCCTTAGCCTCCCAGCGGACTAAAATTGCAGATGTCTACCACCTTGCCTCACTCAGATTTTTTTTTTTTTTGTTTTTGTTTTGGCGGAACCGGGGATTGAACTCAGGCCCTTGCGCTTGCCAGGGAAGTGCTTACTCCACTGAGCCATCTCCCCGGCCCTAGTTTTTTTTAAATTTAAGTTTATTTTATTGAGAAACATCAATGAGTCAGATTTTTTATTTATTTTATTTATTTTTTGGAGATATACTCTGACTACATAGCTCAGACTGGCCTTGAACTCCCTATCCCAGGATAGCCTTTTAGTTCAAGGTCCCCTGCTTCAGCCTTTCGGAGCCCTGGGATTACAGATTTGTGTCTCCATTCCCAGCTGCTTTCTTTTTTCAGTTTAGACATTTTAGCTCAGGCATGCTTTGTGCAAGCTGTTTTGAGACTAAAAAGGTATTAGCAACTTTTCAAACATTTTGCTGGTGTGTGGCTCATGCTTGTAATCCCAGCACTCTGCTGAGACTGGAGGATTGCTGTGAGTTTGGGGCCAGCCTGAGCTATATAAGCGAGTTCAAGACCAGCCTATAGTACATAGTTAGACCATATCTCAATATGGCTTTCTTAGTTGGCCCTTTTTATTGCTCGTATGTTCATGGGAATTTGATGATAGTATTGCATTGTGCCTAAAGGGGTTAAAGGAGTGAAACCATTCTGGAGAAGTGGAAAACTCAGGAGATTGTTCTCTGGGGAGGCCACTCAGACTGTGAAGGTGGCTTGCTGCAAAGTTTTCCCAAGGTCTGTGTGGGGACGCTGGTGTTTTGGAGAGGACTGCTGCACCGCTGAGTGTTATTTTCTTTAGGATGCTGCTGCTTTTAAATCTGACCAACTAATTCTATATCATGATTTTGTGTGAGAATCCCCTGGCAAGCTTTAAAAAATACCAATGCCTCAGCTTACCCCCATAAAATGTATTTTCAGGCAAGCGCTTATTCTACTGAGCCATCTCCCTGGCCCCCATAAAATGTATTTTCAAAGCAAGGAATTGAGAAGCGTCTCTTGCCACGGAAGGGTTAAGCACTTTACAGGAAATAAGTGAGATAGTGCATGTTTTAGGGCCCAGTGTGTTGGAGACACTTCCTAGACCTTGTTTGGGTCCAAGAAGCCAATATTTATAATCCCAAAGTTACGTTATTGGAATCCCATCAAGTTGATTCCAATCTACCACTTACAATGGAACCCACTGGGAAAATAAAGACACTAAATTACATTTTCAATCATCGGGGAGTCAAGGGGCTCTAAGTCCAGCCACGAAGATGACTTTCTGGAACCAAGAGAGCAACCCAGGGCCTCACCCTGTTTTTATTCAGTGGGGGAGTGGCTTGAGGAGAATTGACTGAGAATTGTGGGAAATAGGTGATCATTGTGAGCTGAGCTAGGTGGGTGGCCTATATTTACCTAAGGCCAATTGATAAACAGAAGTCCTAGCCAGCTCTGTACATAGGAAATAGGGTCAGGCTCAGTCAAAATGGAGACAGTCACTCTTCTTTCAAGGAGAGCTGCTCAGGTGGTCCTCCACACCAGTGTAATGTTTGCAATATAAGTTGCCTTTAGTGTGAAACAGGGCTCTGGAGCAAGATTCAAAACCTTTAAGTGTGTAATGGTCTAATTAGCTTGCATTCCATGTGGACAAGAACACAAGGGTCCGGTCGAAGGGTTTTGTGTTCACTTCAAACACTGGATAAGATAATTGTCTCACTAATTTTTCTTTTTGTCTCCTTGGAGACAGGGTCTTGCTATGCAGTTTTGGCTGGTCTTGAACTCACAACAATCTTCCTACTTCAGCCTCCCAAGTGCTGGGATTACAGATAGTGCATTGCCACACCTATCACTAGTTTCTTTTTTCTTTTTTTTTTTTAAGTATTTGGTTGTTGCAGGGTCTCACTGTGCAGCCTGGTACTCGAGGTGATCCTCCTGCTTTCAGGCCCCACCCCACCCCATGCTGGAATTACAGGCCTGGGCTACTGTGCCCAGACTCCCTGTCTCAGCCTCCCCTGGGGGTGGGGCTGGCGTGGCACAGGCATGGGATACAGCTGTAAATGAACTGCGGTCCTTGGGCTTGCCTAAGCAGGCGCCTTAGTCTGCTGAGCTATCTTGCCGGCCCTTGCTAGGTTTTATAAGAACACTGAATTAAGCCCTAGAGAGTCTTTATTTATTATTTATTTTTGTTGTTTTGAGACAGGGTTTCACCATGCAGTTCAGCTATCCTTAAACTCACTTTATAGCCCAGGCTGGCCTTGAACTTGTGATCCTGTCTGGACCTTCTGAGTGCTGGGATTACAGGTTGTGCCACCATTCCCTGTGGCAGTCTTTAAAGAAAAACATCAGAATTTAATTCTCCAGTACCCTAAAAACCAATAGACCTTTCCACAGGATGTTCTCACACTGACTAGGTGAAGATTTGATGGTCAGTGTTGGATCTAGTAGGAAATGCACATGTGTAGCTGTGAGACTTTTGTCTTAATAATGGCTGACTAACCAAAAGAGTTCCTTGGGGTGAGACATAATTAGACCAGCATATAAACAAGTTGAAATTTAATCTGTTATTTGGAATGTAGAGTTGTTATTTTCCGATAAGCAGTGACATGTGACTATATGAGGTCATTGAGGCTTTTGTGAAACCTTGAAAGTCTTAAGAATTGGGCTGGGGATAGAGCTCAGTGTCACAGTGCCTGCCTGGCAAGCACAAGGTCCTGATTTCAATTCCTGGTAGCAAAAGGAACAGTAGCTGGATGTGGTGGCACACCTGTAAACACAGCCCTCAGAATTGAGGCACGACGGTCCCTGAGTTTCTATATAATTCATGTTTTAATAGTATATATGGTTTACTTGGATACAAGTTACAAAATTTTGAATGTTGAGGGACTTGTATTTTTTTTTCCTGGCATATCCTTATAAATTATAATATACACTAATCTGTATTTTATTTACCAGGGACTGAATGTAGGACCTTTTTCCCCACTTGACTACGTCATCAGCCCTTTGGTTTTCTTATTGTGAGTCATTTTCACCAAATTGCCCAAGCTGGCTTGGAACTTGCAATCTTCCTGCCTGCATCACAGACTTGTGCCAGTTTGTGTGGCTTAGTCATTTTAGCAATTATTTTCCTACTGTGGTGAATGTAATCATTATGTACTACAAAAGTATATAAAGATTTTTAAGTATATATTCATAAAGAAAAAAATGATTTTCCTAGAGGAAGTTAAATCTGTGTCTAAGGAGAGATGAAGTTTTTGGTGCTTTGGGTTAAGCCCAGAGCTTTTACACTGAGGTACATTCTCAGCCCATTTTATATTTTGAAATAGGATTTTGCTAAATTGCCCAGGCTGTGCCTAAACTTGTGATCCTTCTGAGTGCTGGCATATAGGAATGTGCCACTGTGCCCAGCTAATTAGGGTACTTTTGTGTGTACCATGGTGCCTCAGTTTACACAGTCAATTCTCTTTGATTCTGGTTACAAACCAAACTGAATGAGAACTGAGTCAAATTTTCCCATAAGGTCAACACTGAACTTAACCATTGAATTTGATTTGGTTTTCATCTAACTCAGTTTACAGTGTGAATCATGGAAAAAAGCAAGTTTGTGAGATGTGTTTATGATTAGTAGGCCAAACTAATAAAGGAATTGAGAATTTTTCTAATTTGAGTAAATTGTTCATTACATTTTTTTTTTTAGAACTGGGGATTGGGCCGGGGAGATGGCTTAGTGGAATAAGCGCTTCCCTGGCAACTGCAAGGGCCTGAGTTCAATCCCTGGTTCCACAAAAAAAAAAAAAAAAAGGCAGTATGTATTAGAACTGGAGATTGAACTCAGGCCCTTGTGCTTGCTGGGAAAGCACTTATTCCACTGAGCCATCTCCCCAGCCCTTCATTACATTCTTGAGTAAAGTTCTCTACATATCTAGCACAAATTTAAAAACCAACAAGAATCATGTCCAGGGCTGGGGAGATGGCTTAGTGTAATAAACACTTCCCTGGCAAGTATGAGGGCCTGAGTTCAATCCCTGGTTCTGGGGGAAAAAAAAAAAATCATGTCCATACTAAAGAAAAATCATGGCTCTTAAAAACAGCCCACCCTATACTGTGGAGTGTTTTTTCCCCCTTTCATTTTATTTGGCCAAATTTGCTCTGCAGAGCCTATTTTTCCTTTACCCTTCTGTTTTTCTTTTTCCTACCTTTAATAAATGTGAAATTTCCTTTTTAAAAAAAAAAAAAATCTGAGGGGGCCGGGAGATAGCTCAGTAGAATAAGCACTTCCCTGGCAAGCTCAAGGGCCTGAGTTCAATCCTTGGTTCCGCAAAAAAAAAAAAAAAAATCTGAAATTGAACTCAGGACCTTGAGCTTGCCAAAGAAGGTGCTGTGCTGCTGAGCTTTATCTCTGGTTCCAACTTTTCCATTGTTAAGACAGTACTCAACCACTAAGAATATATGCAGTGTATTATTTGTTTTTTTTTAAAAAACATTTATTTATTATTTGTGTGTGTGTGTGTGTGTGGCCAGCTCAGCCCACCAGGGGGCAGGGCCGGCTGGCATGTGGTGCTGGGGGATCGAACCGCAGTCTCTGTGCTTTGCCAAGCTTATTCCAAGTAGGTGCTTTAGACCACTGAGCCATCTCACCAGCCCAAAATGGAATAATGCTTTTTTTTTTTTTGCAGTGTATTATTTTTTGAAAAAAAAAATATATATATATATATATAATAGCTGCAGTATTTAAACATATAAAAGCTAAGGACATTTTGTCTTTTGAAGCACTCCAAACTACAGATTCACAAATAATAAATAAAGCAGTAAAGTATTTGCATATATGAAAAAAAAAAAAGACAGTACTCAAGAGGTGAGACAGGAGGATTTCTTTTTTTTTTAATTTTATTTATTTGTGTGTGTGTGTGTGTGTGTGTGTGTGTGGCCAGCTCAGTCCACCAGGGGGCGGGGCTGGCTGGCATGTGGTGCTGGGGGATTGAACCGCGATCCCTGTGCTCTGCTGAGCTTGTTCTAAGTAGGTGCTGTAGACCACTGAGCCATCTCACCAGCCCCATGTGCAGTTGCCTTGTTCGTTTTTGGTCTTTTTTTATTTTACCGTATTTTTTTGGTTGAACTGTTTTTTAGGGGAGGTTTATGTTTTGTTTTTGGTGCCAAGGACCGAACCCAGGGCTTCCAGCTTGCTAGGCAAGCATTCTACCACTGAGCCAAATCCCCAGCCCCTAGACAGGAGGATTTCTAAGGAGTTCCAGACCAGCGTGGGCTACATAGGGAGACTGTATCAACAAATAAACCAGGTCCAGGGAGATGGCTCAGTAGAACAAGTGCTTCCCTGGCAAACAAAAGGGTCTGAGTTCAATCCCTGGTTCCTCAAAAAGACAAAACAAAACATGCATCCATCCATACACACACAAATAGATGGGAGACCTGAAATGAGCCTCCCGGAGGGCTAGGATTACAGATCTGTGCTCAATTCCAGCCTGGTACTGTTTCACTCTTACAGTACAGGTTCTCATCTCAAGCTAGAAATGAAAATTACCTGCTTTAAAATGGGTCCATGACTAGAGCCAAGCCTCAAAAGGCTTGATTCAGTGGATCTCAGGTGAGATCTGGCACTCATTTGTAATCCTGAAAACCTTAGTTGGGTTTGGTGGCACATGCTGGTAATCCCAGGATTTGGGAGGCTGGGAGGAGGAAGATGATGTCCTGAGTTGGAGGCCAGCCAGAACTACATAGTGAAAATGTAACAAAATTAAAAAACAAAACAAAATTTTATGGGGATTCTAATATACAGCTAAGGTAGGCAATAGTTTAGAAGTACAACATTCTTAAAAGTGCTTAATGAAACAGGCTGGTCTGGAACTTAGAATATTCAAGCTTTAGCCACTCAGAGTGCTGGGATCTCAGGCATTTGATATCAGCCTTGGCCAGAAGATAAATTTTCTGACTTATAGTCTAGTGCTATATTGCTGCGCCCAACTCTCTTCTAGGAGACTACAAGGAAATAAGGCAAATTGAGTACAAATAGTTTAATAAAGAGACCCTATGAATTAAATGCAAATCCCTCATTTAACATATAAAAAGCTATGTAAAGAGCTGGGCATATATATGCTCAGTGGCATACAATCTGCCTAGCAAGCACAAGGCCCTGAGTTCAATTACCAGTACCCAAAAAGAAATAAAGTATGTGATTATTTTCCAAATATGTTTGATAATAAGAATATCACTTTAGGGCCGGGGAGATGGCTCAATGGAATAAGTGCTTCCCTGGCAAGCACAAGGGCCTGAGTTCAATCCCCGGTTCCACCAAAAAAAAAAAAAAAAAAAAATCACTTTAGTGACTTACAAGTTGGGCCAAATGGTTTACTTCCTTCATTAAGTTCTTAAAATAGTATGGAGTTTAGCATGGTGGCGCAAACATACAATCTCAACTCCAGGAGGTTGGGGGCCTGCCCATTAGCTCAGTTGTTTAAGTGACTGCTTAAACAAAGCAGTCAGGCTCAGGATGCCGTGGTTTGATCCCCAGATCCTCAAGCCTTACGAGACCTGCCCTGAAGGCATCCTGAGCCCACCAAAAAACAAAACAAAACAACAACAACAACAAAAACGCACTTCAACTCCTGGAGGTTGAGGCAAAAGAGTGGAAAATTTCTCTAGCTTAGACTGAAAAATTAAAAAGTAGCTGGGATGTAGCTCAGTGACAGGGCCCTAAGTTTAATACTCAGGAATGAAACAACTACGGAGAGCAGATACCATTTTAACATTATTTTACAAATGGGGAAACTAGTGCTCAGAACAGGTAATAGTTGAGATTTAAAAACTACATTTCAGACTGGGCCTGCTGGTGCATCTCTGTAATCTCAGACTCTCAAAAACAATAACAAGAAGCAAAAAAACCAAACCCTTAAGATTTCTCCCAGGAGAGCCCAAACTAGCAAGCACCATACTGTACTATGACCTAGTAATTACATGATTTCTGAGGAGGAATACTTGGAGATTAGTGTACTTTTTTGTTTTTGTTGTTAGTGTTACTTTGTTTTAAGGCTTGGGAAATTTTGGTTCATTCTTTTAAGAAGAGCAAGACTAGGAGTCAGGGAGATGGCTCAGTAGAATAAGTTCTTTCCTGGCAAGCGCAAGGGCCTGAGTTTAATCCCCGGCTCCACAAAAAAAAAAAAAAAAAAAAAGGATCGGAAGACTAACTCAAACAATTGGAGTGCTTCGTGCCCTTGTGGTAGATGCATAAATACAAGATTATGCCTCATAATAAACCTGTCTCTGCTTGCCATGAAAGCCTAGGGTAGTTAATCAAGACTGTTGATAATACAAACTTCCAGCAGTCTTGTAGGAGGCCCTGCAAGGAGGAATGTAGTTCTGTTTTTATGGAGATACTGAGACTCAGAAGACATCTGCCCGGAGGCAAAAATGCAGAACCGTGAAGGGATTATCCATCAACTGCCTGAACTTCTTTATCTGAGACTTTCCTATTAAGATCTTGTAAACAGTCATTCCTGAGACCTCAAGTGTGTCTGCATTTGTTGCAGGGATAGATTTACTCAGACAGGTGGAAGAGTTATGACTTAAGAGTTATTAACAGCTGCAGAGGCCTAGGCTGCTGGGATAGTCTTGGTAGGAGGGAATGAGACCAGTCCTGTTGCTGGGCATTAACCAGCTTTAGAACAGGCCCCTGAATCTGAACTGCTGTAATTTTGGTTCAACTCAGGAACTACCTATTAGAGTTTATTCCATTTGTTTAAAATCGTTTTGCTGTACTTTTTTTGCTGACTCAGTGCTAGTGCTTTGAGACTGGTTACACTTTTAAATGGGTTACACAGGAGGTATTCCAGTTTTTAAAAAAATGTATTTAGTACAGGGTCTTCGGGGTCTCACTACACAGATAGGACTTGTAGTGGTCCTTCCTGTTTTTCAGCCTCCCAAACTCTGGGATTACAGGGGCATGCCACCACACCCAGTCTCAATCACTCAGCGCACTCTGGGGTCTGGGCCAGCATGACACAGCAGGCCGGGGCCAACACAACACAGAAGGCCCAGAATCAAACCCCTGGCCTATGTGTCTGCCTAAGCAGGTGCTTTAATCCACTGGGCTATCTGGCCGGCCCTTATTTTTCTTTTTGAGACATGGTTTTACTTTATAGTGAAAATGGCTTTGAACTCACTGTATAGCCCAGGCTGGCCTTGAATTCTCAACGATCCTCCTGATTCAGCCTCCTGAATGCTGGGATTACAGACAGGCCTAGATAGTCCATTTGTATGTATGTTGAGAGAGGATCACATTTTGTACATTTTGCCTTCAATTTGTGGCAGTCCTGCTTCAGCCTCCCAAGTGCTGGGATTACAGGCATGTGCTACCATGGCTGGTCTTCAGTTTTAAAAATGTCAACTCATAGCCTTAAATTTTTATCCCTTAAGGTGAATGACCTTACTATCCACCTAAAAGTAAGGTTAGTGCAGTGGTGTACACCTGTAATCCTGGCATTCTGGCAGGTGGAGGCCAAAGATTACAAATCGAGCCCAGGGATCTAGGTAGGCTGTCTCAAAACAAAATATATATAGCTTGGGACGTACCTCAATGAGAAAGCCTTGAGTTAAAAAAAATAAAAATAAGTGTGAATGATAACAATGGAAAAATCTGTCCATGGTTTGCAAATTTTAACTCCCCCAGAACGAGCTTTTCGAAAACGTCGTCAAGTAACTTTTAAGTGACAGCACAGCTTGCACATCTTGTACGGATCTCTGGGCAGGTTCTCCTGTTGTCCAATCATCACTGAGATTTTGGAGGTGGGGGAGGGGAGAAGGTCCCTAGACCGTCCCTGTCCAGGAAGGGGGCGGGTTTAGATCTTGCTGGGGGCCTCCACAGCTTGTCTGGACGCCACACAGTTCTTGGCACTTCGCTTAGCCAATAGGAACCTAAAGGTCTATTTGAATCGGCCAATGCTGGCGGGATGAGGGCGGGGCTCGTGAGCTCTATAAAAGTGGCTGCCGGCCAGACAGGCGGTTGGGGGAGGTTTCTGTCGCTGTGGCTTGTCCTGTGTCAGGAGCTAACCCTGCACGACTCGGGTCTGACCGCTTCATCGTTCTGCTCCTGTGCCAGCCTACCTCGCTTCTCGGCGCCATGACCACCACTACCACTTTCAAGGGTGTCGACCCCAACAGCAGGAATAGCTCCCGGTGAGGCGACGGGGCGCCTCCACAGGCGCGGCGGGCCTAGGGGCCGGAGGGCGGTCGCCTGCGGTCCGGGAGCAGGTCGCTGGTGGCAAAGCGTCCGGTGCGCCGCACTCGCGCCCAGACGCCGGCGGGGCTCCGCCGCGGGGCTGCGGCTGCTTTGTGCCTCTTGGCGAGCCGGGCGCCACGGCCCCGCCCGGGTCCTGCTGCTCTCCATTCATTGCTGCCGCGGAACGGGCGCGGGGCGCCCGGGGCTGACCACCCCTCGCAGAAGGGCGGGTGCCCGTCCATGGGAACTCGGGGGAAGGTTTGCCCTGCTTTCCGCGGCGAGGCTGGCCCAACCCTCAGGTGGTGGTCTTGACCCTCCAGGTGCCCACGAGTCCGCTTGGGCGTCGCGATCAGGTCCATTGTCCCACCCCCGCACCACGCGCTCCTGCCTCTGCCCCGGGCATGTACAGGCCCCAGGTTTGGGCGCAGCGATCAGATCCCGCGACCGGTTCTGCCGGGTCAATCAGGGTTCGACCCCCCGGTCCTCTTCATTCCTCCCTTCGGCCCGCCCGGCAGGTGCATGTGTGACTGGGCGGGGCTGGGCATCGCGACCCTTCACTCCGGGTTAGGACGCAAACCGTCCCTCCTCTCCTCGAAGTGCCTCCCTCTTCTAACAAAGGAGAAACAGACCCCGTCTCCTCCCCCTCCCGTGCCCACCTCCGAGCGCGAGGGGGAACGAGCCAGCTGGAATGGGGTTTTTGAGCTTAAACCTTCGGACCTCGGTCTGTGCACCCCACCTTATTCGCATTCCCCTTTGACGTGTGCCAAGTAAGTTCATTCCTGGCCCTCGGTGCCTTGCAAGAGGTCGTTTCCAGTTCTTGGGCGGTGCCGGAGACATCCATTGTCTCTTCAGTAGTATCTGCACCTGGGAAGCTGGGCCCTTTCTTGCCTCCTATCACACTGCATTTTGGGGAGAGAGAGCACTGAGCCGGGTATTTGAACCTGGACCCGTTTCCAAGCCCTTGAATAACTTGGTGGAAGGGCCTGGATTCTGTGAAAGGTGTACACATTGTCTCAGCTAATTGTACACTCTTCTGTGAAGTGCATTGTACACTCTCTGGAGTCTTCCTCAAGGCTTGGAAAAAGCTCAGATTCTACTTTTTCTGGGCATCTATGCCCTATTGATCACGACTTGCAGTCATGTGTGGCCAGCCTTGGGGTCCTGGCCAAGTGACACAAAGGGAGCCATTTTGTGGGGCCAAGAATACAGACATGAAGCACCAGTAGCTATCTCACAGGGGTTAGAGAACTTGAGAGCAAAAAACAGCTCAGCCAAGGAGGCCTAGGAGGAAGTTCTGGTGCCATTACCTTTCAACTAACTCCTTTCACTTTAGCAGTGTAGAAAAGAATGACTAAGATCGAAAACACTAAGGTTACTGGGAGGGTGGGGAACTTGTACAGAACCCAAGAAAATACTAGTCACTCCCTCTTCTGCTGTCATCCTTCCTATGAGATACTGTTTTTAGAGGACACAGGGATGAACTGAGTCGTGGTGCTCCATTTTGTGTCCACTTTCTTTTGGTCAGACTTCAGTGGGATGCCAAGGTGGGCTGGGACTTTAGCCTTTGATGTTGTTGAGTTTGGTGCTTTGTGAAGAATTCAATAACCAGGTCAAATAAATCTGGCTTGTTTTTTCATATGTATTTGAGATGGGAAACAAATACTTTTTGGTTCTGCAAGATAAATGCTTTAGTTCACACTTGCCATTAGTTTGTTTCCAGTATGGTGTGATCTTTGTACTGTGGCATTGTCATTTTCTTCTCAGCTTTCCTTCTGTAAGCTTCCCCAATTTGCCTAAACTTCTTTTCTTCAGTAACATTCTTCTGGCCCTCACCTCATTATCAATTCAGTGTGCTAGGGAGTGATCTTTGAGAGGGTTGAATGGAAACAGATTTAAATAAAAGAAAAAAGGAGTAAATTAAAACAAAAATTTTTCCCTACAATACAGGGGCATGTTTTTGTTGAGTCTTCAATAAGTAATCTTGGTTTTGTTACTGTTTGTGGTTGAGAAAAAACAGTAAAGAATGAGATTGAAATACTTTCTGTCTTGTGATCAAGTCCTTTGTTTGGGGATGTCTCGATATTACAAATGGTCTCTACAACACTGACGTCATCGGAGTAGGTGCTACCTGCTGTTGCAGGAGCAGCGTGGTCGTGCAGAAGTTGGCTTGGGCAGGGCTTTACTTGGTTGAAGTTGGTGTTTGGGTACCGATGTTTGTCTGTCTGTCTGTCCCTTTCTCTTTCCCTTCCCTTTTTTTCCTTCTTTCCTTCCCTCCCTCCTTTCCTCCTGTCTTTCTCCTCCCTCCCTTTTTCCTTTTTTTCCCCTCCCTCCCTTCCTTCCCTTCTTTCTTTTCTTCCTGCGAAAACAATGCATGAGGTTTGTTTCTTTTTCTTTTCTTTTTTTGGTGGAACCAGGGATTGAACTCAGGCCCTTGCACTTGCCAGGGAAGCACTTATTCCACTGAGCCATCTCCCTGGCCCCTGAGGTTTTAATTATGCTCAGTAAAGACAATCATTCTGATCTCCAAAGAATGAATGGCCTCAGTTGATTTTGGTTCTGTTATTCCAGGTGCTTTGTTGATTTAAGGTACAAATGATAAACTAATCCCTTCAGATTTAAACAATTCCATTAAATCTAAAATTATCTTTTTTTAATTTATTTATTTATTTGTTTGTTTGTTTATTGTGTGTGTGTGTGTGGCCAGTTCAGCCCACCAGGGGGCGGGGCGGGCTGGCATGTGGTGCTGGGGATTGAACCGCAGTCCCTGTGCTTTTGCTTAGCTTAGCTTGTTCTAAGTAGGTGCTTTAGACCACTGAGCCATCTCACCAGCCCCTCTAAAATTATCTTGATAAACATATGCCTGAACAATTTGTCTTAATTTGTACAGTGAATTTAAGTATTTAATATCAAGATTTTTAAAAAGTGGAGCTTCAAATGTTTCACATGTTATAAAGGACTGCATTGGGATTTTGAGGGTAGTTAATGAAATTTAATAATTTTTTTTTTTGCTGTGTTAGGAATTGAGTCCAGGGCTTATCTCACTAAACTGTATCCCCAGCTCTTTTTTCCCCCAGCTCTTTTTTTTTTTTTTTTTTTTTTTGTGGTACTGGGAATTGAACTCAGGTCCTTGTGCTTGCCAGGCAAGTGCTTATTCTACTGAGCCACCTCCCTGGCCCTCCCCCAGCTCTTTTTATTTATTTGGTACTGGGAATTGAACTCAGGACCTTGGGCTTGCCAGGCAGGTGCTGTGCGGCTGAGCTGTATACCCTGGCCCCATTTTTTAAATTTTAAGACAGGGTCTCCCTAAATTACTAAATTGCCCAGGGCTGTCCAGGTGTGTTGTCACATGCCTGTAAGGCCAGCACTCTGGGGAGGCTGAGGCAGGAGGATCACTACAAATTTGAGGCCTGCTTGGGCTCAAAGTGAGTTCAAGGCTATATTGAACTGCATAATGAAACTCTCAAAAAGACAAAAAAAGAAAGAAAGAAAGAAAGAAAGAAAGAAAGAAAGAAAGAAAGAAAGAAAGAAAAATTGCCCATGCTGGGCAATTCAAACTTGAGATCCTCTTGCCTCAGCCTCCCCAGACTGCTGGCCTTACAGGCTGTACCACCATGCCCCATTATGCAGATAACATAGTTAAAGGGGAAAAGGGGCATTGTGTGGTTATTCCATTGAAGCACCTGGCCACGTGTGTGTGTGTGTGTGTGTGTGTGTGTGTGTGTGTGTGCCAGGTGCTGAGGATCTGGGTTCAAGTTCTATTCACTAGCAAATGCAGGGTGCTCTTTTAGAGCTTCTTAGAGCCTGAGTCTTCCTGACATGAGTTTTTTTGAACTGCTCCAAGCAGAGTTCAGCAAAATATAACTTCTGGGCCAGATTCAGTCTTAACTGTTTTTGGAGAGTTCCTGAACTGTGAATGATTTTTCACATTGATAAATGATGGAGGAAAATACTTTCCTGTCTTATGAAAATTGCATGAAAATAAAATTCAGTGTCCATGCTCAGCTGAGGTGTCAAATTTTATTGGCCACAGGCACACTCATCTTCCTGTTACCTATGGCTGCCTTTGTATGCATATGGCAGTCAGTTCAGGAAGCCCTCATCCCCAGAGCCAGAAATCTTCACCATCTGGCCCTTGATGAGTTGGCAGCTCCCCAGGGGGGAGTGTCTTGCCCTGTGCTCCCTGTAGGCGGGGCAGTTACACTCCAGCTCTGAGAGCTGCTGGGGGAGTTGGCTGGTCAGGGAGTGGGGAGAGCAGGTGGAAACTGGCCAGGAAAGGCTCCCAGTGGGAGAAGCCTGGGCACAGTACAGAAAGTGGCTGGCCTGGACTGGTGGGCAGGGTGGTTGGAGATGCCCTGGTCTGAGAAGAGACTGTATTCCTGGAGGGCAGAGTTTGTGTGGTTTTCAGTGTCTGCTCTCCCAACCCCCTGGGGTGTGCTGGGCTATGGACCTTGGCACAGAAAGGGTGGGACAGGGCAGGGGCCACCACTAAAGGCAAGAATGGGCAATGCGAGAGTCTGGTGAGGTGAGGGCCATTGTTGGGAGCTGATACCTGGGTGCCCGGCTGTATGCCCTGGGGAGCTGGAGAGCCACGATTTCTGTCTGGGGATCCAGAAAAGATATAGGTGGGGCAGGGGCACAAAGGATATCATGAGGGCTGGGAGATAGCTCAGTAGAATAAGTGCTTGCCTGGCAAGCGCAGGGTCTTGAGTTCAATCCCCCCGTACTGAAAAAACAAAACAAAACAAAACAAAAAACAAAGGATATCATGAAAAGAAACATTGATAGCAATTTCTGGAACTCAGAAACGGTTTTTAAAAGAATTTTAGAGAAATAATACAGAAAAATACAGCATATAAAGAAGACAAAGGGAGTTGTGTGGTGGTAGATGGTGTAATCCAAGCTATTGCAGAGGCTAAAGCAGGAGGATCCCAAGTTCAAGGCCAGACTGGGGCAAGTTAGTGACATTTTATCTCAAAATGAAGAAATAAAAAGGGTTAGGGATGGGTGCATAGCCCAGTACTTCCTGGGTTCAGCCTGCAGTATTAACCTCCCCCACCAAAAAGCCATTCATTAAAATTCACTTGAAATCCCAGTTGGTGAGAAGGAACCCTGGATAGGTAGCCTTGTGGTGACATTTATTTGCTTATAATAATAGCTAATATAGGGGCCAGGGAGATGGCACTTAGGCGAATATCCTCAGATTCATTTTTTAACTGACAAAATCAAAGGAAACTACTTATTTTGCTAAAAAGGAAGAGCCTGGTGAGATGATGTACACCTATCATCCCACGACTCTGGAGGCCAAGGCAGGAAGACTTCGTGGCCAGCCTAAGGTACTACATAATGAGGCCTCGTCTCAAATTAAAAAAAGAAAAAGAAAGCTAGCTAAAAAAAAAAAAAAAAAAAAGCAGTACCATTGGGGGCTGGGAAGATAGCTCAGTAGAATAAGCACTTGCCTGGTAAGTGCAGGGTCCTGAGTTCAGTCCCTGGTACCACAAAAAAAACCCCTAGCTCCAAGAAAGTGGAGGGTCCTCATCACCTGAATCACCATAACAGTGGAGGAGGAGACACAACGAGCCAGTGGAGCTTCAGGCCTGTTTCCTCCTTTCCTGGATCAGAACTCACCCTGCCTTTATGGAGGAAGTGAAACTAAACTTTGACCACCTGCTGATGGTGTGTGTGTCTTCTGTTTATTTGGGTTGAGCAGAAGTGGGAATGTTCGTTTGTGCCAGAGGTTTTTTTCTTATTTCTTTTTTTTTTTTTTTGTGGTACCAGGGATTGAACTCAAGATCTTGCTCTTACCAGGTGCTTATGTGCCTGAGCTATATCCCAGGCCCTTTCCTTCCTTCTTTCTTTTTTGTGGTACTGGGGATTGAACTCTGGACCTTGCGCTTGCCAGGCAATCACTTATTCTACTGAGCTGTCTCCCCAGCCCTCCTTTCCTTATTTCTAAAGGAAAAAAATTAACTTTCAAAGTTCATTTTTTTTTATATTTATTTATTTTTATTTATTACATTTATTTATTGTGTGTGTGTGTGGCCAGCTCAGCCCACCAGGGGG
>NW_004524609.1:15008161-15009485 GCF_000260255.1 Octodon degus | reverse complement strand
TGCTGGGGGATCGAACCGTGGTCCCTGTGCTTTGCCAAGCTTGTTTCAAGTAGGTGCTTTAGACCACTGAGCCATCTCTCCAGCCCCCTGTTTCCTTGTTTTTGTGGTACTGAACTAATATTTTTTTTTAGAAATAGGGTCTCACTATGCATTGCGGGCTGGCCTTGAACTTGCTTATGTAGCCCAAGCTGGCCATGTGTTTATCTCAATACTCCTACCTCAGCCTCCCAAGTGCTAGGATTGCAGATATGTACCACCATACCAGGCCGTTAGTCCATCTGATTACATTCATTGAGGGATTTCTTTTATGTCTTTGTAGATGTAGCCAGCTAAGCCCATCGGCCAGTGTTCATTAAGCCTTTAATTTTTTTTTGGTACTGGGTATTGAACTGTGTGCTTGCCAGATAGGCACTTACACCACTGAATTATCTCTCTGGACCCAAGGGCCTCCCCCCTTTTCTAAAAAAAAAATATATATTTGGTACAGGGTCTCATTGTGCAGCTCAGAGTCGAAGTGATCCTCCCATTTTCAGCGCTGGGATTACAGGTGTGTGCCACTACATCCCGCCTTGATGGCCAGCCCAGGGTGCCTGGGGGCAGGGGTTGGGCCAGTGTGGCGTGGTGGTGCCAGAGATTGAATCCTGGTCCCTGAGCTTGCTTAAGCAGATGCTTAGTCCACTGAGCTATCTCGCTAGCCCCTGCTTCAGCCTAAGTTTTTGGGGTTGCAGGTGTGTGCCACCATTCTTGGCATAAGTCGTGGGGGGGGGCAGAATCCGGGATTGAACTCGGGACCTTGTGCTTGGCCAGAGAAGCACTTATTCCACTGAGCCATCTCCCCAGCCCCCCTGGCAGTCTCTTACTGTTTTTTAAAAGGACACCCTAACCTGTCTGGTACTACAAATAATGACACAGCAGTATTTGGAATCTTAACCTCCAGAATAGAATTTATACCACTGTGAGTCAATTCCTCGTTCTCATTAGCAGCTTTCTTTGGGACTGAGGGTGGGAACGAAGGGTGAAGGAGATGAAAGGTGCTGGAAAATATATTTTGGTAGAATTTGAAATTATTGATTTGCTATTGTCTCTAGGGTTTTGCGGCCTCCAGGTGGTGGATCCAATTTTTCATTAGGCTTTGATGAACCCACAGAACAGCCTGTGAGGAAGAACAAAATGGCCTCCAGCATCTTCGGGACACCTGAAGAAAATCCCCCTTCTTGGGCCAAGTCAGCAGGTACTGCTCTGCTTTCACCTGTGCTCACTATTCCAAGGCATGGCCTCAGCTTGGGTCTTGTTTGTTTGGCTTTTTATGTTTTTTTTTTGGTGG
>NW_004524609.1:14998429-15006793 GCF_000260255.1 Octodon degus | reverse complement strand
ATGTGGTGCTGGGGGATTGAACCGTGGTCCCTGTGCTTTGCTAAGCTTGTTCTAAGTAGGTGCTTTAGACCACTGAGCCATCTCACCAGCCCATGCTTAGGGAAGTTTAGACAACTAAGGGACAGAGCGGGTTGAGCCGGCCAGAGCCTGGGGAATAGTGGTGCATGCCTGTAATCCCAGTGCTGGGGGAGGCTTAAAGTAGAAGGATCACCATGTCTGAGCTGCGTAGTGAGACCCTGCAACAACCAAATACATTTATTTATTTATTTAATTTTTAGTTTTTGGTGGAACTGAGGATCGAACTCAGATCCTTGTGTTTGCCAGTGAAGCACTTATCCTACTGAACCATCTCCCCGGCCCCAACCAAATACATTTAAAAGAAAAAGTCAGCTGAGAAACTTGCCTCCCTCCATATATGACGAAGGTGTTTTATTTTTGGTCTTTTGTTTTATTCCTCAAGAAAGTGTGTTTGGTTTCCAGGTGCCAAGTCTAGTGGGGGCAGGGAAGATGTGGAGTCGTCTGGACCCCAGAGAAGGAACTCCTCAGAAGGAAGTGCTGGAGACTTCTTTGATCTGAAGGTCAGGAGGAAAGACAGACAGGCTGAGGGTTTAGAAACTAAACTTCCCCTTATTTGCTGAGAATTTCATCTCTGATGCTGGAATCTCACATAATGGCCCTTAGGAAATAAAGGGACTGGGCCATCTTGGTGACAGAAGCTTTGTAAATAGAGACTAAAGTCAGATAAGTGAGTTGCTCTGTGTCCTGATCCACTCAAATGTCTCTTGCCATTGGGATTAAACTCAGCTCCTTTGGTAGTGATTTCGGGGACTTCTGTGTCACTCTTAACTTTCCCTTTATCTCATTAGAATATTGTTCTAAGTTTAAGCAGTTTGCGAATGTTTCTTAAGTTGAACTCAAGGAGACTGTACCGCTAGTGGTACTGGGGATTGAAGCCAGGCCATTCTGTTAAACCTCATGGCCCAGCTCATTTTTAATTTTTTAATTATGCGAAGGGTCTTGATAAGTTGGCTAGGTTAGGCTCTAGCTTCTCATTCTTCTGCTGTAGTTGCCAAAGTGCTGGGGTTCCAGACCTGTAGTGCCGTGCCCAGCTATTGGTGTTATTCTTAGAAATATCTGCAGAAGAGTACTGCTGGGAAGCCTCATGGAGTATGTTAGTAAAGACCTTGTATAGGAGGACTTCCTCCTGACTAGGGACCTCCCGGTGCAGAGGAGTGGCAGCTGCCTAGTGTGGGGATGGCTGTCAGAGATTTAGAGCTCACAGGGCCCTCCAGTAGCTAGGGAAGGAGAAAGAGGAAGCTGATGCTAGATTTCCAGTTTCCTGTTCTGATGAAAGAGCCTCAGAAATGCTGATTGGCTTTAGGTCATCAGACTAAAAGCCAAGCATGGGTGTGTGTATGTTTTAGGTATCACTGGGACTGGGGCATTTTTTTTTTTTTTTTTTTTTTCATCTTCTACATTTATTTTCCCTACTGAAAATTGAAAATTTCCAAGTTTTTAAACTGTACTTAGGAGCCGGGGAGATGGCTCAGTAGAATAAATGCTTCCCTGGTAAGCACAAGGGCCTGAGTTCAATCCCTGGTTCCACAAAAAAAAAAAAAAAAAAGAATAAACTGTACTTAGATAAAATATCTTAATAGATGTATGCATTAGAAAATCAGTCAGGGCTGGGGAGATGGCTCAGTGGAATAAGCGCTTCCCTGGCAAGCGCAAGGGCCTGAGTTCAATCCCCGGTTCTGCAAAAAAAAAAAAAAAAAGAAAATCAATAAGAGACATATATATTTTTAAGACATATGTTGATGAAAGCAGGAACATATTTTTTAATTAAATTTTATTGAGAAATAGCAATGAGACAGTTTCAAAACTGATCAGTAGGACAGTTTGATTAATACGTTGCATATTGTCTTCATAGCGGTTATTCATAGCACAAGATGCAGACATGATATCCTGTCCAAACACTATTAATACGAATCTTTCTTCTCATTGAATTAAGAGAAAGTAGCTATATATCTATCCTAACTGTTTTGTATATACAGATACAAAATGGTCCTTCGTCTCTCCTTTTTTTGTTTAATAGGGGCAATTTTTTTCTTTTTTTTTTTTTTTTGCGGAACCGGGGATTGAACTCAGGCCCTTGCACTTGCCAGGGAAGCGTTTATTCCACTGAGCCATCTCCCTGGTCCCAAGGGGCAATTTTTTAAATCAGATTTTATTGGTATCTTTTAGATGTACATACATAATGATCACATTCATCATAGATGGGACAATTCACTGGGCAGAATTTTTGTATAGCATTGTCCCAAGTTGAATACAGGTTGCCACCTCCTTTACTTGATTGTAGCAGAATGGGGTTTCACATTTGTTTCCATCTAGGTGTCAGCCAGTGAACTGTGACTGTTTTGTGTACTGGAAATTAAAATAGGGAGTAAAAGTACATAAATAAAAGAGAGGAAGTAATTTTTTACGTGTTTATTTTCTTTTCCAGGGAGAAGGTGACATGCATGGTGAGTATTACTGTAGACGAAATTGTTGGTTGTGTAAATGCTATAGAGCAGACCTGAATTTTTTTTAAATTTTTTTATTTATTTGTGTGTGTGTGTGTGTGTGTGTGTGTGGCCAGCTCAGCCCACCAGGGGGCGGGGCTGGCTGGCATGTGGTGCTGGGGGATTGAACTGCGGTCCCTGTGCTTTGCTAAGCTTGTTCTAAGTAGGTTCTTTAGACCACTGAGCCATCTCACCAGCCCAGACCTGAATTTTGATTCAAAGCATGTCCTGAGGAAAGAGCCCTGGCTGCGTCCCCAGTGCTAGCATACTATGGGCAGAGAGAAGAGAAAAAGAAATCTAGAGGGGTCGGGGAGATGGCTTAGTGGAATAAACTCTTCCCTGGCAAGCGTAAGGGCCTGAGTTCAATCCCCAGTTCTACCAAAAAAGAAAAGAAAACAAAACACTGGGGAATCTTTTGACAATAGACATACATCAATCAGGTCAATATTTGTTATATTTACTGAGAGCTGTTTAATAAGAGGCTCTGGCATTTCAGGCCCAGCTCACAGCATTCAATTTACTAAGTTCACGTGATTTCATACTGAGGTGCTTAGTGAGCAGTACATAAGTTTACCCACTGGTGATTTTTGTAAACGATGATTTTGGGGTCAGATAAATTTCTAGTTAGCCATGCACGTAACCAATTATAGGTGGAAGTAAGCTATAATAATTTACTTAATTGTTTTAAATCTTTGAAGTATTTATTGGCACTTTGAATAAGTACCAGAGAACCGCTGATGGGGGCCAGCCAGTCTTCTGGGCATCTGGCCATAGCGATCAGTCAGGTGCCCGGTTTCTGCAGCTATAAGGCGGCTGCTTCCTCAGAGCCGTTCCTGCCATTAGGCTTTATGATGGTAAATGGGTAAGAATGAAATTCGTCTGCCCTTCAAACTTTCTCTCTCTTGGGGCAAGGGGATAGCTCAGTAGAATAAACAGTTGCCTGGCAAGTGCGGGGTCCTACATTCAGTCCCTGGTACCACAAACCAAAAAACAAAATCTGTGTGTGTGTGGCCAGTTTGTGGCCTTCTTTTTTTTTTTTTTTTTTTTGAGACAGGGTCTCATTTTGTGGCCTTCTTTTTTTTGAGTCAGGGTCTCATTTTGTTAGTCCAGGCTGGCCTTGAACTCTTGGTGACTCTCCCGGGGCCTTGGAGTGCTGGGATTTCAGGCCTGTGCTACCATAGCTGGCTGTGTGTGCCATTTGGAAAGACTGTTGTGGATGTAACGTTTAGTTTTTTCTTTCTTTTTAGGCAGGGTCTCATTCTGTAGTGCAGGCTAGCCTTCAGGTTCCTTATGTAGCCCAGGCTGGCCTTGAACTCACTGAACTCATGTCTCAGCCTCCCAAATGCTGAGATTATAGGAGTGCGCCACCACATTTCTTGGCAAAATCTAGGCTTTTAGTCTACTGCTTTTCACCTTATGAATACTTCCACTACTAGACATATTTAGCAGGGTTAGCTTTTTTTTTTTGTATTTTAGGGAAGGGTCTACAGCGTGTTCAGGGTCTCACTAGTAGAGCCAACTTGTAGTGATCCACCTGTTTACAGCCTCCCAAGAGCTAGGGTTACAGGCTCAGGCCTTGAGGCCCTGGCACCCAGTCTCAATTACTGTCTCCGCCTGCCCAGGCCTGCCCAGGCCGAGGTCACAACTCCACCCCCTCTCCCCCCTTCCCCTGTGTAGTGTTTTATTTATTTATTTTTATTTATTTTTTTGGCTGACTCAGAATGCCTTCAGGGCATGTTTGGCTGGCTGGAGTTGTGGGGATTGAACCACAGCAATCTGAGCCTGACTGCTTTGAAGCAGCCACTTAAAGAACTGAGCTGGGCTGGTGAGATGGCTCAGTGGTCTAAAGCACCTACTTAGAACAAGCTTAGCAAAGCACAGGGACTGAGGTTCAATCCCCCAACACCAAAGCACAGGGACTGAGGTTCAATCCCCCAACACCACATGCCGGCCAGCCCTGCCCCCTGGGGGGCTGAGCCGGCCACACACACACACAAATAAATAAAATTTAAAAGAAAATGACATTTAAAAAAAGAAAAAAAAAAAGAACTGAGCAAAGGGGCAGGCCTCCTTGCAGGCGTTTTAATCAACTGAACTATTTGGCTGGCCCTAGCAGGGTTAGCTTTTTAAAACTTTTTCATGGGGCTAAAATCAAACTGAAGCTCTTGTACATGCTAGGCAACCATTCTAGCTCCAGCCCCAGGACCAGCTAATCTGAATTGAGCCAGTGGGTATAATTAAAGGGGGGGGGGTAGGCGTACAGTAACTCAGTGGTAGAGCATTTGTCTAGCATGTGTAGGGCCCTGAGTTCAATCTGTAGCATCATCAGAAGAACTAAAAATAAGAAAATATATATGGAGCCTGGAGCTATGGGAACGCTGTGCTGATTGTAGGCGCACAGAGTGCATCTTTAGTCTTTGTCACTCATAATTCTCTTCCCTATCCACCTTGTTTCTTGGTTTGGTATAGATTTTTTCAGATAAATAGCACAGTGAATGCTTCCATTTTCTTTTGCTATTTATTTTTTTTTCCTTGCAACACCATCTGTCTATGTAGCCCAACTTCACAACTGCTAGCATTGTGGGGGTCTGTCTGCCTCTCTCCCTCTCCCTCCCCTCCCTCCTTCTCTCCTCCTTTTTTTTTTTTTTTTTTTTTTGGTGGAACCTGGGATTGAACTCAGATTCTTGCGTTTGCCAGTCAAGGGCTTATCCTACTGAGCCATCTCCCCGGCCCCCCATCTTCTCCCTTTTGAGACAGGGTCTCACTAAACACTTCAGGCTGGCCTTGAGCTTACTTTCTAGTCTGTACTTGCAATGATCCTGTCTCAGGGTCCCAAATGCTGGGATTACAGGCGTGGCTACCCTTCCATTTCTAGCCTCTTCTTTTTTAATGGTTATCACAGCCAGGTGGGGTGGTGGAGGCCTGTAATTCTGTTGCACAAGGAAGACACTTGATCACTGCAAGATAGGGTTTCTTTGCATATAAAGGACATTGCCTTGACCTTTTGGCTAATTAAGCCTGGGAATGCCTATATAGTGGACTTTGGTATTTAAACTTGGTAGATCCCTGAGAAAGAGGGAGTGGCTAGGCCTGCAGCCCAGAGTCTGGGAAGTTTAAGCACAATTCCTGGCCTTCAGGCAATTTACAGACATATTAAATGGGCTAGGAATAGCTCAGTGGCACAAGCATCTACCTAGCAAGCACAAGGTCCTGAGTTTAATTCCCAGTACAAAAAAAATGAAAGAAAGAACCAACCCAAGGAGTCTAGCCAAGTCCCCTCTCCTTTTACAGTACTGGAGACTGAACATCAGTACTGATAGGTGTTTTTCAGATGAACGGTACAGCAGAGAGAAACAGGCAGAAGGAAAAAGGGAAAGGGGCTGTATTTTCTTTGAGGACGTGGAGAGAATTTGGGGAGGTCAAGGAATTCTCTGAACTGGACAAAGGAAGGCTGAGGCTTTTATGACCTTTTGCCAGGGGAGGGGTTTGAAGGGCATGTTTAGATATATCTAAGGGAGCTGATTGGGAGTCTTTCCTGAGGAGGAGGGAAGGGTGAAAGTAAATTATATCCTGGGCTAAGTTGGAGAAGAAGGGGGAGGTGGTCCTGGGAGCATAGGCCTTTGTTTTAAGGGCATCAGCCATATTAGATGACCACCCCAGGGCTGGGGAGATGGCTCAGTGGAATAAGCGGTTGCCTGGCAAGCACAGGGGCCTGAGTTCAATCCCTGGTTCCGCAATAAATAAATAAATAAATAAATAAATAAATAAATAAATAAAAAATTGTGTAGATGACCACCACAATGATTTTAGCAATTCACACTAGGGCCCGAACCTATCGAGCATTTCACACTGAGGTATATTCCCAGACCTTTTTTTAAATTTTAAGACAGGGTCTTCCTAACTTATCTGGGCTGACCTTTAATTTGTGATCCTTCTGCTTAGCTTTGAAGAATGCTGTGGTTATAGGCATGCAGCTCAACTTCTGGCCTAAAATGCCTGTTTGATGCTCCAGGCACTGAGTTCAATTCCCCAGCACCAGTCTGTCAGTCAATCAAATGTTTATTTTGGTAGAAGCATTTTCTTCTGAAGCCCCATCTTTTAAAATTATTGTGTTGAGTAGATTGAGGCGTTTCCTGTTGCATTGCTGTAGAAGTGTCTGCACACTTGCTCTCAGTTCCTGCACTTCCCTTCATTGCAGAGCAGAAAAGACCAGTCCCTCCTTCTTGGCCGCAGCAGTGCCCACCTAACAGACGCTGCAATGAAGGCGTTGGTGCTGCTCCTTGGGTGCTTTTATTTGCTTTTCTATTTTGTATGTTGTTTTCTGTTGTGAAAAAATAATTCCATTAATGATGTAAGACAGTTATATGATTGGAAGGATGGACCTTGATTCATCTGAAGAGGATTTTATGAAGATTAACTACAGTAGTAGAACTGTGGGCAATTTTGTGTTCTTCACAATAATCATTAACTGCTTGATCCAGCCAGACAATGGGGAATTGAGTTAGATGTTGGGTGTTTATGCAGTGAGGCCATGTCTAGCCGGCAGAGATGAAACGAGCCAATTTGAAATGAGTGGTTCGGGCTGAATTCACTGTTTATATTCTTATCTTGGATTTCTAAAAAAATGCATTATTTTGCTTTTTTATTTTGTATTTAGAATTGAGCTAAATTTTCCCGAGTTATTTAAGGGAAATTTAATGTAGGACTTTGTATACTGAACAATGATGTTTTAATACTGTTTCCCTGCTTCCCTCCTCCTCTCCTTCCCTTCCTGTATTTTTTGTAGTGTTGGGGATTGCACCGAGGCTTTCCCACTGAGCTATAGCCTTGTTTTTTTAATTTTGGGACGGGGTCTCCTACTTGCTGAGTTCCCCAGGATGGATTGTACTACACATCCGTCTGCCTAAGCTGTCCAGAGTGCTGGGATTGCAGGCAAGGGTCACCATGCCTTCTTTTTCTCTTTCTTTCTTTCTTTCTTTCTTTCTTTCTTTCTTTCTTTCTTTCTTTCTTTCTTTCTTTCTTCCTTCCTTCCTTCCTTCCTTCCTTCCTTCCTTCCTTTCTTCCTTCCTTCCTTCCTTCCTTCCTTCCTTCCTTCCTTCCTTTCCTGGCCTCTCTGATGCTAGGGATTGAACCCAGGGTCTCACACATGTGAGGCAAGCGCTCTCCAGATCCTGTTTCTGACATAATCCATTGAGTATGTAGCCCCAGGAAACTGATGAGCAGCCTGTTCTAAGTTGTGGTTTATAACTATAAGAGCTGTTAATTTGGACAGCTTGGTGTGTTGACTAGAATAGAACGCTGTGTATGTTGTGAATTACTTCTGTTGAGTTTCACAGTTCCCTAAAATGAAATGTTCAGGGCCGGGGAGATGGCTCAGTAGAATAAGCACTTGCCTGGCAAGGGCAAGGGCCTGAGTTCAGTCCCCCTTTCCGCAGGAAAAAAGAAAAAAAGAAATTTTCAAAGTCACCGTAGCTGGGCTGGGATGTCACTCGGTGGTAGAGCAGTGCTGAACACATGGGAAGCCCTGGCTCCTACCCCAACGCCAGAACTGAGTTCAGAGGTTTGCTTGTAGTTTGTTCTAAGAGTATTTATTTATTTATTTGGTGCTGGGGATTGAATTCAGGACTTAAGTCTGCTGAGTTTATTTATTTATTGTCTTTTTAGACAGGGTCTTGCTATGCAGTTCAGGCTGGTCTTGAGCTTGCAATGATCCTCTTGCCTCAGCCTCCCAAGTGCTGGGATTACAGGTGTGGCTGGGATTACAGGTGTGTGCTAGCACACCTAAACCTAAGAATATATATAT
>NW_004524609.1:14995043-14996529 GCF_000260255.1 Octodon degus | reverse complement strand
TAATTTCCAGGGCCAGTGAGATAGCTCAGTGGTCTAAAACACCTACTTAGAACAAGTTTAGCAAAGCACAGGGACCGCGGTTCGATCCTCCAGCACCACATGCCAGCCAGCCCCGCCCCCAGGTGGGCTGAGCTGGCCACAAAATAAAGATTTAAAAAAATTAAAAAAAAAAATAATAATTTCCATTTTTGGTACCAGAAATTGAACTCATGACCTCATCTTGCCAGGCAGGTTTTTTAAAATTGTTTTTTAGGGCTGGGGAGATGGCTCAGTGGAATAAGGGCTTCCTTGGCAAGCCCAAGGGCCTGAGTTCAATCCCTGGTTCCCCCAAAAAAAAAAAAAAATTATAAAATTGTTTTTTAGTTTAGGTTTATTTTTTGGTTTTGGTGTTGAAGACTGAACCCAGGGCTTCCAGCTTGCTAGGTGAGCATTCTACTGCTAAGCTAAAAACCCCAGGCCCAACATTTTATGTTATTTCTTTTTAAAATTTTAAATTCTTTTTAGTATTCTGTGACTCTTGATGACTTTGAACTTGAAATAATCCTTGTCTCCTAAGTGCTAGGATATCTTTTATTTATTTGTTGTGTTTTTTTAAGAGAGGTTTCACTATACAGTTTCACTCAGGCATTTTATAGCCCAGTGTGGCCTTGAACTCTTGGTGATCCTCCTGCGTCAGCCTCCCTGAGATTACAGGTCTGTGTGACCATTCCTGTCTTGTTTTTTTTTTTCTTTTTTTTTTTTTTCAGATGGAGTCTCTGTGTAGCTCAGGTTGGCCTTGAGCTCATTATGTAGCTCAGGCTGTACTTGAACTCACAGTGATCTCCTGTCTCAGCCTCCTGAGTGCTGGCATTACAGGTGTGCACTACCATGTCGTTGAGGCAGGGTCTCATATGTCGCTAATTTGTCCAAGCAGGGTTTGAACTTGTGATCCTTGTTTCAACCTCCCAGAGTGCTTGTGCTACCACAGCTAGTTTTTTGTTGTTGTTGTTTTTAAAAAGGGTTCACTTGGCTGGGATTATAGGCATACACCATCACACCCAGCTATAAATGTTTAAAATACATTTAAGGCCTCTAACTGAACACTGTAATTTAGGAAGAGCATACTCTTACAGTTGTTTACTCCCATGGAATGGCAGGCAGGAGGTGTGGCTCAGCATCAAGACTATATGATTGTAAAGCTAGGCTGAGAGAAGAATTCAGAGTCTGAAGTACAGGTTGGGCGTGGAAGGTTTACACCTGTCATCCAAACAATGTAAGAAGCTGAGGCATGAGGATTCTAAGTTAAAGACCAGTCTAGGCGACTTCAGAGACTTAGCAAAACCTTATCTCCAAAAAATAAATAAGGGCTGGTGAGATGGCTCAGTGGTTTAAAGCACCTACTTAGAACAAGCTTAGGGCTGGAGAGATGGCTCAGTGGTCTAAAGCACCTACTTGAAACAAGCTTGGCAAAACACAGGGACCGCGGTTCAATCCCCCAGCACCACAT
>NW_004524609.1:14991388-14994043 GCF_000260255.1 Octodon degus | reverse complement strand
GTGGTGCTGGGGGATTGAACCGTGGTCCCTGTGCTTTGCTAAGCTTGTTCTAAGTAGGTGCTTTAGACCACTGAGCCATCTCACCAGCCCCTAATTTAAATTCTTTCCCTTAATATATTTGTGTAGTTTTATTTATTTTTCATTTCATTTATTTTTGGTGCTGGGAATCAAACTCAGGACCTTGCACTTGCCAGGCAGGTACTGTGTCACTAAGCTATAAACTCTGCCCATTTATTGATTTTATTGCTGTATAGTTCAGGCAGGCTTTGAACTCACTGTGTAGCTCAGGCTGGCCTCAAACTCATGGTGATCTTCCTGTCTCGGTCTCCCTAGTGCTGGGATTATAGGTTTGCACCGATATGCCTGTTTGTATAATTTTAAAGGAACATAGAGCAAAAACACCAAAAATCAATAAATCTGAGCAGCTGAAATATGATTAGTGGTTATTGATTTCTTTATATTTTTAGGTATTTTTGTAGATACGTTTGTAGCCATCCTCAAAACAAGCTTCTTAGTTTTAACTGGCAGTGGTTATTAGCTGCCCTTTTTCTGCTCTTTACTTTCCTAGAAAATGTGGACACAGACTTGCAAGGCAGCCTGGGGCCGAGCGAAGAGAAGCCCGTGCCCGCCGCGCCCGTGCCCAGCCCCGTGGCCCCGGCGCCCGTGCCCTCCCGGAGAAATCCCCCCGGTGGCAAGTCCAGCCTGGTCTTGGGTTAACTCCCCGTCCTGAACTCTGTCGTTTTGTTTGTTTGTTTTCTCCATGCTTGTGAACTGCACAACTTGAGCCTGACTGTACATCTTTTGGATTTGTTTCATTAAAAAAGAAGCACTTTATGTACTGCTGTCTTTTTTTTTTCCTTCCCCTTTCTTTTTGAAAAAACAGGTTTCGTTCTCTGTCCGATTCCTGGGTCTGTGGGCCATGGCATGAGTGTTTTTCTAGTAGTAGATTGGAGAGAAGGCTTTGTGATGCTTAGTACCGTGTTTATACGAACAAATGATTGGTCCCGATGTGTTAGAGGCTCGTTTGTACTGAGGTTTCCCGCGAGTGATCGCCCAGAGCTCCAGGCTGGCTGTCTGCAGCGCTGCTCGCTGTTGTCCTGCCCTCCCACGCCCTTGGCTAAGTGCTACGTGTTTCTCCTGTGCCATCCGGCACCGAAGGGGGCCTCGCTGCCCGCTGAGGGAAGCTGCTGCCCTTTTCACCTTCCGAGGTCGGCAGGCTGAAGAGCAGAGCCTGCTGCCCAGAAGCAGCCAGAGGCCTCGGATGTTACAGGCACCACCTGCCGTGAAACCTGCGAAGCAAGGGTGGCCGCGCAGAGGTGCTTCCCGGCCAGGAGCAGACCCCACAGGGCCGCTGTTCTTGCTCAGTAACTTGACGCCGTGTGCATGATGCTGGTGCTTGACCATGAAATGAAAGTCTCATCCTTAAAATGTGTGTTGTACTTCACAACCTGGACTGTTGCTTCAAGTAAACTATCCGCATTTTGAAATGCTGTGTGCTGTGTCATCTTTTTGACATTGCTTCAGTATTTTCCCCCTCTGGCTCTTTGTTATTATTAATTCCTCCGCTTGATAAGTCACTTCCCCAGAGGGAAGTGGGTTTTTCTGCAAAAAGTCTCTATTACCACCTGCACTTTGAAGGCTGGGGAGATAGCTCAGTAGAATAAGTGCTTGCCTGGCAAGCACAAGGTTCTGAGTTCAGTCCCCAGCACTGCAAAAACAAACAAAACATCCCTGGCAAGCGCAAGGGTCTGAGTTCAATCCCCGGTTCCGCAAAGAAAAAAAAAGCACCTGCACTTTATGCTGAGGGCAGCCGTATTTATAAGTTTATGCCTTGGGCAGGGGGTGCAGCTCAGTAGTAGCACATGTGGTTAGCATGTGGGAAGCTCATTTCCCCCCGGAACCAAAAATGAGTTTATCTCCATACACGTGAGGTCCTTCTCATTGTAGGTGTTCAAAGAGGAGGGCTACACGGATGTCTGTAAAATGATGAATGAATAAAGAAGATATAGTTCTTAAGGATAAACTTGGGACATCTCTAGGTGAATGAGAACACACCCTTAAGTGAAATAAACTGGATATGTGTAAATACTGCGTCGTTTCTCTGGTGTGAGAAACAAAGTATTGATGAAAATGTATAGTAGATATTATGAAATGGAAAATATTTGATTGGGAGGGGGAGGTACAGAGGGACAGGGAAGGAAAGGGAAAAGAAAATGAGAAGGGAAAGATAGGAACAGCTTTTGTAAGTGAGGGGAAGAGGTTGAAGGAACAGTAGAGGAATGGAGATAATAATAATACATGTCTCTTTTGGTTTTTTTTTTTTTGGCGGAACCAGGGATTGAACTCAGGCCCTTGCACTTGCCAGGGAAGTGCTTATTCCACTGAGCCGTCTCCCCGGCCCCTATAATACATGTCTTGTACAGGTACAGATTCCCTAGGATGAATGTGATCATTATGTATATCTGTAATGTACCTTCATTAAATGTAACATTAAATGGTACATGTTAATGTAACTTCATTAAAAACAGAGGAGGGTACAAAGGAAGGAAAGACAGGGGCTGGAGAGATGGCTCAGTGGTCTAAAGCACGTACTTGAAACAAGCTTGGCAAAGCACAGGGACCGCGGTTCGATCCCCAGCACCACATGCCAGCCAG
>NW_004524609.1:14974807-14991288 GCF_000260255.1 Octodon degus | reverse complement strand
CCCGCCCCCTGGTGGGCTGAGCTGGCCACACACACACACAATAAATAAATGTAATAAATATAAATAAATATTTAAAAAAAATCACTTCAATTTAAAAAAAAAAAAAAAAAAGGAAGGAAAGACACATTCACATAATTAGAAGACTGGCAGGTAGGCCTGGTGGCCTATCTCTGTAATTCCAGCATTTGGGAGGCTGAGGCAGGAAAATATGCCTTTGAGTTTGAAGCCAGCTGAAAAAACAAGTGGGGGGGGCTGGTGAGATGGCTCAGTGGTCTAAAGCACCTACATAGAACAAGCTTAGCAAAGCGCAGGGACCGCAGTTCAATCCCCCAGCACCACATGACAGCCAGCCTCGCCCCCTGGTGGGCTGAGCTGGACACACACACACACACACACACACACACACACACACACAAATAAATAAAAATTAAAAAAAAAAAAAAGTGGGAACCAGAATCTCAAGTAATAGAGCCTGAGGATAGCTGAGTGCCTGATCAGTACAGCGCGGCAAACGCTGGAGCTGCACCAAGACCTGGCTTTTAGGTGTAGCTGTGTCGCTGACCAGCTCTTCTTTGGATTGTTCCTTGGTCTCCCATTTTTCAGTCAGAATAAGAGCTTGGACCACCTACATCTTGGAAGATTAATGGATTACGAGGGTGCAGGATGCTAGGTTCTTCTATTGTATTCACAAAGCATTTGCAGGGAGCGGGGGAGGTGGGTCAGTGGAATAAGCGCTTCCCTGGCAAGCGCAAGGGTCTGAGTTCAATCCCCAGTTCTGCAAAAAAAAAAAAAAAAAAAAAAAAAAAAAAGAAAAAGAAAGAAAAAAGAAAAGAAAAAAAGCACTTGCAAAATGTTGAGTCTGCCATCTTTCTTCCTAACAGCAACGCGGAGGTTTCAGTGTTATGGGATTTCCACCACAGATCTGAAAGTGGGAAACTGGTCCATCTCAGCTTGTTAGTAAGGGTGAGGAAAAACTATGTCTCTGGTTTGTGTCACAACTTCAGATTTGGTTTCTTTTTTTTTTTTGAGAAAGGATCTCACTATTTTGCCCAGGCTCACGTCACACTCAGCATTCCTCCTATCTCCACCTCCCAAGTTCTGGGATTACAGGCAAGCATTACCACATTTAATTATTGTGAATCCTTTAATTTTATTTTCCCCTTATGGAGATATATAAACACTTCATTAAAATGAAAGGTGTTCTGGGCAAGGGGGCAGTTCAACTAGTAATTTTGATATTATTTTAGGAAACTGAAACATGTTTTTTAGAGGATGTTTCTAGATTTAGGAAACTTGGGGTCTGAAAAGTGAAGTTGTATGATTATAAGTGGTAATGGTAAGCTTGGTGACTATTACAAGTGACCCAAAAGGTGGCCAGGTATAGCTGCATGCCTGTAATCTTTGCACTATGGGAAGTCTGAGCAGAGCCTAGGTTACTTTGCAAGACCATGTCTCAAAAAAAGTGTAGGGATGTGCAAAGATCCTTGGTTTATATATCAGGGGAAAAAAACTTCCCAAAAGGTAAAATCTCATGCAGTTGTATCTTTGACTCAGTTTGTATGACTTCACTTCCCTAGTAATAGGGAACAAGAAGGCGCAGGTGTGTATTTTACGCAGATCTTATCTGCTAGTCTGCCAAGTGGCTTGCCTTAGAATGAGGTGGTGCCAGGCGTTGTCAGGCGTCCCCTTGTGATGTTTCCATTCCAGGCCACTCGGTTCCTAGGCTTAGGGTCTTTTGCCATTGACCAAAGGAGACTATATTTTCGGGAAAAGGAAAAAAGTGTTTATTCAAAGCCAGCTCCAAGGAGATGGGAAGGCCCATTTGCCTCAGATCACAATCTTCAAGTATAGCGTGTAAGGGGCTTTGGGAACAGGGGCGCACAGAGATCCATGCTTGCCGTGTCACTTCCAGCCATCTTCAGCTAGTCCTCTTCTTGTGCAAAGGAAAGGGGGCTCTTCCCAGATGCAGCTGAGGCTGGCACCTGCATATTCTGTCACTTCTTTTGGGTTGAGAGGAGGGGGTACTGGGCGTGTGCTCCGCTACAGGGAGTTTGGAGTTGCTTATCTTAACAAATAAAACAAAAACCAACTAAAAGTTCCGCGCTGGCTACGTGTCTGCCACACCGGTTTGGAAGGAGGGTGGCCAGATGGCAGACAACAGACGTTATTATAGTCTTTAGGTAAATAGATTTGGATGTAGTCTGAAAACGTGGTGAAGTCAGCAAAATTCCAAAATGTTCAGCATTTTCAGGGTGAGGGAGGCAGAAGCTTCTGATCCGTTCTGAGTTTCACAGAAAGGAGGGCAGTCCTGATTCCCCGAGCTGGGTGGAAATCGCCTTTGGAAGTGGAATTAAGACTTTAAAGTAGGCGCGCCCGGGCTTCAAAACAAGGCTGGTTTATGCATCGGTCTCTGTGTATGAGCTGCTAAGCGAGCACAGCATCGGGTCTTTGGAGCTTGACTCAAGCCCAGCAGTCTTCTACAGATCTGTTCAATTCATTAACTAAGGGCCCCGATCGTGAGGTGGCTGGCGCCTTCTTCAGGCAGGAGCTCAGGTTCCTGTCTCCCTCTAGCCTCAGCAAGCAGAAGAGCAGCGCTCACCGTGGCCCCAGATTGCAGAGATGGGTCCTCAAGCCAGCCCCATAGGCTTGAGGAACTGACTCCTTAGAAATCGCCCCTTGGAAACTCTGTCCTTAGTAACAATGTGGGGTGAGAGGAGGCTACGTCTGCTGTAGGGGCGCGGGGTGGCACCAGCCGATTACCACCTTTACCCGTCCCGGATCTCCCGCGGTGTGCTTGGAAAGCTTAGCGCATGCGCAGATTGGCAGGCTGAGCGGTCCGCGGGCGCTCTATGCAAATCACCCCAGGCTGAGCTCCGCCTACCGGCCGCGGCTCCGGAAGTGGTAGGTCCCCGCGTGCGCGCGCGGTCCCCACATCGCGCGCATCGCGCTCCGCCATACACGCTCGCGTAAGGCTCACGGCTCCTAGACCTCAGGACTCCTGCAGCCATGACGTCGCGGCCGGTGCGCGTGCTGGTGGATATGGACGGCGTGCTGGCCGACTTCGAGGCCGGCCTCCTGCGGGGCTTCCGCCGCCGCTTCCCAGAGGAGCCGCACGTACCGCTGGAGCAGCGCCGGGGCTTCCTTGCGCGCGAGCAGTACCGCGCCCTGCGCCCCGACCTGGCGGTAGGAGACGGGGAGCCCTTCTGTGGGCAGGACCGGCCGAGCTCCAAGCGGGGACACCTCTTTCCATTGGAAATGAACAGAACACCCAAACGCCCCGGTACAGGGACTTGAACCCAGATTGCTCTTGTAGCTTTTGATCTTGAGGCAGGGCCTCGCCGGGTTGTCTAGGCAGGGCTCGAACTTGCAGTAATCCTGCGTGGCCTCCCAGGGTGCGGGGGTTGCAGGGGTGCGCCACCACATTTCAGGCTAACACCCATTTCTGAACCCACAGTTCACCCCGGGACAAGAAAGTGGAAGCATTTTCCCCTGAATTTCCCGCCGCTCCAACAAAATCCTCTTGTTCGGACCTGGAGCGAGCGCTTAAAAGGGTGTCCTCGTCGGGGCGCCACCTGTTGGAGGCAGAAGGGAACCGAGAATTCTGTCTTGCAGGATAAAGTGGCCAGCGTGTATGAAGCCCCGGGCTTTTTCCTAGACTTGGACCCCATCCCGGGGGCCCTGGAAGCCATGCGGGAGATGAACGACATGCAAGAGTAAGTAAGCAGGATTGGGCGGGAGGGACGGTGACACCGGAGGGAAGTGGTGCTCACACCTTCGCTCACCGGCACCCTTGTCTGCAGCACCGAGGTCTTCATCTGCACTAGTCCTCTGCTGAAGTACGACCACTGTGTGGGCGAGAAGGTACTGCCCTCCTGGGCAAATTAAACTTTTTTTAAAAATCTTTTTTTTTTTTTTTTTAATCTTTTTTGCGACAGGGTCTGGTTATGTCGTCCAGGGTGGCCTTTAAAACTTGCCTGTAGGGGCCGGGGAGATGGCTCAGTGGAATAAGCGCTTCCCTGGCAAGCACAAGGGCCTGAGTTCAATCCCTGGTTCCACAAAAAAACAAAACAAAACAAGACAAACAAAAAAGCTTGCCTGTAGTCCAGGCTGGCTTCCAACTAAAGATTCTCCTGCCTCAGCCTCCCAAGTGCTGGGATTACAGGAGTGCATCAGCATTCCTGGCTAGCTTTCTAAATCATTATTTTAAAGATAAATCCCACCAAAACAGACAGTGAAGGCTGGTGGGGAGAGGAATTGACATTGAAGCAGTCACACCACCAGCACACTGCCTCTAAATTCAGGGTCCCTGAGGCGGCACTGAAACTGCTGTCTCCTACAGTACCGCTGGGTGGAGCAGCACCTTGGGCCCCAGTTTGTGGAGCGCATTATCCTGACGAGGGACAAGACCATGGTCCTGGGGGACCTCCTCATTGATGACAAGGACACCATTCGAGGTGGGAGCTGTCACCCATGTGGCCCGCCTGATTAGAGGGAGTACACACAACCAGCTGACTACCCCACTGCTTTCCTGTGCCAGGCCTGGAGCAGGCTCCACACTGGGAGCACATCTTGTTCACCTGCTGCCACAATCGGCACCTGGCCCTGCCCCCCACAAAGAGACGGCTGCTCTCCTGGAGCGACAGCTGGAGGGACATCATAGACAGCAAGCGGGGAGCTGCACACCAGGTGTGAGCAGGTCTGCAGTGGCTGGTGCTGACCGGGAGGGTGCACAGGACATACCCTCCCTGAGCACAGGCCCAGCCCCTGCTACCTCCCTCCACGGTCCCCCAGTGTGGCAGGCACCGAATTAGTGAGAAAAATCAGGCAAGACTATTTTAATAAAAAAAACCTTGAGCTCTCTGGTCTTCAAATCCCTTTATTTTGAAAAAGGAAAGGGACAAGAGCCCTCTCCCATGTCTTTAGTCCAGTGGCCGCTTCCATGCCCGCCAGGTCAGTGTTCCCCTAGCGTGGCCTTTCTGGCCACTGGGGCTCAAGCTTAAGGGTGGGCAGAACCTTGTTTCCTGAACTTGTGAACCACAAGTTCCTGTCAGGCTCCTTTCTGCAGCCCGGTGCACCGGACTCCAGGCTGCACACTTGGAGCCGTTGCCTCCAGTCCCTCACAGCATCGCTTTCCCTTCATGCCTGCAGCCTTCATGCACTCAAGTGACCTCTAGGGGTAGGATGCTCCCACATCAACTGTGACAGCAGGAGGGCCCAGGCTTCTAGTCTTGTGCTTGTGTGAGCTCAAGGGGTCTCATCTTTTGTGATAGGGTCTTGCTGTGTAGCCCAGCTTGGCCTCAAACTCACACTGATCCTCCTGCTTCAGCTTCCCAAGTGCTGGGATTACAGGTATGCACCACCATCCTTGGCTAAGGGCACTGACCTTTTTCTCATCTATCATCACCTCCAGGGCCTTGGTCATACTGCCTGGTAGCCAAGTTAGCTGTCACTGAGCAGTCACTTGAAGGTGGGGACCACAGCCTCATCTCGGGAGCTCTTATGAGGGACCTGGCAGATAGCAGGGCTGTGTAGACAGTTTAAGGTGGCAGCTGTTTGCATCAGCATCCATGCCCAGCCTGCAGACCTGAGGCAGGGGTCTCCATCCTCCACAGCCCTGGAGGGGAATGACACTTTCCCAGGTTCCCTGGGGCTCTTCCTTCTGTCCTCCTAGCAACAGGTATGTGTGGGTGGAGTGGGGGTGGGGTGGGAGGATTCAACCCAGGAGCTTTGCATTGAGGTACATCCTTGGGCCTTTATTTTTAAGACAGGATTTTGCTGTTAATCAGGTTGGGCTCAAACTTGTGATCCTCCTGCCTCAGCCTCCCAAACTGCTGGAATTACAGGTGTAATCAAGGTGGTTTTAATTTATTTTTGTGGTGTTGGAGATTGAACCCGAGTCTCTCAGAATTACTCTGGATACTGCTGTCAGGGCGCAACCTCTTACTCAGGTGCAGGCAACTCTCCTAAACCAGGAAACAGCTGCTTATTATACTGGTATGTGCCAAAGGGTGGCAGCAGGTGGGCCTTTTGGGGTGCAGCATGAAGGTGGCACCAGCTCCACATCTGGCCTCCCCACTCCTAGTGCCTTTTCATCCCAGCAAGGGTACCTGGCATGCTGAACCACCTTGGAGATGCTGGGCAGGCAGCACTGGGGTGGACTGCTCCTTGCTTCCTGCGCCCCCAGCAGGACTTGGTCTGCAGAATAAAGGTGCTGAGACCTTGGGGCCCCCATGATCAGGACTGCTGGGGGGCCTCAGTCCTTGGCAGGGGGATACCCAGGGCAGAGTGGGCTTGCCAGCTGCGGGCTTCAGCCACCTGGGTCGGGGAGCAGTAGTCCTCCAGGAAGATCTGGGCCAGGTTCCGGAGCCTCGTGTTGGCTGAGAGAGAGAAGCGCAGCATGCACTGGACCACGGGCAAGGAGGTGAGCTCGGGGTGGGAGCCAGCACCTGGTGAGCTCAGGTACATGAGCGTGGTGACAGCTGACAACACGGTCTCTTCATTGGGGCTGGACAGGCAGTTGGTGATGAGTGGGATGCCACCCACCTGCAGGATGTGCTCCTTGTTGGCCCTGTCGGCACACAGGTTGCAGAGGCCCCCTGAGGAAGAGCAAGGATGAGTCTGGGCTCCAGCACCAGGCCCCCCGCCCCCGCCAGCCTCTTCACCCAGCAAGTCTGGGAGGGACCCAGAGGCCACCTGAGCTTGCAATCTCAAGGTAGAAAACACTGCAGTTACCTAGTTTTCCAGAAGTGGACAGACCCTTTCCCTTTTGGTTGCACAAGGGGATGGGCTGCTTCCCTTCCTTCCTTCTCTTTGCCTTCCTTTTTTGAGACAGGGCCTTGCTATAGCTGGCTTTGAACTTGTAGCGATCCTCCCACCTCAGCCTCCCAAGTGCTAGGGTTACAGGCATGTGCCACCACTCGGAGCTTTCTAACTTCTTCTAGATGCCTGGAGGTCATGCTGTTTAGCCCGGACCGCTCAGAACAGGAAAATCACTTCCTGTGCCTCCTGACTTGGCTCCCCACTCTCTTGGTACCCACCCTTTGGTCTCTGCTCAGAGGTAGGAGTCCTCAGCAGGAGCCCCTCCAGGGTAAGGTCACAGCCCCGCCCACTTCCTGGCTTCTCTGGAAACAAGCAATTAGTTGAACCTGAAATGTACCTCAGGCATCTTCCCCAGAGGGGGCGTACAGGTGCCTGTGATGGCTCTAGGGTTCCCTCTCTTCCAGGGCAGAAGTTGGCCAAGGTTGGGTTCTGCTGCCCCTTCCAGAGCAGAAGCTGGGGCAAGATGAGTCCTGTTTTTTTCCTTTTGGTGGTACCTGGGATCCAGCCTTTCTCCACTTAGAATTCCATTTGGGCTCAGAACTTCCTACTGTGCTGGGAATAAAACTGACGCTCCTTTCGGGGCCTCCAGCCTGACATGAGTTCTTTCACTGCTCCTTGGCACTCGCTGCTGCTCCTTGGCACTTGCTGCAGTTGCCAATCTCTGTCCACCCTTGTGACCCTTGGGCTCCAACCTGCACAGGCTGACACCCTCTGGCTGGTGACAAACACTCCCTCGCTCCCCTGGAATGTCAGCTTGCTGCACCACTATGGTCCCTCATCACCTGTGTCATTGTCCTTAGAGACTGACAACCTGAGAAACTGACTCTGCATCTGTTTTCCTGGTCACTGCCTACCCAGCTCCCTATGAAGCCAGAGCTCTAGTGACAACCTCAGGCCCAGCACAGCGAAGGGCTCACAAACATGCGCTAGAAGTTTGGGTTTTTCCCTGGTACTGGGAGTGTATCCAGGGACTTTGTGCTGAGCTATAGCCCCAGCCGTTTATTTTGCAACAGGATCTCATTTACTCGTTAAATTGTGCAGGCTGGCTTGAACTCAGCATCTTTCTGCCTCAGCCTCCCAGACAGCTGGGATTACAGGTGTGCATCACCACACCCTGCTTGCTGGAAGTGTTTTAAAGCAGCCATTGTCAGAAAGAGGTTGCAGAACTGCAGAGGCCTTGGGGGCCACTCAAGAAGTCTCCCGAGACCCTGTCCGCCTGGATTTCTGCTCTGCGACAGGGCATGCACACAAGCAGGGACATCTGAGAGGAGAAGGAGCCAAGTGGCCTCCCTGAGTCCTGAGGAGGGTGTGCAGCACAGGAGGCAACTTGGCACCCATTCCCTGGGGTTACCAGCACCCCATTTTGGTGGGAGAAGCTGAGGCTGGGAGAGGGTAAGCAACTTGCCCAAGGTCCCTAGGGTGGGGGTCCTCTGCCATCAGTGTGGGACCTGATGCTCCCTTGGGAGCTGCAGGCCACCAGGCTTTACCAGGAGGGGGACGAGGGAGAGAGCTCTGGTGGCCTTGCTTCCAAGCCATCCCCACACCACCTCCCAGTTCTCCAGCCCCTCCATGACTCCAGCGGCACTGCTAGCTGCCGAGTCCTCATGAGGCCCAGGTGGGCCTCGGCCGGGCGCAGCCCCTCACCAGGGAATAATCGGATGGCTCTGCCCATGGTGGCTGCAGCGCCTTCCACCCCCACACGGAGGCCTTCAGCCTCCAAGGACGGAGCAGGTGCCCACTGGGGCTCCCCAGATGCTGAGGCGCAACAGTGACCTCATTAGCCCACAACAGGACAGCTACAGAGGACACGTCACACGCTCCCAGAAATAGTACCTCCAGAGTGTCACTGTTGTGGGTGACACCTGCAGGGGGAAAAAGATGCCAGACTGTATCCAGAATAGCACAGGTGCACTAAGCTGTCACCCTTTGAGAACTCTGTCACCACTGGAACCACCCTGGCTGGCAACATTCTTTATGCTTAGGGACACTGCTGTGAAACTTTTCTTGGGGCCAGGGGTAGTGGCTCCCAGCACTCGGGAAGCTGAGTCAGGAGAACTGCTGTGAGTTCAAGGCCAGCCTGGACTATATACATTGAGACCCTGTCTCTAAAAACTAAAAAACAAACCAAGCCAACAACAAAAAAATCCCTTTCTTGATTGTTGCCTCACTGTTTTAGGGGTACAGCTCAGGGGGTAGCATGTGCTCAACATATGCTAGGCCTTGGGTTTGGTCCTCAGCACGCGTAATTACAACACTCAGGAGGCTGAAACAGGAGGGCTGCCGGGAGTTCAAGGGCAGGCTGGGCTACAGAGCATAATTGTCTCACAAACAAACGAACAGGTGACTGTGCTCTCTTTCACAGTGATCCACTCACTCTGTGGCGTGTACTTCTTTGCCTGCTTTTAATGAGCCCACAGGCTGTTTCTTTTCCTATTTCCAATAAATGTAAAATCTCCCTAAACACAAGCAAATGACTATCAACTCCAAGAGAACATACTCTCTCTTGTCCGAGGCTTTCCTAGAACAGTGATGGAGAACTACTTTAGAGCTTCAGAAAGAACAAACAGCCAGCTGTGGCACACGTGGCACGGGTTCAACACCACTGACCTAGGACATAGCTGGTGCTCAATAAAACTGTACCCCGAAAAATGGACACAAAAATATAAGCAATGACCGGGTGTGGTGGGGCACACTTGTAATTCCAGCATTTGGGAGGTTGAGAAAGGATTGTTGCAAGTTGGAGACCAGCCTGGGGGGGCTATAATAGAGGACACAAGGGGCCAGGGAGACGGCTCAGTAGAATAAATGCTTCCCTGGCAAGTGCAAGGTTCCACAAAAAAAAAAAAAACCAAAAAAAAACAAGGCCAACCCAAACTGCATAGCAAGATCATGTCACACACACACACACACACACACACACACACACACACACACTCTATCTCTGCAGAGTACCACAGTGGTATTTTTCTTCTATTTGCCAATTTCTCACTGACAATGCCCAAGCTATGTAGCCCAGGCCAGCCTTCTTCCTTTCTTTCTCCCCACCCCACCCTGTCAATCTCTCCTCCCTTCCTCTGTTCCAGGTCAAGGGCCAGGCAAGCTCTCTACCACTGAGTGACACCACTGGCGTGTGTCTGTCTCTGTCTCTCTTTGGTGCTGGGAACTGAATCCAGGGCCCCCACACTAAGCTGCCTCCTCAGCCATTCTGACACAGGGCTCAGGTAAATCTCTAGGTTGCCCAGACTATGCTCAAACTTGCTACCCTCCTGCCTCTGCCTCCTAGAGGAATCACAGGCTGGAATTATAGGCCTGTGCTATCATGGCCAGCCTCCAATTTTTTTTGGAGGAGGGGTGGACTGGGGATTGAATTCAGGACCCAAGCGCTTATTCTACTGAGCTATCTCCCCAGCCCACCTTTTTTTTTTTTTTTTTAAACTTTGTGTGTGGGCTGGTGAGATGGCTCAGTGGTCTAAAGCACCTACTTGGAACAAGCTTTGCAAAGCACAGGGACCACGGTTCAATCCCCCAGCACCACATGCCAGCCAGCCCCGCCCCCTGGTGGGCTGAGCTGGCCACACACACACACACACACATAAATAAATAAATGTTTAAAAAAAAAAAAATAAATAAAATAAACTTTGTGTGTGTGTGTGTGTGTGTGTGTGTGTGTGTGTATGTATGTGCGCGCACGGTGGCCAGCTCAGCCCACCAGGGGGTGGGGCTGGCTGGCATGTGGTGCTGGGGGATTGAACCGCGGTCCCTGCGCTTTGCTAAACTTGTTCCAAGTAGGTGCTTTAGACCACTGAGCCATCTCACCAGCCCACCTTTTTTTTTTTTAGACAGGATCTCATTGTATACACTAGGCTGGTCTTAAACTCACTGCATAGTCCATGCTGGCCTCAAACTCAGGGTGATCCTCCTGCCTCAGCTTCCTGAGTGCTGGGATTACGTAAGTGTGCCACCATGCCTGGCACTAACCTATTTTTTAATAGTTAAATATTACTGAGGAAGGAGGAATACTCATTAAATAACACCGTTAAAGTAACAAAAGGAAAGGAAAAAACATTTGAACACAACTTTAAAATGAAGAAAAGACAAGGGAAAAAAGTTGAACAAATTTTTCATCACAAGGCTAATATATATGAAAAACTGCTCATTACTTACCAGAAATTAAACTTTGAGATGCTGTCTCAAAAACACAACAAAGAATTGTAGAAAATGGTTAACAGTTTTATCAAAAGGGTCCAAATCAGAAACAACTTCAGCTGGAGGGTTAACAACCTAAGTTTGCAGACCAAAATTAGAGAAAAAGGAGGGCTGCAAGGAAAGCCAACATTTTGGCCCTAGCCTTCCAAGGTCAATTGAGACTCAGGACATATGAGAACTTGTACTGTAACGTCACGTAACTCAGTAGTGTCCCAAATTTTCTGATCAAGGAGATTACAGGGCCAAAGAGGAAAGTGATCGATGATGTAGAGTGTGCCTAAGGAGAGTCACTTGGAGAGAAAACATTCTCTCAGGCTTTCACAGAGAGCACACTGGCCAAGCAATGGCCGTGACTCATCCACACGGCTGACACTGACAAAGGTTCTACAATCTGAGGTACAGGATCTCAGGATAAATCCTGAGGGGATTTCACTGATCTTATCAGATTCAAAAGCTGCAACTCTTGGTGCACAGGTCCTGCTTTACCTTGGTCTTAACCATCCAGCTGAAAAGAATAAAAACGAAGTATAAGAAGTAAAGCCATGCTGTTATGTTGAGCTGTAGGGGACTCAGGTCAACAATTTCTGACACTGCCAGTGAAGCAGAAGACCCAATGCTATTATGGGCTACTGGACTTTTTTAGAATATTTTGCTGCATTAACACACCTATAATATTCAAATAATGGAACTTAACCAAAAAAAGGGGATACAGATGAATGTCCATTTTATATCTGTGTATTCAAAATGGTTAGGATAGATATACAGCTACATTCTCTTAATGAATAGAGGGATTTGCTCTAATGGTGTTTGTAAATAGGATATCATGTCCACGTCTTGCACAGCAATTAACCACTAGGAAAAATGTATGCAATGTGTTAATTATTGAAACTATCCTACCAATTTGGTTTGAAACTCATTGCTATTTGTTTCTCAATAAAATTATGGAAAAGAAAGAAAGAAAGAAACAACTTCAGGGGCCAAGGAGATGGCTCAGTGGAATAAGAGCTTCCCTGGCAAGTGCAAAGGCCTGAGTTCAATCCCTGGTTCTGCCAAAAAAAACAAAACAAAAAAAAAAAAAAAACAAAAACAAAAAACTTCAATCTCCAGTAAGTGGTGAACAGACAAACTGTGGCACACCCTGCATGATTCCATTTATTTTGTATTGTATTTACCTTATTTGGAGACAGGATCTTGCTATAGTTCAGGCTGGCCTTGAACTTAATGTGTAGTCTAGGTTTGCCTCAAATTCATAGCGATCCTCATGCCTCAGCCTCCCAAGTGTTGGGATTGTTGGCATGTGCCATCACACCTGCATGACTCCATTTATATGAAGTTCAAAAACATACAAAAGCGATCCATGTGGTTATGTCAAGGTTGGAGGGAGTACGCAGATTTCTAAGCTAGCTGTGGTTGTGTACACTTATAATCCAAGGATTCTGGGAGGCTGAGCCAGGAGGATAGCAAGCTTGATTAGGCACACTCCAGCAAATTTAGCGACTTTGTGAGACCCTGTCTTAAAATCAAAACTAAGAGCCAGGTATAGTGGTGCACACCCATAATTCCAGCACGTAGGAGGCTGCGGCAGATCACTGAGTTGGAGACCACCTTGGGCTCTTTAGTGAGTTCAAGGCCAGCCTGCACTATAAATCAAATCCTGTCTCAAAAAATCAAGCTAACTGACTAAATAAATACCAAAAGAGCCCCAGGCTGGGGACTGGAGCTCGGTGCAAATACGCTGGGCTTGACTGATCCCCAGTACTGCAAAAATAGAGACAAAGCAAAGGAAGAGAAAAAAAAACAAAACCCTTTTCGAGTACAGAAACACTTTACATCTTGATTTAGGAACTGTTACAAGGAGGTGCACAGATCCTAAAGAATTTCAAAGTTCACCGAACTGGCACTAGGGATATATGGGCTTCACCAAGTAGGTTGATTATAGCGCAATTATAAAAATGGCTACAAGACAAATGGGAGAACAAGTTCTCACTGGCTAATGGATGTGCTCTGGACAAAGGAAACAACTAGAATAAGCAGGCCCAGCCTTTCTAGACCCGGGAGAAGCCACAGAAAATACCACCCACAGCCTGGGAGAGCACCAGAGCCTTGGGGGCCAGAAAGTGACCTTGGGTCACGCAGGAGGTGGTGCATTAGTGCTGGGAGGGACAGGCTAGCATACAAGGGCAGGCTAAGGACTACCTCAGGGATTAATGCTGTTGAAGATGGTGTGCTCAGCATTTGGCACCTGGCAGTTGGGCCAGTCTTTGTCAGGTGGCCTGAGATCACTACACGTGAGGACCCGCCTGCTCTGGGGAACTGGCTGAAGCAACCCAGGGTCAAAAGTTTCAGTGGGGCTGGTACCATATATCTGAAGCAACTCAGGAGGCTGAGGCAGGACTGGTTGAGCCCAGGCGACAGCGGCATGGGCAACACAGCAAAGACTCCTGTTTCCAAAACAAGCCAGGTGTGGTGGCGCACACCTGTAATCCCAGCACTGGGGCAGTTGAGGCTGGGTGATCGCTGCAAGTTTTCAGCCAGCTTGAACTATACAGCAAGATCCTGTCTCAAAAAACAAAACAGAACACACTAAAATAAAAATCTAGCCAGGCATGGTGGTACATGCCTATAATCCCAGCACTCGGAAGGCTGAGGCAGGAGGATCGTGTCAAGTGCAACACCATCCTGGGCTACAAAGTGAGCTCAAGGCCAGCCTGAACTGCATAGCGAGAGCCTGTCTCCAAAAGACAAAACTACACTACACTAAACTAAACATCAAGGGCTAGTGATGTGGCTTAGTGGCAGAGCTCTTACCTTGCATGCAGAGGGCCCTAGGCTTGATCCTCAGTACCACAAAAAACAAAATAAAACAAAACAAAATTTCACTATATTGGCGGCTGTGTCTTTGGGTTTCATTTTAACATCTTTTTTTGTGGAACTGGGGATCGAACTCAGGCCCTCCAGCCCCTCATTTTAACATTTTGAGAATGGTTCCTGGTTTGGCCAGGGAGACGGCTCAGTGGAATAAGCGCTTCTCTGGTAAGCGCAAAGGCCTGAGTTCAATCCCCGGTTCCACCAAAAAAAAAAAAAAAATGGTTCCTGGTAAAAATCAAAGACTGAGATTCAGAAGAGCAAGTCACAACTTACTAGGGATGGGCCCAAGTGGAGAACACACACACAGTATATGCATGTGTTCAGATCTGTAAAACACTACTGTTATTCTCCTAGTACTTTTTCTCCTAGTATGCTGTTATGACATTTTGTTTTACCCTTTTCCCCGTAAAATTAGACAAAATCAAAAACAAAACTAAGGAAAGAGGTAATAAGAGGAGGCAGGGAACAGAAATGTTCGGTAATGTAGTTGAGATGGGGTCTGACTATGTTGCACAGGCTGGCCTCAAATAGACCTCCCGTCTCAAAAAAAAAAAAAAAAAAAAAAAAAGAGCCATCATGGGTTCTTGTAAGGAGCGGTTGAAGCTAGAAATACTTTGGTCCTGAGAAAAACATCTTGCCCGAGACAATTCTAGTCATTAGTCACTAGGCAACCCTGTGTCTCCTGATACTAACTTTGTTGAAAGTATTAATAAATGCCCCCCTGTGGTTCTTCAGTTCTTTCCCCATCTGGAAAGAGGCTCTGCCTGACCTCACTTTTTGTCTCTTGTCTAGTTTTCTAAATCCCCTCGCCATTTTCCCTAGGACCACTGAGAGCTGTGTGAAGTGCGGCAGGTTTCCTTACTTAAAAAAAAAAAAAAAAAATTTAGGTCTCACTGTGTAGTTCAAGCTGGCTTTGAACTCGCTATGTGGGCCACACTGGCCTCAAATCCTGCTGATCCTTTTGCCTCAGCCTTTGCAAGCTGGGATTACAGGTGTCACCAGCATACCAGCTTTTCCTACTTCTGACCCAAATATTTCATTTCTAGAAACTTATTCTACAGATAAACTCCAGCAAGTGCAAAAGCTCATACAAATGAGGCAGGTTTCTTTTTTCTTTTTTTGTATCGGGGATCAAACTCAGGACCTTGTGCTTGCCAGACAGGTGCGTAAGCCACTGAGCTTTCTCCCTGGCCCTCAAATGAGGCAGTTTGCTATGAAAGCAAAATAAGAACCCAAATGCCTGTGCCTCAGGGGCTGACACAACACAGGTACAATGTGCCATGGAATAGCTAAAGAGTGAGGGTCCACTTTACTGGAGGGTGTGACAGGTGTGCCAAGATATGCTGCTAAATTAATTCTGGGTTTTAAAGACTACAGAAGGCCAGGTATGATGGCACACGCTTCTGATCTCGCACACGCTTCTTTTTTTTTTTTAAACTCTTTTATTTATTTAATATTTATTTGTTTATGTGTGTGTGTGTGTGTGTGTGTGTGTGTGTGTGTGTGGCCAGCTCAGCCCACCAGGGGGCGGGGCTGGCTGGCATGTGGTGCTGGGGATTGAACCGCGGTCCCGTGCTTTTTTTTTTTTTTAATTTGTTCTAAGTAGGTGCTCTAGACCACCGAGCCATCTCACCAGCCCCTCGCACACGCTTCTGATCGCAGCACTTGGGAGGCGGAGGAAGGAGAACCACTTCGAGTTCGGGGCCAGCCCCGTCTGAACTACAGAGCGAGACCCTGTCTCAAAAGAGCTCAAAGAACATAGAGATTACCTCATCTACAGGACACGCAGAAAATTACACATAACTATGTACGTAGTTGTTTATAAATTCTGAAAATATCTCTGGAGAACAGGTACGCAACTAGTAATAGTAGTTCTGTCTCAAAAAGGCTGGGGGCAGTAATAGTTCTGTCTTTTTTGGGGGAGAGCACTGGGGGTATGGCTCTATGGTAGAGCGCTAGTCCAGCACAAGTGGCCCAGGGAAAAAGAAAGATCAGGGGACCGAAGGAGAGCTCCTGGTCACACGTGCACTCTTCTGAATTTTATACCATGCAAATCAATTATATAGTCACTTTTTTTGAGATTGTATGCAGGAATTAAAGCTGTTATACTAGGCTGCACCCCAGTCCTTTTTTGATTCTTTTTTTTTTTTTTTTTGAGACTGGGTCCCCATAGCAAATCTCCCTGATATACAATTGTATATGTATAGATGAATTTATTTATCTTTTGTATTTTAGGGAAGGGTCTACAAGGTGTTCAGGATCTCACTACTAGATCGAACTCCTAGTGATCTGCTTGTGTTCAGCCTCCCACAATCTGGGATTACAGGAGTGCGCCACCACGCCCAGTCTCAATTGCCCTCTTTCTGTGCCCCAGGGGCAGGGTCAGCACAGCAGGCCTGGGGATCGAACCCCTGACCCCTGTGCCTGCTTGCAGTCGCTTTAATCTGCTAGGCTACATGACTGGCCCTTGTGTGGATTTTATTTATGGTTTTTGAGACAAAAGTCTCCCTGTGCAGTTCAGGTTAATCTTTTATTTTTTTTTTTAATGAGAAAAAAACCTGGGGCTGGGGAGATGGCTCAGTAGAATA
>NW_004524609.1:14971809-14974707 GCF_000260255.1 Octodon degus | reverse complement strand
TATGTTTTAAAATCAAATGAATCCCAACAGAATCGACACAGAGAGAGAGAGAGAGAGAGAGAGAGAGAGAGAGAGAGAGAGAGAGAGAGAGAGAGAGAGAGAGAGAGAGAGAGAGAAAAACCCCAAAAACAAATAGGAACAAAGACAAAAAACACACACCATAAGGCAATAAACGTGGTACTGGATTTCAAAACAAGAACAGGAAATTAAGAATGGGAATAGTGCTATCCTCAAATTTGTTGCTCAGACCACCGGATACAGGCATGTAAGACTGATCAAACAGGTATAACACTAACTCTTCCTTTCCATTAACCTTGAAATTATTTTTTCTAATTAAATTTTTTTTACATTAATTAATTTATTTATTGGTGCTGGCAATCTATCTCAGGACCTTGTGTTTGCCAGGCAGGCACTGTGCCACTGAGATATATACCTGGCCCTAAATTTATTTGAAAGAGAGCATAAAAACAATAGATATGGCATTAGAAATGATACACATAAAGAAACAAAAGCAAGATGAAAGGTATTTAACAGTCGTTGTTATACGGCGCATTGATGTCCTCGATGTAGTTATTCCGATTACAGAACAGGCGAGCCTTGACTTCACCCTGTGGCCCAGGATGGTCTCAAACTCAGAGTGATCTTCCTGCCCCAGCCTCCTAAGTGCTAGGATTACAGGTATACACCACTACATTCCAGTCTGTTGCGTGTGGTTTTTTTCCTTGTCTTTATTTATATATGTATGTGTGTGTGTGTGTGGCCAGCTCAGCCCACCAGGGGGCGGGCTGGCTGGCGTGTGGTGCTGGGGGATTGAACCTCGGTTCCTGTGCTTTGCTAAGCTTATTCTAAGTAGGTGCTTTAGACCACTGAGCCATCTCCCCAGCCCCTTTCCTTGTCTATTTTTGAGACAGGGTTTCACTATGCAGTTAAGGCTGGCCTTGAACTAACAGCAACCCTCCTGCCCCATCCTCCTGAGTGCTAGGATTACAGCCATGCACCATCATGCCTTTCTAGTCTGGTTTTTTTTTTTTTTTTTAGGAACTGGGGATTGAACTCAGGCCCTTGCACTTGCTAGGGAAGCGCTTATTCCACTGAGCCATCTCCCCGGCCCCTCTAGTCTGTTTTTGAGGCAGAGTCTCACCGAATTGTTAAATTACCCAGGCTGGGCCCACACAGCCAATATTATCTCAGCCTCCCAGAGTGCCAGGATTACAGGTGCACAACAGCATCGCTGGCCATATTCTCATAAATAACGCTCAATAATTGCACACATACACAGACAGACACAGACACACACACATCCTGCTTGTGCCTTGAGCCACAGAGAAAAGGAATCTGTCTCTGCAGCTGCTGAAGGCAGCACACAGCTGGGCAATCTTTTTAAAATAAAATAATGGGCGACCACAGAGCCTAAGTGAGCATCACTACAGAGGGCTCGGGGGCCAGCAGGCAGTGATGGAGCAAGCAACTCAGCTTCTTCCACAGTGAGACAGCAGACAGAGCTGAGCAACGGGATTAGGATTCTAGTTCGCACGCTCACTGTAGTCCACGTGTCACCTGTTTCCTGCCCGAGGGCTGTCACCGGGTCGCGCCAGGAGCCCAGCATACAAAAGCACTGGCACACAGGAGGACCTGGTGTGAGAAGGCGAGTGCCCGTGTGACCGGCACTCAGGCCAGCCACAGCCAGCGCTTTCTGTCCAGTCCACGCCTCCCTCTGAAGTGCACCGCTTCCTGGTGACACTGAGGTATTTCACACATTAGCATCACTCACTCGCGCTATCTCTGAAAGAATGTTGCATGTGGCTGGACATTTCCTTTTTGCTGCAAAGCAGTGCAAACAGCCCATCACGTGGGCATCTACGCTTGACTCCTTCCAGTCTGGGGTGTTCTCAACAACGCTGCTGGCGACTTTTGTGTGCAGGCATGGATGTGCATGTCCCCCACCCTAGGAACAAAACTGGCTTCCATTTTACAACATGCTCTTTTCTAGACGCTGCTGAGGGCCTGTGTACCCATCTTTACCAAGCACCAGTACCATCTGGTGGTAGCATTACGTATTGCAGGAACTAGAACAGAAGTTGCTTAAATCCTGCTTTAGTAACAAAACTGACAAGGAAACAAAACAAAACAAAACAAAACAAAGACTGACAAGCATTCTACCACATCTAGGATTCATTGAGGGCAAGGAATTCTCTCCTGACCCTTTATATCTCTAGGCAGCATCAAGGAGGTATAGGTGTACAGGGGTACCTAAGAGGCAACTTTTGGTACCCTGGGCAAACATTTCCAAATTAATACCAACTGGTCATCTTTTTTTTTTTGGCAGAACCAGGGATTGAACTCAGGCCCTTGAGCTTGCCAGGCGAACACTTATTCTACTGAGCTAACTCCCTGGCCCCACACCTGTGTTTTTTGAGCCAGAGTCTTGTTATCTATCCCAGGCTGGGCTTGAGCATGAGATTCTCCTACCTCAGCTCCTCACTGCTAATATGCATAAAGCACCATGCCTAGTCGCTGATTTTTTTTTTTTTTTTTTTTTTTGAGACAAGGTCTCTCTGTAGTTCAGATTGGCTTTGAACTCACTGTGTATCCCAACCTGACCTTGAACTCATGGTGATCCTCCTGCCTCAGCCTCCAAAGTGCTGAACTTATATGAGAAACTACTTTGGCAGTAGCAATACACAAAGTACTAACCATTGTTACTCTCCTAAAATCTTGTTTTGAGATTTTGTACCATTGTTTTTATTTTTTTTCTTTAAAATAAAAATAACTGATGTCAAAAAATAAAAAAAAAACAGAAAAAAAAGAAAAAAAATAGCACTCTTCTAGATGACTAAAATGTCCAGAAAAATATACTTTAATTTGAAAAATAGTGCCAGGTCTCACATTAGGGGCACA
>NW_004524609.1:14962089-14971704 GCF_000260255.1 Octodon degus | reverse complement strand
ATTTACCTAGTTCCCATCCAACCTTCCAAACTATGGCATCTCTGGCCTGACCAAAGCTGTCTCTGGTGGCAGTTCCTTTTTTTTTTTTTTTTTTTGGGTGGACCTGGGGATTGAACTCAGGCCCTTGTGCCTGCCAGGGAAGCACTTATTCTACTAAGCCATCTCCCTGGCCCCAGGTGGCAGTTCCTCTACAACACTGATCATAATGTGGCCCTGAGCTGTGGGTGCTACTTGGAGCAGCAGGGATGACTGCCCAGCAGAAGTCACTCACAGATGTGGAGGAGGAGGAGGGGAGGCGGGGCAGAATTAAAGAACAAGGGAAGACTATGCCTGTGAGTCTAAGCCTGGGTTCTACCAGCTGGGTGCCCTGGGTAGCGCATTTAGGCTGGGGATGACTAGGGGAAAATCCTGGCTCCAGTTATGGATACCAAGTGTGAACCTCCAGCACTGATTTAGCCTCCCTGAGTACGGAAAAGAAGGTTAGTAGTATCTGCCTTGTGGGTGAGGACAGAATTGCATCTGGGCAGCGCAGCACCAGGAGGGTGGGCTGCAGTGTGGTGCACAGTGGTGTGGGGGCAGCTGACCAGAAAAGGCAGTGTTTGCGCTGAGTACCCAGCACAGCCCTGGGCCAAGGGCAGTGAAGGCAGCCAGATGCACAGGCAAAGGGTACATAAATCCGAGTAAGTGGGAAAATCCTCAAAAGGCCAAATAGGAGCTGGATATGGTAGTGCTGGCCCATAATCCCAGCACTCTGGGAGGCTGGGGCAAGAGGGTTCCACAAGTTCAAGTCCAGCCTGAGCTACCTGTGAAGATCCTGTCTTAAAACAAAAACAAAAAGAAAGAGCTGGGGAGACAGCTTGGTGGTTTAAGCACCTGCCTGGCAAGTGGAAGGACCCTGGTTCAATTCCGGGTACAGCACGCCGTGCCACATCAGCCACTGAAACTGAGTGTGGTGGCTCATGCCTGCAATCCCAGAGCTGGGGAGGCTGAGATAGTAGGATCGCTATGAGTCTGAGCTGAGTATTGAGACCCTGTACCACATACATAAAAAAATAAAGTATTTTTTAAAAAAGTCTTAGCTGTTGTGGGGGGAGAACTCAGCAAAAAAGAAACAAAAAACAAAAAAACCAACCAAACAAAAAAACAAACCCTTGAAAACCTCCTGCTGTTCTCTGCAATGACTGAATTCAGGTCCTTTCTCAGGGCTGGAGCCATCTGCTATGTGCTTGTGAACTGACTGGGGAGTCTGACAGGAGGTCACAGAAGAGCCTACACAGAGACAGGAAGGCCAGGAGGGTGTCTCACTTTCCTTACCAGGAAAATAAGGAGTCAGTAATAAGTTCTGTTCTAGCTTTCCCTGCACAGCCCCAGGAATCAGGCACTCTTTTTTTTTTTTTTTTTTTGTGGAACCGGGGATTGAACTCAGGCCCTTGCGCTTAGGAAAGCACTTATTCCACTGAGCCATCTCCCCGGCCCTGATCAGGCACTCTTGCAAGAGCAGGAAAAACGTTCAGGGAATCAGCTTCCAGAATCCCATGGCTTCAGGTGTCCCAGGCCTGGCACTCTAAATTTCTGCGCAGCCTACTGAGCCCTCCAAGGCCTCCATCCCCTTCCTGAACGTGGGTTGTGTAAACACAGCTACTCTTACTGCAGTCTCCAGGCCCAAGGAGGCAAGACAGAGCCTGGCACACAGCAAGCAGATGCTCCTGCAGCCCAGCCAGTACTCTCAGGCTCCTAAGCATCACAGCACCAGCTGAGTGAAGACAAGTGTAATAGGGTCTGGCCAAATAGCTCAGCAGACTAAAGCCCCTGCTTAGGCAGACGCTGGAGCTGGTGTTTCAACCCCAGCCTGCCGTGCCAGCACACCCCCTGCGCGCGCTGAGCCTGTCGATGGAGACTGGGCGAGGCAGCATGAGCCTGTAATCCCAGCTCTTTGGGAGGTTGAAAACAGGAGGATCATTTGAGTCCGATCTATGTAGTGAGATCCCGTAGACCCTGTCCTAAGTACAAAAAAAAAAATCCCAAAAAACAAAAAAACCACCCAGTTGTAATAGGTTGTACCCAATATTTAAAAATGTTATTTTTATTTATTTACCTATCAGTTTTTATTGATAAAAATTTATGTTAAGATAAGATCTCATTAAGTTGCTAACTTGCCCAGTGGGCTCGGACCTTTGATTCTCCTGTCTCAGCCTCCCGAGTGCTGGGATTACAGCTATGTGCTTGCAAATACAGCATTTGCGCAATAAAACAACCTGGTCAGTGACTAATTAAATATGTCTCAAGATCATGACTACAGGATTTCTAAGCTTTGTCCCCTTTGGTATTAAAATATTTAAAAACAGGGGCCGGGGAGATAGCTCAGTAGAATAAGCGCTTGCCTGACAAGCTCAAGGCCCTGAGTTCAATCCGCGGTACCGCAAAAATAAAACACAAAAAAGAAAAAAGAAAGAAAAATAAAGAGGTAATCTCCAAACTCTCCTCTCAAAGTAGTTTCTTTTTTTAAATTATTATTATTTATTTATGTGTGTGTGGCCAGCTCAGCCCACCAGGGGGCGGGGCTGGCTGGCATGTGGTGCTGGGGGATTGAACCATGGTCCCTGTGCTTTGCTAAGCTTGTTCCAAGTAGGTGCTTTAGACCACTGAGCCATCTCACCAGCCCTCAAAGTAGTTTCAAATCCCTTTCCCAAGGACTCACTTCAAACTCACTCAGCTCAGCCCACGGGGATCTGGGCGACTGGTCCTCCCCTTACCAATAGCAAATTCTACCAGGCTCTCATTCTCTTCCGACAGCGAATCGAGGAATAAATCCAGGACTTGCAGTTGCCGCAGATACTGGTAGTTGCTGGGGTCATAGGCGAAGTTGGCAAGGTTGGCGAGGACTTGCTCCTTGGCATCTGCAATGGGAAAGGGCACTGGAGCCGGGTCCGGGCGGTGGTCGCGGCCGGGCTCCCGCGCGGTCCCCCGGCGTCCACCCTGCGCCCTGCACCTTGGCTCTCAGTCTCCTGGAACTCGGTGACCAGCGCCTGCAGGTACCCGAGCCGTCCGACGTGAGGCTCCACCTTCTGTTTCTGGGCCATGGTCGGGTGGAGCGAGAAGGGGAGGCGCGACAGCAGGGCACGAACCTCACCCGGCCCTCCACCCGACGCAGCAAGGACGGACCCGGGGGTAAATGGGTTTAGACCGTAGTAAGGCGCAGCTGGAAATGGGCTGTGGGAACAGGGCTGGAGAGCTTTAGGATCTTCTAAGAGCTGGGTTTGAAAATCAAAACTGAGTCACAGGAGATACTCTAGCGGCTTTGCGGGGGAAGGCGAAACCACGGAGGAGGGCGGCCAGCCAGCCAGTCTTCGCGGATCTGCGCTGGGCTCAGCGGAAGCCGCGCTGGCCCCGCCCCTAAGAAGCGGAAGGGGCGGGGCTAAGTGGGCGGGGCGGAAGGGCTGCCTCTGAGCTTCTCGGTGCGCGTGCGTGGCGCGCATGCGTGGCGCGCCTGCCGCCCCAACCTTCGGCCCTGCGCACAACGAAGGCGGACGGTAGAGGGCCTCCGGAGCGCAGAAGAGTCCAGTGGCGCTCATAGAGAGGAGCCCCGGGCACAGAAGCGCCTAGTGGCGTTGGAGGGCTGCAGCCTGGCCTCCTAGACCCTCTGGTAGCGCCTCAGCTCGTAGAGGCACATGTGCCTTGTGCTTTTTCATCGGAAGAGTTGGAAAGAAGCCCCTGGGTACAGGAACAAAGCTTTTGTTCTTATGCTTGGGCACAAGGTGGAAAGCCGTGGAGGGCAGGCAGACCCAAAGGACAAAGATGAGACAGGGCCTCGCTGTCTCAAAAAGCCTGGTTGTACAGCCTCCTTGTCGTTCAGGCTGGCCTTGAGCTCATTGTGTAGCTCATGCAAGCCTCCAACTCATGGCAATCCTCCTACCTTAGCCTCCTGAGTGCTGGGATTACAGCTGTGCACCACCATGCCAAGCTTACGCAAAATCTTTTTAGTAAGATGAAGTTGTTAAGTCCTGGGTGATTGGGGTTTTATTCATGAAGTCTTTGCCTACACCAGTGTCTTCAAGAGGTCTACCTAGTCTATCTTCTAGCAGATTTAGTGTTTCTGTTTTAGATCTTTGATTTTTTTTTTTTTTTTCGGTACTGGGGGTTGAATTTAGGACCCTGCACTTACCAGGCAAGCACTTATTCTACTGAGCTATCTCCCCCCCCCCCCGAACCGGGGATTGAACTCAGGCCCTTGTGTTTGCCAGGGAAGCACTTATTCCACTGAGCCATCTTCCCGGCCCAAAATGTTTTCTCTCTTTGTTTCTTTTTTCTTTTTTCTTTTCTTTCTTTTTTTTTTTTTTTTGCAGTACCAGGGATCAAACTCAGGACGTTGCACTTGCCAGGCAGGTGCTTATGCCACTGAGCTATATCCCTAGCCCCTCTTCCAATTTTCTGCAGGGTTTTAATCATAAATGGTCAGGATTTTTGTTGAATTCTTTTTCTGCGTTTTTGTTTTTATTTTAATACAGGATCTACAGGGTCTCACTACCTAGATTGTACTCAGTGATCCACCTGTGTTCAGCCTCCTAAGAGCTAGGATTACAGGTGCGTGCCACCATGCCCAGTCTCAATTACCTCTCAGCATGCCCCGGGGATGGGGCTGGCACAGCATGCCAGGGATTGAACCCTAACAACTGCATTTACCTAAGCAGGCTTTCTGCATCTATTGAGGTGCTCATGTGAATTTTGTCATTGGCTCTGTTGATGTGGTACATTACATTTATTGATTTGCCTAGGTTGAACCATCCCTGCATCCCTAGCATGAGTCTCACTTGGTCATGGTGTATAATCAGTCATCTTGATAATTTGCTGAATTCTGTTTGCCAGTGAGAATTTTGAGGATTGAAAATTCTTATTGAGGATTTTTGCATCTATGTTCATTAGGGAATGTCTTGGTTACTTTTCTTTCATTGCTGAGAGACAAAATACCTGACACCTACAATTAAGGAAGAAAAGATTCATTTAGCTCACAGTTTGTGGAGGTTTCAGTCCATACTTGGCTGGCTCCAAGGCAGAGTGACACATGGGAGAGGGCAGCCGTTCATGGTGGCACAAAACAGCAAAACAGCAAGAGCAAGAAGGCAGGAGCAGAAGTAGCCCCAGAGAGCAAGCCTCTCTCTCTCTCTCTCTCTTCCTTGTATTGCATGCGGTCTGTCCACTTCAGGGCTGGTGTAACACTCAAACCCATAGTCCCAACATTGGATCATTAATTAATCAACTCTAGAAGCCCTCAGCCTCATCACTGCTTGAAGCTGTGGAAGGAACAACTAGACACAAATCATAACAGGGAGATGGCCTGTGGTTTTCTTTTTTGGTTGGATCCTTCATTGTTTTTAGTATCAGTGTGAGCCAACTGATTGTTCAAGCTTATCCTTCTTCTTTTTTTTTCTTTTTGTTTTTTGGTGGAACCAGGGATTGAACTCAGCCTCTTGCACTCGCCAGGGAAGTGCTCATTCTGCTGAGCCGTCTCCCCGGCCCCTCTTTTAGTATCAGTGTAATGCTTGCTTCCAGGAATGAATTTGGGAGTGTGTATTGTTTCCTTTCAATTCCATTAAAGAATTTGAGAAGTAATGGCATTAGGTTGTCTCTAAATTTGTGGTACAATTCAGCAGTGACTCAGTCAGAGCCTGAGCTCTGTGGTCTACTTTTTCATGTCTTTTTGAGATAGAGTCTTGCTATATACAGTTCAGACTGGTTTTCAACTCACTATGTGGCCCAGGCTGGCCTCAGACTTGTAGAAATCCTCTTGCCTCAGTCTCCCCAAGGCTGGGATTGCAGGCATGTGCTACCATACCTGGTGTGCTCCACTTTTTAACTCAAGTTTCCAATATTGCTTTTCCAAAAAGTTGAGTGATCCTGACACTTCACTCCAACCCTGAACTAAACCTCCTTTCTCTGGCCAGATACCACAGGGACAGAGTCATTTATAAGGCTCTTTGTCAGCTATTCAGGCCAGAAGCATGGAAACACTTCACTTCATCCAGTAGCCAGTGGCTTTCTGGGCTGTTGGACCTGGGATGCTGAAGGTCTTTGGCCTGAGTCCTTGTGTCAGGGCTTTTCAGGAAGGTGGTATGTGACCAATAGCTCATGATTGTAGGGAACCTGGAAGGGAGGTAAGCTTGCCATGTTTGCATCATGCTTGAAAATGTAGGGGTACTGGCCGCTGGCTGCAGGTGTGTTTGTCCTTCCTGGTTTGGCTCATTGGTGTTATGAAGAAATGGTAATAATGGGGCCGGGGAGATGCCACAGTAGAATAAGCACTTCCCTGGCAAGTGCAAGGACCTGAGTTCACTCCCCAGTTCCACCAAAAAAAAAAAAAAAAAAAAAAAAAAAAAAATGTAGGGGTAGATGCGGGTTAAGCTGTGAGCTCTCTGAGGACAAGGATCATGTAGCTGTGCTCTGGACCTGGATTAAGGGCCTGGGTCAGGGAATGGGAGCCCCTGCTTCTGAGGTTCGGGTCCCTGTGGCCATCTGGGTCCCAGTGCACAGCTGGGGCAGGAGTTTTGAGTACTGAGGTACCCTGGCTGCTCATTGTGAGTCTCAGACCCTTTGGCAACTGTGGCTGGCCTGTGTGGGCCTGGGGAAGTGTCTCAGTTCAGGGTGGCCAAGGGTCTTCTCTGCCTTTCCACGGACAGTCACCCTTCTCCCACATGAATGGCCCCAGGCCCTGTCTAGAAGATTCTCAGGGAATCAGCGAAATGTGGTTCTGGAATCAGATGGGCCATTCCAGTCTCCCTCATTGGTGTCAGATCTGATCCTAAGGCCTCAAGGCGCCCTCCTCCTTGAGGAAAAATTCTTAGTCTTGGTTTTGTGTTGAGGACAGTGACAAGCAATATTGCTTTCTGAACAGTCTGAGACACTCAGTAGATGCTCAATAAATACTGGTTGAGGAATTCTGCCTGGAGATTTTTCCTTTTTGCCCAGAGATTGTTGCCCATTTTGCTTGGAGGAAAATGAGGTCAAGATTCCCTATGTTTAAGGTTCATCAGTATCTTTGCTCCTTTTTTAAAGAAAATGTATTTGGGGGGCCAGGGAGATGGCTCAGTAGAATAAGCGCATGCCTGGCAAGCACAAGGGCCTGAGTTCAATCCCCGGTTCCACAAAAAAAAAAAAAAAAAGTATTTGTACAGGGTCTCACTATGCAGCTCACAGCTTGCAGCTTGGGGTGTGGGAAGCATGGCCTATGGTGCCAGGGATTGAACCCTGGTCTCTGTGCTTGCTTAAGCAGGCATTTAGTCTGCTAAGCTGTTTTGCCAGCCTTATCTTTGTTCCTTTTTTTTTTTTTTTTTTTTTTTTTGCGGAACCAGGGATTGAACTCAGGCCCTTGCACTTGCCAGCGAAGCGGTTATTCCACTGAGCCATCTCCCTGGCCCCCTATCTTTGTTCCTTGAATGCTTTCTGGAGACACAACATCTCAAAGCCTGATGGATACCAGCACCTCAAGTACCTGCCTATTAGCCTCAACCTCCTCCTTTGCCATTTAGCTGAGATGGAAAAACTGTGTCCCAGCACTGTTCCTTCAGAACCCTTGCTGGCGTTGGAAGCTGAGTTCAGGACTGGGTGGGCAGCTGAAAGGCCCTGGGGATCTTAGGGACACTGACAGGGTCAGACTCTGGTTTTTCTTTTGTATGGAGACCTGGTCTCACTAGGTAGCCTGGGCTGGTCATGAATTCTCAACTCTCCCACTCAGCCTCCTTAGCACAAGTATTACAGCTGTGTGCCAGCACGCCCAGCTCATACTTTTCAGATTGGCAGTGAATTTAGCTCATCCAGACTGACTATAATTTTCAAGGCCTAGAGATGGCAAAGAGTTTGCCCAGAGCCATGCAGAGTTTTGTCAGTGAAATGCAGGACCAGGGTCCAGAGCCTTCTTCTGCCTGCTGCACTACCCCTTTTGGTCATCAGGGGGCACTGTGGCAGGGCCCTGGAGGAGGAAGGACAGCCCAAGGATGCTTAATGCCAGATGGGGAGGAGGCAGACTTGGTGGTCAGGTGATGAAAATAAAGTAATTTCTCCCTGTAAGATTTTCTTGCTGGAGCCTGGCTGAGCCTGGCTGAATCTGAATCGGCAAACAAGGCCTGAGGCTGAGCAGCACCAGCCAAACCGTAAAGGGAAGGGAGGAAACTTACTCTAAGCTTGTTTTCCAGTTTATTAGTTCAGAGTTTATGATCTACTGCAGGGAATGCTTTTTGTGTATAATTTAAACAAACTGCTTTCGCATTTCCTGTGTACCTTTCTGGGACAAGCCTGGGTCATATCCAGGCCTGGTGTGACTTCAGGGAGGCACAAGCCAAGAGCGTGTGTGAGGGGATAGCTGTGGCTTTTAGGCAAAGGCACAGGCCCAGCCAGCTACTGTTGTCAGCTGACACTCTTTTTTCTTTCAATTTTGAGACAGAGACTACTTTGTAGTTCATGTTTGTCTTGAACTCATTATGTTGCCTAGACTGGCCTTAAACTCAGTGATCCTCCTGCCTCAGCCTCCCAAGTGTTGCGAATTTAGAGTTGACATTTATGACACAGTGGGGGAGAAGGCCTCAGGAGGCCAGGAGGGGTCACGGGGCTTCTGTTGCAAATGCAGTCCTGTTTTCAACACAGTGCTTGGGCTGCTTAGCAACCCTTCCCCTTCTCTGATCAGTGAAACATCTGGCTTCCATGGGCTCCATCACTAAACCTCCCCACCAAGGAGATAGTGGAATACAGAGAAAAGAGCCACGAGCAGACTCTGCTGAGGTACCAGGGGACACCTCAGACTTCCCAGACTTGGGAACCCATTCAAGGACTCCCTTTCTGCTGTCTGTACAGGAACAAGTACAGGCAGGTGATCCACCTGGCCTTCACTCTGCCCCGATCTGGCATCCAGGCCAACTTCCTGGCCTGCCCTTCCACTGCTGCCTCTCCCAAGGTTCCAGTCAGTGTGAGATCCAGCCACTTGTGTGCCACATTGTCCTTTGGTTCAAGGCTGATTGCTTGTACCCCTGGAGGAAGTGTCTTGAGGCCACAGAAAGACAAGGACAGCTGACATTGGAGGACCGCAGATTGGGTGAGAAGGTCCGGTGTGCTGGGGCATGAGAGCTGCAGTAAGCCACCCACCAAGCTGCTCTTGTCATGGCTGCCCTTGTCAGGACTCAGAGTCACCTTCCCTGGAGCCAAGGGAGAAAGCCAGCAAGGCCTGCTCCTGGAGTTGGCTGGCTGGAAGGAATGTCACTCCCTGAGCAGACCTCAGACACTGGTCACGATCTCAGGGGGTGGCTGCTCCTTGGAACTGTCCTTCCCTTCTTGGGATTCAGGCCCCTGAATCAGGCTAGTCTCTGAGATGGTTTCTACTGCCTTGAGTTGTGTGCCTTTCTCTTCCTTCTTCTTCACGTAATAGAAGCCTCCAGTCATGAAGAGTCCAGCTGAGGTGAGGAAGAAGGCTGACAGGTAGAAAACGTAGGAGAAGTTGCCAGTGGTGTCCAGGACCAAGCCTAGGGGACAGAGAGCAGGTTAGGTCATTGCCCAGAACCGCCTACCAAGCTTCCTCCTCCTCCTCCTCTTCCTGTTCCTCCTCCTCCTCCTCCTCCTCCTCCTCCTCCTCCTCCT
>NW_004524609.1:14954885-14961989 GCF_000260255.1 Octodon degus | reverse complement strand
GAATAAGTGCTTGCCTGGAAAGTGCAGAGGCCTGACTTAAAAAAAAAAAAAAAAAGAAAGAAAGAAAATGTAGGGGTAGATGCGGGTTAAGCTGTGAGCTCTCTGAGGACAAGGATCATGTAGCTGTGCTCTGGACCTGGATTAAGGGCCTGGGTCAGGGAATGGGAGCCCCTGCTTCTGAGGTTCGGGTCCCTGTGGCCATCTGGGTCCCAGTGCACAGCTGGGGCAGGAGTTTTGAGTACTGAGGTACCCTGGCTGCTCATTGTGAGTCTCAGACCCTTTGGCAACTGTGGCTGGCCTGTGTGGGCCTGGGGAAGTGTCTCAGTTCAGGGTGGCCAAGGGTCTTCTCTGCCTTTCCACGGACAGTCACCCTTCTCCCACATGAATGGCCCCAGGCCCTGTCTAGAAGATTCTCAGGGAATCAGCGAAATGTGGTTCTGGAATCAGATGGGCCATTCCAGTCTCCCTCATTGGTGTCAGATCTGATCCTAAGGCCTCAAGGCGCCCTCCTCCTTGAGGAAAAATTCTTAGTCTTGGTTTTGTGTTGAGGACAGTGACAAGCAATATTGCTTTCTGAACAGTCTGAGACACTCAGTAGATGCTCAATAAATACTGGTTGAGGAATTCTGCCTGGAGATTTTTCCTTTTTGCCCAGAGATTGTTGCCCATTTTGCTTGGAGGAAAATGAGGTCAAGATTCCCTATGTTTAAGGTTCATCAGTATCTTTGCTCCTTTTTTAAAGAAAATGTATTTGGGGGGCCAGGGAGATGGCTCAGTAGAATAAGCGCATGCCTGGCAAGCACAAGGGCCTGAGTTCAATCCCCGGTTCCACAAAAAAAAAAAAAAAAAGTATTTGTACAGGGTCTCACTATGCAGCTCACAGCTTGCAGCTTGGGGTGTGGGAAGCATGGCCTATGGTGCCAGGGATTGAACCCTGGTCTCTGTGCTTGCTTAAGCAGGCATTTAGTCTGCTAAGCTGTTTTGCCAGCCTTATCTTTGTTCCTTTTTTTTTTTTTTTTTTTTTTTTTGCGGAACCAGGGATTGAACTCAGGCCCTTGCACTTGCCAGCGAAGCGGTTATTCCACTGAGCCATCTCCCTGGCCCCCTATCTTTGTTCCTTGAATGCTTTCTGGAGACACAACATCTCAAAGCCTGATGGATACCAGCACCTCAAGTACCTGCCTATTAGCCTCAACCTCCTCCTTTGCCATTTAGCTGAGATGGAAAAACTGTGTCCCAGCACTGTTCCTTCAGAACCCTTGCTGGCGTTGGAAGCTGAGTTCAGGACTGGGTGGGCAGCTGAAAGGCCCTGGGGATCTTAGGGACACTGACAGGGTCAGACTCTGGTTTTTCTTTTGTATGGAGACCTGGTCTCACTAGGTAGCCTGGGCTGGTCATGAATTCTCAACTCTCCCACTCAGCCTCCTTAGCACAAGTATTACAGCTGTGTGCCAGCACGCCCAGCTCATACTTTTCAGATTGGCAGTGAATTTAGCTCATCCAGACTGACTATAATTTTCAAGGCCTAGAGATGGCAAAGAGTTTGCCCAGAGCCATGCAGAGTTTTGTCAGTGAAATGCAGGACCAGGGTCCAGAGCCTTCTTCTGCCTGCTGCACTACCCCTTTTGGTCATCAGGGGGCACTGTGGCAGGGCCCTGGAGGAGGAAGGACAGCCCAAGGATGCTTAATGCCAGATGGGGAGGAGGCAGACTTGGTGGTCAGGTGATGAAAATAAAGTAATTTCTCCCTGTAAGATTTTCTTGCTGGAGCCTGGCTGAGCCTGGCTGAATCTGAATCGGCAAACAAGGCCTGAGGCTGAGCAGCACCAGCCAAACCGTAAAGGGAAGGGAGGAAACTTACTCTAAGCTTGTTTTCCAGTTTATTAGTTCAGAGTTTATGATCTACTGCAGGGAATGCTTTTTGTGTATAATTTAAACAAACTGCTTTCGCATTTCCTGTGTACCTTTCTGGGACAAGCCTGGGTCATATCCAGGCCTGGTGTGACTTCAGGGAGGCACAAGCCAAGAGCGTGTGTGAGGGGATAGCTGTGGCTTTTAGGCAAAGGCACAGGCCCAGCCAGCTACTGTTGTCAGCTGACACTCTTTTTTCTTTCAATTTTGAGACAGAGACTACTTTGTAGTTCATGTTTGTCTTGAACTCATTATGTTGCCTAGACTGGCCTTAAACTCAGTGATCCTCCTGCCTCAGCCTCCCAAGTGTTGCGAATTTAGAGTTGACATTTATGACACAGTGGGGGAGAAGGCCTCAGGAGGCCAGGAGGGGTCACGGGGCTTCTGTTGCAAATGCAGTCCTGTTTTCAACACAGTGCTTGGGCTGCTTAGCAACCCTTCCCCTTCTCTGATCAGTGAAACATCTGGCTTCCATGGGCTCCATCACTAAACCTCCCCACCAAGGAGATAGTGGAATACAGAGAAAAGAGCCACGAGCAGACTCTGCTGAGGTACCAGGGGACACCTCAGACTTCCCAGACTTGGGAACCCATTCAAGGACTCCCTTTCTGCTGTCTGTACAGGAACAAGTACAGGCAGGTGATCCACCTGGCCTTCACTCTGCCCCGATCTGGCATCCAGGCCAACTTCCTGGCCTGCCCTTCCACTGCTGCCTCTCCCAAGGTTCCAGTCAGTGTGAGATCCAGCCACTTGTGTGCCACATTGTCCTTTGGTTCAAGGCTGATTGCTTGTACCCCTGGAGGAAGTGTCTTGAGGCCACAGAAAGACAAGGACAGCTGACATTGGAGGACCGCAGATTGGGTGAGAAGGTCCGGTGTGCTGGGGCATGAGAGCTGCAGTAAGCCACCCACCAAGCTGCTCTTGTCATGGCTGCCCTTGTCAGGACTCAGAGTCACCTTCCCTGGAGCCAAGGGAGAAAGCCAGCAAGGCCTGCTCCTGGAGTTGGCTGGCTGGAAGGAATGTCACTCCCTGAGCAGACCTCAGACACTGGTCACGATCTCAGGGGGTGGCTGCTCCTTGGAACTGTCCTTCCCTTCTTGGGATTCAGGCCCCTGAATCAGGCTAGTCTCTGAGATGGTTTCTACTGCCTTGAGTTGTGTGCCTTTCTCTTCCTTCTTCTTCACGTAATAGAAGCCTCCAGTCATGAAGAGTCCAGCTGAGGTGAGGAAGAAGGCTGACAGGTAGAAAACGTAGGAGAAGTTGCCAGTGGTGTCCAGGACCAAGCCTAGGGGACAGAGAGCAGGTTAGGTCATTGCCCAGAACCGCCTACCAAGCTTCCTCCTCCTCCTCCTCTTCCTGTTCCTCCTCCTCCTCCTCCTCCTCCTCCTCCTCCTCCTCCTAACTTACATGTTTCCTAAAAGATTTTTATTTTGGACTCTTCTGGACAAGGAATCACTGCTAGTACCCCACAGGCTCTCAGATATTTGATGAATGAAAGAAGGGAGGAAGTACTAAACCTATTCCAGCCTGGGTAGGAGTCTTCAGGCCAGAAGAGAACCCTTCATGAAAGAGAGCAAGGAGAAAAGGGCTGGCGGAGTCAGATATTTGTAGCCTCCTCTCACGCCCCATCCCTCTCCTGGATCCCTTTCTCCATTTACAAGCTTGTAGAACTCTCTTAGAAACCAGGATTTCTAAAAAGTGTGACATTCAAGAGAGTCCCATTAGGCTAGAGTCAACTTCCCAGTTCTTCCCATAATTACTATAATTATGTGTTGTTCGCTGACACCCCCCCCCCCACCAAGGGCTTCACCTCCCTTCCCTCGTTGACTCTGAAAGTCACTCACAGCTGCCTGGCACTCCCTCTCCATTTCCAATTTCCGTTTGTTTCTCTCTGAGCATAAATCCCTGTAGTGGTCCTTCCCAGCTCTTCTAGGAGGTAAGCCCCAAGAGGAGGGGTTTTGGCCATGTGCACCTAGTGACTGGCCCGCATGAATAAATGATCAGGGCAAGTGCTGTATTTTTTTTTCCTCCTCCCTCATTACTGGGGACTGAACCCAGGCTTCCTCCCATTTGCTACATCTCTGGTACATTTTATTTTTTTATTTTGATAACTGTTCTTGCTAAGTTACTAGGATTCCCAGGCTGCCCTCAGCTTTGCAGTCCTCTGCCTCGGCCTCCCAAGTGGCTGGGATGACAGCTGTGTGCCATCACCGCAGCATCTCTGCATTCTGAAGTTGATGCTGGGGCTCAGGGGAACCGACTTACGCAGATCTGATAGGAAGAAAGAGGACCAGGATGCTAAACAGGAGACATGTGTAGTGCTTGTCATGTGCCAGGTTTTCCACTAAACTCTTTAGTGCTTAACGCAGGGTAATGCAGGGTAGACAGATAGATTCTGTCTTATCCCCTTCAATTCATTGATAAAGAAAACTGAGGGCTGGCGAGATGGCTCAGTGGTCTAAAGCACCTACTTAGAACAAGCTTCGCAAAGCACAGGGACCGCGGTTCAATCCCCCAGCACCACATGCCAGCCCGCCCCGCCCCCTGGTGGGCTGAGCTGGCCACACACACACACACACACACACACACACACACAAATAAATAAAATAAATGAATTAAAAAAAAAAAAAGAAAACTGAAGTACAGAGACTAAGATGAACTCAGGTAGGGCTGGTGGGCAAACCCATAATTCCCAGTGTCCTTATTCCCACCAGGTGGAGAACAGTCCCTACGGCAGTGATGGTGAAACTTTCAGTGACACTAAAGACTTTTGTGACACTCGTGGTGGTTCATTACCACTGCCTAGGGTACCTTGGAAAATCACAGATGCTAGCGCCCTTCCCCTGGAGCTCTATCCGGATCTGCCCAAATCTCTGCCCCACCCATGCCCCCCAGGCACCCCTGGATGCCTTGCAGAGCCTCACCAGCCAGTGGTAGGGAGACGAGGGCAGCAATGCCAGTGATGATGGAGAAGAGCCCCAGGGCACTGGGGAACCGGTCCATGGGGACAATTTCCATAAGGACTTGGAAGAGGAAGATGCCAATGACACACATAGACACGCTGTACACCAGGCAGTAGCCTATTAACACCCAGAAGTTGGCCGACAATGCGCACACCAGGTTAGTGAGTCCATTGAACACTAATGCGAGGGTGAACAGGTACTTGCGGTAGCGGGCAAAGTATGGCCGGCCTGTTACCAGTGCCGCCACAGGCCGCAGGAAGATGTTGCAGAAGCCCACGGTGGAGACGAGCAGGGCTGCCCTGTACTCTTCCACTCCATGCGTTACGGCATATGGCACCATGAAGATCTGTGGCAGCGACAAGCCCATGAACACCCATGTCACACCCAGTGTGTAGATACAGAAGGCTGCATTGTGTCTCAAGATGTCAAAGGCCAGATGGTGCTGGACGGCTGAAACACATGCTGCCAGGCAGCCTTGTGCGGGTGTCTTGGAAGGAAGAGGGGGATCTTCTTTGGTCTTGGGGACAATGGGGGCTACAGGCCTGATGATGGCCCCAGCGACGCAGCAATGGAGGAGGACTCCGCCGAAGATAAGGAAGGAGCCCCTCCAGCCTAGGTTCTCCAAGAGATAGCGAGCGAATGGAGGCCAAAGGGAGACGCCCAGGGAGATGCCCATGGAGGCCAATGCATTGGCCAGGGCCCGCCGTCGGACGAAGTACAAGCCCAACACTGTGATGCTGGACTGGAAGCTGAAGCTCATGCCCAGGCCTGTGGTAAGAGAGAAGAGACCAGCTCAGGGGTGTTTAGGAGATTGGTAGCTGTGCCCGGAGCAGGGACCTGGGGTCACATCCTGTGTTTGCCTCCTTCAGTTCTAGCCCAGACCTACTTACAAGTCCCCATGGATTGCAGAAGGACTGCCTGCCTGGCCACCAGCCTGCAGGCTCCCACCCCTTGGAGCTGCCTTCCCCAGGCTGCCAGGAGCACCCAGTTCCCCTCTGCCCAGCGCCGCAGTGACCTTTAACCAACCCACGTAACACCTTCTACAGGCTGTCTGTCACACTTGAAAAACAACTGAAGTATTTACTGTGCCCAGAAGGCTCTGTGGTTTGGCTCGGGCCCACCTCTTGGGTGGCATTCCAGGCCACTGTCTGTCATTCACCAGGATCAAGCCACCACAGCTTCTTTCTCTTCCTCTGTACTCCAAGTTGCCCCTACCTTGGCACATTGGCGTTGCCACTTTCCCTGCCTGGAAAATGCTTTACTGTGCATTACTTTCAGCTCCCACTTCAGCTCAGACACCACTTTCTGCACAGAGGGGCCTTCCTTGCTCCCCAAGGCTCTGTTCTGCACCCACACAGCCTCACAAGCCAGAGGGAGCTCAGAAGGATATATCTCTGCCAGCTCGTGTGGGTCCCATGCTGCCCCTGCTGCTGGTTCCCTTGGTCATTCACTTGCCTGTCCTCCTAGTTGACCACTGAGGCCTCTTCCTCTCTGCCCATTGCCTCCTCTCTATCCATCCTCACACTCAGCTGCCCAGCTGGATGGTCCCCTGCCCATGCTCTTAGTGGGCAGCACTCTATGTCTGCCCTACAGCCGGGCTAGTCAGGCCTCTTGCCACCAACTCCCCTCATCCTTCTCCTCTACTCTTTACTAGATTATTACTCTGTTTAAAAACAAAAAACCAGGGCTGGCCTGATAGCTCAGCGGACTAAAGCATCTGCTTTGGCAGATACAGGGACTGGGGTTCGATCCCCAGCTTGCCGTGCTGATCTCATCCCCAGGGCCCTCTGAGAAGGGGATTGAGACTGAGTGTGGTGGCATGTGCCTGTAATCCCAGCATTTGAGAGGTTGAAAATAAGAGGATCACTACAAGTCTGATCTGTGTAGTGAGACACTGTAGACCCTGTACCAAATACAAAAAAAAAAAAAAAAAAAAAAAAAAAAAAAAAAAAAAAAGCCAAATGTGGCTGAGACAGGAGGCTCTCAAGGTTGAGTTCAGCTTGGGTAATTTATGGACTTCTTTTTTTCTTTTCTTTCTCTCTCTCTCTCTCTCTCTCTCTCTCTCTCTCTCTCTCTCTCTTTCTCTCTCTCTTTCTTTCTTTGTACTGAGAATTGAACTGAAGACCTTGCACTTGCCAGGTGGGTTCTTGTGCTCCTGAACTGTATCCCCGGACCTAGGTTGGGTAATTTAGTGAGGCCCTATCTGGGAAAACAAAAAAACCAAAAAAACT
>NW_004524609.1:14945062-14954468 GCF_000260255.1 Octodon degus | reverse complement strand
TAAAAAAATCTATTTACTTATTTATTTGGTACAGGGACTCAGTGTGCAGCTAGGACTTGTGATGATCCTTCTGTTTTCAGCCTCCCCAGAGCTGGGATTATTGATGTGTGCCATCACACCTGGTTTTGGTGACCAGCACCAGACCCAGGGTTCTGGGGCCTACACGGCATGTGGTATTGGGGATTGAACATGGGTCCTTGCACTTGCCAGGCAGGCATTTAGACAGCGGAGCTATCTCCCCAGCCTGAAAAATCCTCTTTATGTTACAATTCCTGCTGGATACCAGCCCATCTCTCTGGTCCATTTACATAGAAATGTGTGGAGAGGGCTGGAAGTAGAATGTGTACCTAGTGGGTACAAGGCCCTCAGTCCCATCCCTAGCACCACACATATACATGTGCCCATGCGCGTGTGAGCGTGCGCGTGCGCACACACACACACACACACACACACACACAGAAGTAGTATCTTGGCCAGTCTCAAATCCTGACCTTCCTGTTCTCTTTCCCTCCCTTCCTGTCTCTCCAATGCTAAGTATCAAGCTATGCTAGGGAAGCCTAACGTTTTTTGAGACAGGGTCTCATTTTGTAGTTCAGACTGACCTTGAATTCACTGAGTGGCCCAGGGTGGCCTCACACTTTTGGTGATCCTCCTGCTTCAGCCTCCCAAGTGCTGGGATTACAGGTATGCACCACCAACCATCACGCTCAGCTCGCAAGCCTAACGTGTGTGTGTGTGTGTGTGTGTGTGTGTGTGTGTTATTGGGGATTGAACTCAGGACCTTGTGCTTGCCAGGCAGGAACTTATTCCACTGAGTTATCTCCTGGGCACAAGCCTAGCATTTTAATTGAACACCTGATCCCATTCTAATCAGGCCTTGATTCTCCCTTCACACCAGACTCACTCTCATCAAGGTCTCTAAGGCCACACTGCCAATGCTGAGCCTCGCTCTCATCTCACCCAATCCATGAGGAACATGGCTGATGTGGTCTGTGTCTAGTTGTCCCCCCAAAGCCTCATGCAGTCATGGGGTGGAGACTGCTAGAGTTTGTGATTAACTCATGATCCACTGGGATTATGGGTGATCCAAGGCCAGGATTATGGGTCTTGGTACTCCTGGGATTATGGGTGTGTGTACTTCCCCCAGCCAGGGGCAGAGAGCCTGAATGCAATATAAGAGAGACAGAAGGACAGACTCTCTCTCTGTTGCCATTGTTGTTGCTACTCCTGCATTTGCTCTCTGCTGTTTGCCGCTGCCGTCGAAGGCTGCTCTCTGCCATGTGCCGCTCTGCCTTGGAGCCAGCCAAGTATGGACTGAAACCTCCAGTAACTGTGAGCTAAATAAACTTTTCCTTCCTTCATTTTGGGTGTTGGGTATTTGTCCCAGCAATGAGAGAAGAGTAACAATGGCACACTTTAGCATTTGTTATGGAAGGTCTAAGATGTTCCCTCACAGTCTCTGAGTTCATAGGTTCAGCTCTCTGAATTGATTTGGATCATGAAGACTAACTTCAGTGGAGCAATCCATTGATGAACCATAATTTGATGGCACTACTAGAAGGTAGTAGAGGGCCGGGGAGATAGCTCAGTGGAATAAATGCTTGCCTGGCAAGCGCAGGGTACTGAGTTTAATTCCCAGTACCACAAAAAAAAAAAAAAAAAAAAAAAAAAAAAGAAGAAGAAGAAGAAGAAGAAGGTAGTAAAAACTTAAATGGGGCTTAAAAGGAATTGGGTCACTGGGACATGATCTTGGGGACGGTATCTTGTCTCCAGCCTCTTCCTCCCTGTCTATTCCTTGCATTCTTTGCTTCCTAGATGACAGGAAGTTTCTGCCTTCAGGCTAGCCAGCCAAAGACTTAAAACTCTGAAAGCATGATGTAAAATATACCTTTTATTTTCAAGCTGTTTTTGTCAGGTATTTTGTTCCAGGAACAGAATGTGACTAGAATAGCACATCATCATTTCTTGAGAAACTCTCCTGATTCTCCTACTGTTTCAGTGGCTTCCTGTCCAGGTCTTTGTTCACTGGACTGCCCAGGCTCAAGCCTCAGGCCTCTTCAGTTGTCCCCTTCATGTCCTCAGTGACAGCCAGGTGATTCCTCAACTCAAGTCTCTGTGTCATCCATTTCATGACTCCTAAACTGTGCACTTCCACTCAGGGCCTCTGCCTGGAACTCCAGACTAGAGTTGTTCAAATCCAAGCTCCCTATCTTCCTCCGACCTGCTCATGCCAGTTTCCCTATAATAGTTGATACCTGCTCCATCCATCCTTCTGCCAGCAATCCTTGGTGTCACCTTCTTTGTCTCTTGGGACCTCGGATCATCCTTGACCTCTCATGCATACTCCGCCTCCTCCCATCACTTCCATTATTCCATCCAAGCTATGAGTACTTTCTCTGGTTCATGGTCACACCCTTGCCTATTCTTCCTCTCCTAGCCAAGCCCTACAGGTACTCCTACACACATTCCTACGGACTCATACCTCATCTCCAGAGGGATGCTTTGCAGGAAGCCTTCTGCCAAACCCCCTTCTCCCATCTCACTACACAGCCTTTCATGAGTTAACCCCCCCAGGCTCCACTCCACTTCCTTGACCCCCTTATTCATACATTTGCCCCTTGCTGTTCCTGAACCCCAGGACCTCTGTTCACTGTTCCTTCTGCCAGGAATGCTCTTCCTCCCAGAGCCTGGGGCCAGACTGCCTCACCTTTGCTGCCTCTCTGCTTGCTATAGTTTGGATAAGTGTCCCTAACATCCCATGTGCTAAAGGCTAAGTCCATAGCTTAGTGCTTTGGGAGGCAGTGGAGACAGATGTTCAGAGGTGGAGCCTAGTGAGAGGTCTCTGTGTCACTGGGGGTCCTCAAAGGGGCTAATGTGACCCCAGTCCCTTCCTTTTTCTCTCTTTTGCCTCCTGAGGAGCATCTTTGACCACCAAGTGCTTCCTGCCATAATGTGCTGCCTCACCACAGGCCCAAGCCAAGGACTGAAACCTCTCAAACTGTAAACCAAAATAAACCTTCCTGGGCAGCAGAGGTAGCTCAGCAGTACAAGTGCCTGCCTGGCCAGTGCAAGATCCTGAGTTTGATTCCCGGCCCCCTGAAAAAAATAAAATAATCCTTTTCTATTTATAAGTTCATTATCTCAGGTATTATTACAATGACAGACAGCTAATTAATGCATGACTGAAATGTCACCTTCTCTCCAGGGCCTCCGTGGCTGTCCTGTTGAGCACAGCAAACTTACTCCTCTTCTATTTCTTGCTCTAACTAAGTGTCCTTTCTGTCCAGTCTCGCCCCAGGCCAGGGCCCTACTACGCTCTCCCCGCCCTCTTGTCCTGTCTTCTCATTCTTATGTATCTTCCCATTGTGCCTCTCCTACACGAGACTGCTGGGAGTTTGGGAGGATGAAGAGGTCTGCTCTGCCCCCTTCTGGCTGCCACTTTAGGTGGAGTGAAAGTCACCTGTGATCATCCCGGCAGTGAGGTAGAACTGGCTGAGGGAGTAGCAGAAAGAGCTGGCCACCATGCCCAGGCTGGCCAGCAGGCCTCCTATCATCATCGTCACTCGGCAGCCGTAGCGTTGCACCAGGATGCTGCACAGGGGTCCTGTGGGAAGCAGGCAGTCAGTAGGCAGCAGACACTGAGGGCGCTGAGGTGGGTGGGGGAGGGGCCCAGCCAGGGCTAGCCCAGGGCTCAAAGGGCGTGAGAGCCGCAGCCTGCCAGCCTGGATTCGGGTGTCCATGCTGCCCCACACTGGCCATGTGACCTCAGCAAGGCTTCATCCCTCTCTGTGCCTCAGTTTCTTCACCTACAGAGTGAGGGTTCAGACTGAGCCATGTTGATTCCAATAAGGATCCCAGAGGGACAGACAAGGGCCCCACTGCCTGAGGCCCCACAGCCAGTTCCACAATTTGTGCGTGACCCACATGGACACCTCTTGCTTGCAGTCTGTCACAGAGGGAGTGTCCCAGCACATCTAAATCCCAGTGAACACTTCCAGCCTATAATCTTTTAGAAGACTGACCATCGCCCTCCATCTTGGTACAACTGGGTTAAAGCCCTGGACCATCCTGAACCTTCTTACTCTGCCCCATGGAGTGTTCTAGAGAAAAACCAAGCCAGGTAGCTGCTTCCCTTTCTCTTCACTAAAGCTACCACCCAAATCCACATGAGGGCTGGGGGTGGAGCTTGGGTATAATATGAACCTACTGTGTTCAGGGTTCCAGGTTCAGTCTCCACCAAAGCCCCTTCAGAGTCCACAGATCCACAACTAGCTGTTTGCTCCTTGTGTAGAGAGACCTGACCTCCTCCATCCTAGCTGTTTCCTTACCAGTGCCCACCCTGACCCCTGGAAACCATCCAGCCCAACCAGCTTGCTTGGTCACATTCCCCCAGTGGCCTGTCCCCAAGCATGCACGATGGAACTTCTCCAAGTGAGTCTCCCCAAGTGCAGCCAGAGGGTCCGAGAGAGTGTGGGTGTGTCTGTGCCCACATGGCTGTTGGTGGTGACAGTGAGCTGGCAGCCCATCCTGAGAGAAGATCAGGTGGACACTGCTGTCTGTGCTGATGCAGGAGAGAGGAAGCTTTGGAGAGAATCTGACTCCTGCCCCACACGCCTTCCCCACCTGAGTCTGGCCGGATTCAGGAAAGGTGATACTGGGAAAAGCCCTGAGTCAGGGAGTTGGGCTGGGGCAGGGGTGGGGCCCTGGAGCAAGTGCTCCCTTGCAGGGCAGGGTGCACAGGGTGGGTGCTGCTTTTCCATAGAACCCCTCAGCAGCCCCGGGCTGGCCTTGCCCTTTGTGTATTTTTCACTTTCCTCTCCTCTGAAATATTTGCCTATTGGGGTAGGACTTATGACACATTCATGTTGAAAATTTCAGTACTCTGAATGAACATGTCCATGTGTGAGCCACAGACACAGGCAGGATTCTGCATTCACACATGTGGGTGTCTGGCTCCCAGCCACTTCCTGGCTCCTCTCTGCTGTGTGAGAAAGGGCCTGCTGAGGGCCCCACTGCCTACCCCAACCTTGAAGGTCAAGAAGCCAAATAGTCTAGGCCAGACCTGGCTTTTCCTTTAGCTCTGAGTTCAAGTTTTGAGCAGCAAATCCAAGGGTCATCTGAGGTTGGCAGTTTCCCTTTCTTCCCTCCCAGTGTCAGGGAATGACCTGGAATAACAAGCAGGCTGCTAGTGCCGGTTAGGGCAGAGAGGTAACCAGGCAGTGAGGGTCAGTTTAGGGCAGACAGGTACATGAGAGAGCCTGAGGGTGGTCAGAGCTGCTCTGGTTAATAAGTGGGGTCTCCTTGGAAGGCTGGGGTCAGGGTGAGTCACATTCCTGGAGTGGCCAATGAGGCAGGGGACCTTGTAGGTGGGGATGGGGGGTAACAGGCTGCCTTCCCTCTCCAGTTCCAGCCCTGGCAAGCTCCCTCTGTAGGGAGCCCAGGGAGAGATGGGGTTCTTGTTCTACCTCCACTCATTCTTAGAGTCTCCCCTGATCCCCTTTTCCATCCCAAAATCCAATGAGGGCCTCTAAAATATGAATAATTCATAGTGCCACAGATCATAGATTGATTCCCCCCGCACCAGCGGAACCAGGGATTGAACTCACTTGACAGGCCCTTGCACTTGACAGGCAAATGCTTATTCTACTGAGCTAGCTCCCCTACCCCTATAGACTGATTTTTAATTTCTCTCTCTCTCTCTCTCTCTCTCTCTCTCTCTCTCTCTCTCTCTCTCTCTCTCCCTCTCTCTGATTGAACCCAGGGTCTTTGCACTGCTACATAGTTTTTGTTTTCCAAATTTTGAGACAATTTTTCCCTAAGTTGCTAACTTGCTCAGGCTGGGCTTGACCTTGTAGTCTTCCTGCCTCAGCCTCTCAGAGTGCTGTGCTGGAACTACAGGTGTGTGCACCATGACCAGCTATGCCATAGATTTCTTCACTGCCAGCACCTCCAGAACCCATGTGGTCTTCCCTATCACTCCAGGTGGGAGCTGAGCAGGGTGCAGGTTGGAGGAAGAAAGTGGGTTTCAAGAAATTGCCCAGCAGGAAAGCGGTAGAGCCTGGCTCTGCTGGCCCCCAAACTGGCTTCTCCCACTCTGTGCATCTAGGGTCTGGACCCATCCTCCGGTGCCACTGAGAGGCTGCTCTAGAACTGTACCTGTCTGTGCACCTCACGTGTCTCCCCATCTCCTTGTCCCCAGCCCAGCCTCCTGGGTGCACAACTCATTCCAGCTGGATGCCAGCCATAGGGGCTGATGCTGCTAGAATCACATCAGGTAATCTTAGAAAGGTACCCCATAGGCAAAGCCTATGGCTGTGAGAGACCCAGAAGACCAGGGGAGCTGTGGCTTCCTCCCACGTCCTAGGGCCTTTTTTATCCCTCCCTCCCCTGCTCCCCAGGCTGCTCACCCCCGGCTTGGAGCATGGCCCCCAGGATGGAGGGGAACCAGGAGATTTCGCTGTTGTTGGCTTGGAAGTCGCGTTGCAAATCAGCAAAGAAGATGCCAATGCAGGCAGGGAAGCTTGCTGTGAGGGCTTGGGTTACCAGGGAGGCCAGAAGTACCATCCAGGACCAGCTGCCATCCGCATGCTCCAGGGCCAAGGACATCCTCTGCTACCAGTGCCACCACTTGTCACTTAGTCACCTGTGCCTAGGGAGGGAATACAATGGACCCTGGAACTTGGTGGGCTGTCAGCCCCCCTTTGGTCCACCTGCCACCTCCTCTGCGTGGCCAAAACTGTCTCTTCCTCATGCCCCAGCACAGGTATCACAGAAGGGCACCACTTCCTGGGAGGTGGCCAGAGACCCATGCTTTGGCCTTGAGTTTCCTTTTACCCACTTCCCAATGACAGCCTGGCAGGAGGTGAGAGGAGAGGCAATGGGTGGGGCAAGCAATGGCCAATGACACTGGGCAGGGGAATGGAATTCTTTCCTGTAGTTACAACACCTGGCAGTCAGCCGGGGGAGCCTCCTGGATTTCTCATTAACTGCTTAGAGAATGGTGCAGACTTCTGGAGTTCATGAAGTCTCAATGTCACCAAAGGCACCCATGGATATGTTTCTAAACATTTATGGCCTGGCTTTCTGAATACCAATACAGACATTTGCAGTGTCACATGACCAGCCCAAGTTTACTGTCAGCATTGTTGCAAAGGTGAACGGGCCATCGGGCATTGACTGCCACCAAGGAGTTCACAGACATCAGCTTAACACCTGACCCACAGCTTTAAAGATAAGGCCCGAGAGTCATACAAAGGCCCTTTGAAATCACCCTACAACATTCCTTCCCCAAGAAGTTCAAGAGTCAAGTTCCACAATCATGCTGACTAACTGTCACTTGCATAGGCTTCTCCAAGCACCTGGAGCCCACTCAGGCAGAGCCCCGCTGGGGCACCCAGGTACAGATATACTACAGTGACACACATGTGCACAAATGCACATCAAGGCACGGTTACTGGGGCCGCAGAGATGGCTCAGTGGAGTAAGTGCTTCCCTGGTAAGCTCAAGGGCCTGAGTTCAATCCCTGGTTCCGCCAAAAAAAAAAAAAAAAAAAAAAAAAAAGAGACACAGTTACACAGAACCAGAAAAGTCTGGAGACACAGGTACACGTAGACACATACCTCACAAACAGAGACATGCACAGAGGAACATGGTCACACACACACACACACACACACACACACACAGACAGTCACAGAAGTAAACACTTGAGTTGCAGACACATTCACATGTACGCAGATTTACACTTACATAAACACCTGCAAGCAAGCTTGGAGACCACAGGCTCCATGGTCACACACATGCACACATAGTCACACCCACACACCCATGGACCCTTCGCATCTTTGGCTCTGGAAGGTACAGCCTGGCCTACCTCAAAGCAGCGCCACCACCCATACCACGCCCCCTCCTCATAGAAGCCTCTGTAGTTCCAAGGTCTCCATCCCAAATTCAGAGCCTTGTCCAATCCCCTCCAGTCCCGGCTCACCTTTCCCACCCTGGCCCCTCCAACCCCTCTAACCTCAACCACGCTCAGACTCCAGGCTGTGGCAGGCAGGGAGCGGGAGTGCTAGGCTTAGCAGGAAGAAGAGGCTTCATGCTTCTGGTAGATTCTGTGGATCTTCCTGGGGTTCGGACTAAACAACAGGGCTTGGGGCTGGTGAGATGGCTCAGTGGTCTAAAGCACCTACTTAGAACAAGCTAAGCTAAGCAAAGCACAGGGACTTTGGTTCAATCCCCCAGCACCACATGCCAGCCAGCCCCGCCCCCTGGTGGGCTGAGCTGGCCACACACACACACACAAAATAAATAAATAAAAATAAATAAATTTAAAAAAAAATAAAAAAAAATAAACAACAGGGCTTATAGGAACCCTAGCTGGTGGAGCCTGTTGCCTTTACTGAGGTAGAGGCCATTCCCTCAGCAAACAGGAGGGTCACAGGTACTGTGGGATCTTCCTAGTGCTGCCACAATGTCCTGTTCCCACAGCCTGCTCCATGGCCTGGCCTCTTCCCAGAGCCTCATCTCCTTAGCCTCCATACCTGCTACTTTCCCAAGCTCTACCAGCCTCCCTGGCTTTCTCCTGCCCTTCCTGCTCTCTTCTGCTTACTGACCTGCTCCGGTTCCTTCTTCTTCTTTGTCTTGTCCTCTCAGGGCAGACGCATGATACTGCCTTTATCAACAACCACTTTCTTGGGAAGTCTTTTTAGGGGACTTTACCCAGGCTCCTGTAACCTTTACTCTGTACCTCATCTTCCTTGAACCTCTCAGTGGGTGGAGCTAGCTCTTCCCAGCATCCCTCTCTCCAGGCCTCAGGAGGTCCTTGGGTACCTGGCCACAGCTGAGGGACAATCAGAGCTGGAAACCCTTTGTACCTTAGCTATCTCTACACCCAGGGAGCCCTGCACCTGTGCTCTAGAGACCCCAGCTTCACTCTGGGGCCCCAGTCCTCCACTATGAATTCAACTTTCCATGAAGGGGCAGCTGCCCCCACCCCTCCAATAGCACACATAGATAGCATTTATGTCCATTTGGTCCTACAGCTTCCTTCCTCAGCCAGCTGGTCCCCCCTGAAGACAATGGCTGCTGTGCTCCTGAAATGCTTAGCCAGTGAGAAGTCCAGGTGGTCATCCACTGCAGCCCCGTGTGGTGGCACACACCTGTAAGCTCAGTACTTGGGAGGCTGAGGTAGGAGGATCACCACAAGTTCAAGGCCAGCCTGAGCTACCTAACAAGTTCGAGACCAGCCTCAACTACATATAAAGAACTTGGGGCTGGCAAGATAGCTCAGCGGTCGAAAATGCCTGCTTAGGCAAGCTTAGGCAGGTTTAGGGGACCACAGTTCGATCCCCAGCACCACAGGCCATGCCAGCCCCACCTTCAGAGTGGGCTGAGCTGACCAAAAAAA
>NW_004524609.1:14930499-14944962 GCF_000260255.1 Octodon degus | reverse complement strand
AAAAAAAAAAAAAAAACCAAATTAATTCACTATATAAGGACTTTATCTCAGAAACCAAAATGCAGGGCTGAGGATATGACTCAGTGGCACAAAAGCCTGCCTGGTAAGTACAAGGTCCTGAGTTTGATTCTTGGTACCAAAAAAACCCAAAAATCAACAAACCAAAACCCCACCAAAATGAAAAAACAAAACCAAACAAAGCAAATTCGTACTTTGCATCACACCTACGAGGGCCCCCAGCCCCGCCCCCTGGCCACCTGCAGATGAGGGACTCTTTCCCTCCCCAGGTCCCACATGGAGCAGGTGCTTCCTCCTGGAGCTGAGGACCCAGGGATCTGGCTTCTGCTCCTCTTTTCCCACTCTTCCCTGGACAGATCTCTGGGTGCTCTGGAGATCAGAGTCTCAGAGAGCCCCCTTATCAGGTTTGAGCACCCCTAGTTACTCCAGGCTTTGGAAGCCAGGCTGGGGATGCTCTGGAATGGGAGAGAAAGACTTTTCTGGATTCTCATCCCTGCTGAGGCCTCTACAGGTGGGGAGGGACCCTGAAAGCCTGTGGCAGGGGTGAGTGACCACTCTCGCAGGACTGGTGGGAGTGAGGCTTTGGTGGCAGCAGGGACCAAGAGCCTCTGCTGCCTCTGAAGCCTCAACAGAAGTCCGTCAACTACTGCCTGGAATATGTGTGCTGGGGGGGACACATGCGGACCAAGAATCTCGGCGGGGACACACCGTCTAACTTCCCTCAGGAGTTTGGATCGGGTAGGGGAAGCAGGCCTGGTCTCATGGGAGCCCCAGAGTGTGTGGCCCGGGACCTGGGTGGTATTGTCTTCCCTGCCAACTGGCCAGACCAGAACATGGCCCTGCAGGTGCATTTTGTGTCATTAGCATGTAATTTGCATGCTCTCTGGTTTCTCCATTTCCCTGATCCTGGCTCTAGGGTCTCAAGAGTGGGAGCAAGAAGAGCATCCTTAAGACCCTCTACCTGTCGGGCATGACGGTGCAGACCTGTAGTCCCAGAACACCGGGGGCCGCTGCAGAGGATCACGGCCTGGGCGACTGTTGGCCAGCTCAGGGGACCCAAGGGCTATTTTCAGAGGTGAGGTCTCAAGGTTAACGCACATGTGCAAGACATCAGCAACAGCAGCAGCAAGCAGTACGGAGCAGAGCAGAGCACAGGAACCAGAGCGCAAGAGCAAGAGCTGCGTGTGTCTTTATTGTGTAATTATTATACAGGTTGTTAGCTCATATTTACATTCATACACAGTGCCGTAACCAGTGCATGCATGTTTACCTGTGCTAGGTCATGGTTACATACCTGTATCCCACTGTGTGCCTGGGCTAGACAAAGGGCTCATGTCTTCAGATGTCCTTAGATGCCCCTGACCTTTGAAGAAGGCTGAGTGATTCTCCACAGCAACATGTGTATTTTTTTTTTTTTTTCTATTTTAGGGAAGGGTCTACAGGGTGTTCAGGGTCTCACTGCTAGATCGGACTTGGAGTGATCTGCCTATTTACAGCCTCCCAAGAGCTGGGATTATAGGCATGTAAGCAATATGTGTCTTTTTTTTTCTGGAACCGGGGATTGAACTCAGGCCCTTGTGCTTGCCAGGGAAGCACTTATTCCACTGAGCCATCTCCCCGGCCCCACATATGTGTCTTGATGAAACTCTGACTTAAAATAAAAAAGGTTGAGGATATAGCTAAGTGAAACGTCTTCAATTTTGAGGGAGGGAGGGAGGGAAAAAGGAGAGAGAGAGAGAGAGAGAGAGAGAGAGAGAGAGAGAGAGAGAGAGAGAGAGATGGAAAGCAGCTCCTGGGAGAAATGCAGGAATTGGAATTGGAGTGTGTTATGTAGTAGAGTCAGAGCGAAGTCTAGGATCCTTTTTTCTGGCTTTAGCTTCCCAGGGGTCCTTCCAGGGAAAACCTAGAGCTTTGACAGATGCATCAGAGCCAAATGGTTGGACAGGTAAGAGGTTACCTGCCACTTCTGCCTGGACCCTTCTGCACTGTACGATTTTTTAGGACTTCTCCTCCAGGCAATCAGCTCTTGATATAAGTGTATTAAATTACTACAAAATTACTCTCATTAAGACAGTGTGGGGCTGGGGAGATAGCTCAATAGAATAAGCACTTGCCTGGCAAGGGCAAGGACATGAGTTCAATCCCCGGTTCCACCAAAAAAAAAAAAAAAAAAAAAAAGACAGTGTGCTAGTGGTGGAAGCCTAAAAGCTGGATGGATGGATGGATTATACCTGAGACTAACCTCTTACATTTATAGTCAGCTGATGGCCTACAAGGGGCTGAGACCATTCAGGGTTGAAAGAATAGGAACAACTGACATCCACATGAGAGACTGAAGTTAGATTTCTTTGTTTTTTATTTATTTTTTAATTATTATTATTATTTTTTTGGCTGGCTCAGCCCACCCTGAAGGCAGGGCTGGTGTGGCCTGTGCTGCCAGGGATCAAACCACGGTCCCCTGTGCCTGCCAAAGCTTGTTTAAGCAGGCACTTTAGACTGCTGAGCTATCTCACCAGCCCAGATCGCTTCTTTGAATTATCCACAAAAATTAACATCAAACTGCCACAGAAGAGCTGATACTTGAGAGCTCTTAGAAGAAAACAGGAGTTTTCATGAGCATAGATTAAGCATGAGTCATTATTATGATTATTATTATTATTGTTATTATTATTGGTACCAGGCATCAAACTTGGGACTTTGCACTTGCCAGGCAGGTGCTTCTCCTTCTAAGCTATCTCCCTGGCAATGGATTTTTAAAATATCACACTAAAAGCACAGTGATGATGGAAAAAAACATATAAATCAAACTTCTTCAAAATTTCCCAGATTGGGGCCAGGGAGATGGCTCAGTAGAATAAGCGCTTCCCCGGCAAGTGCAAGGGTCTGAGTTTAATCCCCGGTTCCACAAAAAAAAAAAAAAAAAAAAAAAAAGACAGTGTGCTAGTGGTGGAAGCCTAAAAGCTGGATGGATGGATGGATTATACCTGAGACTAACCTCTTACATTTATAGTCAGCTGATGGCCTACAAGGGGCTGAGACCATTCAGGGTTGAAAGAATAGGAACAACTGACATCCACATGAGAGACTGAAGTTAGATTTCTTTGTTTTTTATTTATTTTTTAATTATTATTATTATTTTTTTGGCTGGCTCAGCCCACCCTGAAGGCAGGGCTGGTGTGGCCTGTGCTGCCAGGGATCAAACCACGGTCCCCTGTGCCTGCCAAAGCTTGTTTAAGCAGGCACTTTAGACTGCTGAGCTATCTCACCAGCCCAGATCGCTTCTTTGAATTATCCACAAAAATTAACATCAAACTGCCACAGAAGAGCTGATACTTGAGAGCTCTTAGAAGAAAACAGGAGTTTTCATGAGCATAGATTAAGCATGAGTCATTATTATGATTATTATTATTATTGTTATTATTATTGGTACCAGGCATCAAACTTGGGACTTTGCACTTGCCAGGCAGGTGCTTCTCCTTCTAAGCTATCTCCCTGGCAATGGATTTTTAAAATATCACACTAAAAGCACAGTGATGATGGAAAAAAACATATAAATCAAACTTCTTCAAAATTTCCCAGATTGGGGCCAGGGAGATGGCTCAGTGGTCTAAAGCACCTACTTAGAACAAGCTCAGCAAAGCACAGGGACCGCAGTTCAATCCCCCAGCACCACATGCCAGCCAGCTCCGCCCCCTGGTGGGCTCAGCTGGCCACACACACACACACACACACACACACACACACACACACACACAAAGACAGGACCTTGAACTTACTGTGTAGCTCAGGCAAATCATATTTCTGGTAGGGAATTTGCACTGAGAATATAATAAAGAGCTCTTAAAACTCCATACAAGGGGCTGAGGTGATAGCAGTCTAAATAGCTGCCTGGCAAGTGCAAGGACCAGGGTTCAAAGCTTGGTACCACATGCATGCCAGCCCCAAACCATGCCAGCCACTGAAACTGGGCATGGTGGTGCACACCTATAATCCTAGTACAGGGGAAGCTGGCACAGGAGGATCACTGTGAGTCTGAGCTGTGTAGCAAGACCCTGTACTGAATAAATAATAGATTTTTCAATAAGATTTTTTATCAAAATAAGATAAAATTATAATAAAATATTTTAAAAACCCTCTATAAAACAAAAAACAAACAAACAAAAAAAACCCCTCTTTAATAAAAGGAAAAATACCTCTCCTACAAATGGACAAAGGCTTTTCATATATATTTCTCCGAGAAGGGATCTATTTTTCCAAGATTTTCCACAAGCACAAGAAAAGGTGCCCAGGGGCCCAACAAATAGCTCAGTGGATTTAAGTTCCTGCAAGCAGGCGCAGGGGCTGGGGTTCGATCCCCAGGCCTGCGGTGCGGGTCCTGCCCCCAGGGCGCGCTGAGCCTCGAGACTGGGCATGGTGGCACACGCCTGTAATCCCAGCTCTTGAGAGACTGTAAACAGGTGGATCACTACGAGTCCGATCTAGTAGTGAGACCCTGAACACCGTGTAGACCCTTCCCTAAAATACACACACACACACACACACACACACACACACACACACAGAGAAAAAAAAGAACAGATGCCTAACCTTACTAACAATCAAGGAAATGCAAATCAAAGGCATGGAGACATAAGATAGTGCTTCACTCCCAGAGAGATGGCTTAACTCTGGGTAGTTTATGTAGGAGATGCTGTATTTGTATCCATTGTAAGGAAATTAAAATGTATTTATTTGGTACAAGGTCCGGTTATGCAACTCAGACTGGTAGTGATCCTCCCTATACCTGGCATCAAATGGCCGGCTCTGCGCGCCCCTGGGGACCCGGATCCCGCATCACAGGTGATACCGAGACTCATACTCAGGCTCTTACACTGGCCGGGCAGGTGCTTAGACCACCGAGCTATCTCCCCAGCCTAAGAGACACTGGTTATTACTTGACAAGTCCTGTACAGTTCTCCATGTTACCGGGGAGAGGACCGTGAGAGGATGTGGGGAAAAGGACAGGAGTCAGAATACAGCAAAACTGAGGCTGAATGGGCCCTCTCTTCTGGTGGGAAGTAAGGAAGAGAGGAGGAGGAGGGGGAGAGGGAGTAGGAGGGGGAGGAGGAGCAGGCAGAGGAGGAGGAGGGAGGGAGGTAGGGTGGGAGCAGGAGGGCCTCAAAAGCTGCAGAACATTTATTTATACATTCGGGAGGTTGAATGTCACGTGAAACCCTGCTGCCCAATAGCTTATCCACGTGGTTTGCCTCGGGCACTCTGTTTTTGAGACTAGAGAAGCTTATTCACGTGACTTGCCTCAGCCACCCGGTGTCCTTGAGGCTGGTCTTGCTCCAGTCCCACACATGTGATGGGTCCCCAGCTTTGGTTGCTCCCCACACAGCACCCTCTTTTCTGTTCTGTAGTTACAAGCAATGGGTGGTCAATTAGAGTTGGAGAAATTGTTGTCAGGGGGTTCTGTAGAAGCCCTTTTTATTTTGCAATGCTTTTCATTCAAGATGAACTTACTCAACTTATTTTAATTAATTAATTAATTAATTAATTTTTCATTTGTGTATTTGGTACAGGGCTTCGCTAAGCAGATCAGACTTGTGGTGATCCTCCTGTTTTCAGCCTCCCCAGTGCTGGGATTACAGGCGTGGCTGGCCCGGCATGCAGGACTGGGGTTCAAATCCTGGTCTCTATGCTTGCCAAAGCAGGTGCTGAGTCCACTGAGCTATCTCACCAGCCCTAACTTACTCAGTTTAGGCTAAAGATTCCCAGTCCAAAGATTTTAAGATTAAATTGCTATATGCAATTGCAATTTGATCCTATACAGCACATTATGCAATGAGTGTAGTTAGCAATGGTTTTATACCTCTTATGATTTTATACTTGTCTGCTGGATGTTCAAGACCAAATTAAGGTGAGATATGTATTAGTAAATGTTTGCTATTTACCAAGGTTGGTTAAGTCTCCTCAGGATTAACCAACCTTGGTTAACCATGTATGGCACCTCTAGTTCTTCAGTCAGTGTTAGTCATCTGGATGAGTTACAATAATTGGTTGACCAAGTTGCTTTCTGTAAAAACTTGGGAGACCCCAGTGACCCTCTTTAGGTGCACTATACACCATAGAGCTTTATCCTCTGTGGTCCTACAGTCTTAATCAGGAGTTTGTATAACTCACCAGACTTGCAGGATGTCACTGAAAAGATTCCCTCGACGTCTGAGGACTGGAGCCAAAATATTGGCTAGCTTCTTAGCCCATCTGTGTTTCTAGATTTTGGTCTCTGTACTTCAGTTGTTGAACATCCAGAAGAAAAGATTATTGCTTCTCAGCCTTTCGGCTAAGATCAAGTGCAGAAGAGAAGATTAATACATAATATTTTGTAAGGGGAGTAGTGAGCTTCATATTACTATTTTACCTGAATATCAAACATCTTGGAATGTAAAATAGAACCATTATTTTCTAACAGCCATGGAAGTTCTAGTAGCTGAATCTCTTTAGACTGCTAACAGCCAACAGTTAGATAATTTCATGTAGAAAATTTAAATCAAAATCATGCATAAGGCTGGGGAAACAGCTTGGCAGTCTAAGTGCCTACCAGGCAAACCCAAGGACCCAGGTTCGATCCCCAGTACTGCATGCCATGCTGGCCCTGGAACACCAGGCGTGCTGTATCAGCCACTACAAGCAGATATTGGGGCCGGGGAGATGGCTCAGTAGGATAAGTGCTTGACTGGCAAACGCAAGGATCTGAGTTCAATCCCCAGTTCCGCAAAAGGAAAAACCAGATATGGTGGTACATGGTACATGCCTGTAATCCCAGAGCTGGGGAGGCTGAGACAGGAGGATCACTGTGAGTCTGAACTGCGTAGTGAGACCCTGTACCAAGTAAGTAAATAAATAAATTTAAAATCCATACATACTATTGTAGCATGACAGTCAGAATGATATTTTTATGACATACTTAATTTTCCATTTTGACACAGTATAGTTCTTTTAATCAGTTATCGTGTGTGTGTGTGTGTGTGTGTGTGTGTCGTACTGAGGATTGATCTCAGGACCTTGTGCTTGCCAGGTAGGCACTTAGGCTGCTGAGCTATCTCTCCAGCCCTTAATCAATTATCTTTATCTAACACATAGGAAGCTTTTACATAACTCATTGACTTTTTGGGGGGTATTGGGAATTGAACTCATGCATGACCTCACACTTGCTAGGAAGGTGCTAAGCCACTGAGCTACATCCCAGGCCCACCAATGACTTTTAATGGGATGCCACTGAAGAAATTTGTGACATTATCTGGGCCGTTTCATGTTCAGGCCTCTCTAAATACAATGGTGAGTATATAGCATGCACATAACATAAATTTTTGTTATTATTGCTTACTGGTGACCTCATGTGGGCTCGCTATGAGTCTATCACAATTAACTGGAGCACCAGAGAAAGGCAGTTGTCTCAATCTGAAATAAAAGGTCTAGCACCAGAAACAAAAGCAAGTTTTGAATTTTAGGTATATCTGGAAGGCGTTTATTTTCATTTTTATTTTTTCTGTACTTAGGGCAGGGTCTAAAGAGTCTCACTGCATAGATCTGACTCACAGAGATTCTCCTGTTTTCAGTCTCCCAAACGCTGGGATTATAGGCACATGCCACCACATCCAGTCTCAATCGCCATCTCAGCGCGCCCCATGGGGCCGACATGACAGGCTGGGGATTGAACCCTGGTTGCTGTGCTCTGCCTAAGCAGGCACTTTAGTCTGCTGAGCTATCAGGCTGGCCTGGAAGGCATTTAATACAGCATGAAATTAAAGTGAGTTGTCATTCCCATGTGAAAAACTATTGTTTCTTAATTTAGTTAGGTAACAAGAGCATCTTTTGTGAGAAAACCTTAATATATATATATATATATATATATATTTGAAAACCTTATTATATTATTCCTGAAAAACTTAACCTTTTGCTGATGACCAGTTCATTGAGTGTGCCTCCCATAGGGCTATTAATATTACTGGGGCTTCCCATTCATGAACAAAGACTATATTATTATTATTATTATTATTATTATTATTAATTTTTTTTGTGGTACTGGGGGTTGAACTCAGGACCCTGTGCTTGCCAGGCAAACGTTTATTCTACTGAGCTATCTCCTCAGCCCCCAAGGACTATATACTTATCTAGGAAGCTGCTTCCTTATTTATCAGTTGGAGTCCTGTCCAATAGTCTTTCCACACTCCAAGGAATTTTTACTTAATTAGCTTAATAACTTTTGATGATATAGGAAAACCCAATCATAACATTTAACACATTTAGGGAGGTTACTGGGAGTCAAACTCAGGACCTCAAGCTTGCCAGGCAGACACTGTGCCACTGAGCTATATCCCTAGCTCTACCACATTATTTTTGAGCAATGAGAGACTCTCAAGTTGTAATACATAAACAATATATATTACATTTACATAACTGATTTTAGCATCATTTCGACCAGCTGGCAGCCCATATGAAAGCATACCCAGGAGGCAAAAAGAAAGGAAGGAAAAGAAAAAAAAATAATTGAGCTCAAACGAAAACAGCCAATAGGGCCAGCCAGCTAGCCCAGCAGACTAAAGCACCTGCTTAGACAGGCTCAGGGACAGGGGTTCAATCCTGGGCATGTTGTGCTGGCCTCACCCCTGAGGCACACTGAGATGGCCACTGAGATAATACCGGCACTTGGGAAGTTGAAAACAGGAGGATCACTACTAGCCTGATCTGCGTAGTGAGACCCTGTAGACCCTGTACTAAATATATTTAAAAAAAGCTAATAGATAGACAGATACATGGGCAATCAGTTTATAGACTTGGAGTGCATTCAAATATATTTTTGGCCAAATTACATTGTAATAACATATAATTTTAGGAGTTTGTAATTATAAATACAATAGTCAGATTGTTTTTGTAGGTCAATTATAAGATATTTCTTACAAGAAAACCTAGAACAAAATCTTCTATCTATAATTAATATATAATTTTGTATTTTATTTTGTCTTAAGCATACTTACTATTGCCTGGCAAGCACAAGGGCCTGAGTTCAATCCCCAGTTGCACCAAAAAAAAAAAAAAAAGAAAAAAAAAGAATACTCACTGGTAGTGGGCTGTGGAGATAGCTTGGCAGTCTAAGCACCTGCCTGGCAAGCACAAGGACTTGAGTTTGATCTCTGATACCACATGCCATGCTGGCCCCATGCCAAGCTGGACATTGAGTCCAGGCATGGTGGTAGATGCCTGTAATCCCAGCACTGGGGAGGCAGAGACAGGAGGATCACTATGAATCTGAGCTGCGTAGTGAGACCCTGTACCAAAGAAAAAGAAAGAAAGAAAGAAAGAAAGAAAGAAAGAAAGAAAGAAAGAAAGAAAGAAAGAAAGAATACTGGCAATTTTCTTGGCCATTTCTTTCATATAGCCCCTAGTTCAGTTGTCTCCATACAGTCTGTTGCCTACTGAGAACTTCTTCTCCCAATTTTTAGCTACCATCTCCTGGCACCCTGGGTCAATTTCTTTAATTGATCCCAGGTCGAGTCTAGCCCGTCTTGGTCTAATGGCTGTGGCGTGGTCTCTGGGGCATCCATGCCACAGGAGTGAGCACGAGCTTCTCGAGAGGTAGAACCTACGCCTCTGGCCTGGGTCCATGTTACAACTGAGAGCACACTCTGGCACCCAGATGGGCTGTTCAGCATTTTCTGGAAAAACTGCAAACATATCCTCTACTCCAAGTGAGCAGTGGACTGGATCCCTTGCTTTGTCCAGTATACAGATCTTTCCAAAGGAGGACACTTCCCAGCCCCTTTTCCTTTTTTTTTTTTTTTTTTTTTTTTTGGCGGAACAGGGGATTGAACTCAGGCCCTTGCACTTGCCAGGGAAGAGCTTATTCCACTGAGTCATCTCCCCGGCCCCTTTTCCTTTACCTGACTGAATTGTCTTTCTGCTGCTGTATTCTCATCCCTGGTAGGATTTCAAAAGTTAATAGTATACAATGCCAAGGGAAGTCTATTATGAGGTGTGAATTTTGTAAGGAAAGACCATCCTTTTTGTTTTGGTATTTGAATTTTGAGCATATGATGAGCACATTAAATGATTTCTTGACCTTGAGGGTTATAAGGAACTTCTATGGTAAGGGAAATACGAAAAAGGTTACAAAACATTTGGAAGGCAGCATTTGTGTCATTGTCTGTATTATATGCCCCCGGGTAGCCAGGGGTTCTAACAATGAGCCATGACATGTTTAGTTACTCTACAGTGTGAGCAAAAGCAAAAGCAGAACCCGAGGAAGTATCTGCTGAACTGTGGGCCCAGCTTGGAAAGCCAGACTCAGGAATGTGAATGGCATCCATTTGCTAGATGCGACTGGAGTTTAGCCCTCAGTGATGAACCCCCATAGCGAGTGAAGGAAGGTGTATTATGCATGAGGAACATGGTTTAGCAATTTGTCGAGCCTTTCCCCAAGTTAAAAGGAACTGTGTGCAACGCAGAAGTGTCTTCATGGAAGGGGGCACGGGAGGCAGAAGCCTGCTGAGTGGTGTCCGAGGGAGCAGCCGTGACAGGAGCCAGCAATCTGTCTGTTGTAGCATTTCCTTTAGTGAGAAGTCCTGGCAGTTGGGAGCAGGAATGTAAATGACTGATAAAGCATGGGACATGGCGTGACTGAATGGCAAACTCGGGAGAGTGTGAAATAAATGAAAAAGGTCTTCCTGGTTAGTGTGAATGCTGGAAGTTTCTATGTGGCACATCACACGGCAAACACAAGCACTATTTGAGAAGAGGCTAATGGCAATGGATGAGTGATCTCGCAAGGCCCACGTGACAGCCTGCAGTTCAGTCTTCTGTGCAGAATTCTGTATTTGGGGGGGGGGGGAAATAATATAACATCCCCTGCCTGAAGAGGAGTCGTCTGTGAAAACAGATGTTGGGAGCTGCAGAAGCTGGAAAATCAGTCCAGGGTGTGTAGGTGGGATTAGGGCTCAGGGCTAAAGCAAACAGCTTACCTCAGTCCTGAGATGAGCATCCTGACTGGTTAATGTCGGCTACTAGTCCCTAGGCAACCTTGTGTCACGCGTTACTAACTTTGCAAAGATATAAATAAATGTAGGTTTTGTTGTGCTCCTGGGTTCATCTTGCCTACCAGGCAGACTTTCCACCACCTAGTCCGGCTTTTGTCTTCTTGTCTGTCTCTTTCTCATTCCTGCCACGGTTTCTCACCAGGTAGAATAGATCTGACTGAGACCAACGGATCCCTACATTTGGTGGCCAAACAGGATGCCTGGGATGAGATAAGGGTGGACGGAGGAATCACTTCCAAACAGCATGCGTAAGGGAGGGAAGTGGATTGGTTAGGCCAGCAGGATTCATTGGTGCCAGTGTACACGGAGTAAAACTTGGGGATAGAGGCTCACTAGGGTCAGGAATGGGTGCACTAGGGCCAGAGAGATACAGGAGCATGACAAGAGAAAGAGGCTTGAGAGAAGCCTAACAGGAAACAGTTAAATTGCATTAACAATGGGAAAAACAGAGTTTCAAGAACTGTAGATGTTTATAGATGTACATAAAAATGTATTTTGTTTTTTGTATTTGTGCTACTAAGACCACCATAAACAACTTAGCCTGGAGTACTGTTTTAAAATCAAGTCCCAAATGGGACAAGGAGGGTAGAACTAATGTACATCAGATAGAGTTTAAATCCTTTAGCTTTGCTCAATTAAATAAAAAAGGAGTGAGTTCCTTTAAATCGAAAGCTGTTGGTTCCAAACAGCACAGAGCCACTGTGGGGAGGGATACGAGCTGGGCTCCAGGAGGTTCCTGCGCTCCAATCTTAGGCAGACCCAGCTGGGATTCCCCAGCTGCCTGTGCATCTGTTTGCCCCATCCATCCACAGAGGTTGGTGTGTACCACCTGCATGCCTGGGGCTAAGGAAGAGGGTCATGACTGTAGTATGCTGTGGCCTTGGCATTGGCTATGCAAATTGCCAGGATTGCAAATTTGTTAGGCTCAGGATAGTGTCTACGTTTAAAGTCTGGGCAAAAATGAAACAATGATTTTTTTTTTTTTAATGAGCAGAATATATTTATTGAGAGAAAGAAAGCTCCTGTCTGAGAGAGGGACAGGAGGGGGCCCGAGTGGGTAGTTCCCTGGGAAGCTGTCTCTTCCAGGGACTTTTATAGTGTAAAACCATGTGGGGCAAAGGTGGAGAGAATGGGAACTCGCTTAGGTGGGCATGAGGTGGGACAAAACTATGGTCAACCAATGGGATTACATATGGGACAGGGTCTTTTCCTATTGGGGGTTGGAGTGAGGGATAGGGTCTCTTTCTGTTGGGGGTTGGGCTAGTGACTCACTTGGGTCTTGCCAGGTGATTGATACCTAGTTAGAATATCAATCCCAGGTGCTACTCGTTTAGTATTTATTTGGTCTTTAGGTCTTTTAGGTCTGGTTAGGAGCATCCACCCTCCCACAGTTGTAAGGCATCTCATTTTGTGTGCTGTCTCCTTTGAGGGCCTGGCCCTGTCTGACTGCCTATAATATTTTTATCTAACTCGGCTGCCTGCAATATTCCCCCTTCTGAAGAAGTAACCTGAACTGCCGTGAAGGGAAATATGGGCGATGACTGCTCTGGCTTCTTCACGCTGACAGGGGTCATAGTTGTTGACTGGCAGTCAGATATATTCTTCAGAGGTTTTAGCTAAAGGCCCTCCATAGATGACAGGCATTTTTCTCTTCCGTAGGTGTATAGCTTTGAGTCTGGAGGAGACAAAGCCAAAGAAACAAGTCAAATAATCACAACAGAATAATTATGAAAAAGATGAGTTAGAACTTTTTGTAGGTCGGGGCTGGAGAGATGGCTCAGTGGTCTAGAGCACCTACTTGAAACAAGCTTGGCAAAGCACAAGGACCACTGTTCAATCCCCCAGCACCACATGCCAGCCAGCCCCGCCCCCTGGTGGGCTGAGCTGGCCACACACACACACACACACACACACACACAATAAATAAATGTAATAAATAAAAATAAATAAATATAAAAAAAAGACAAAAGTTAAAAAAAAAAAGAACTTTTGTAGGTCTATTAGCAAATATCTCTTAAATGTGAGGTTTAATCCCTTTTATGTCCATTGTATATTGTCTCAAACAAATTGGCCTTTCATATTATTACTGGGGAACATGAATTACTGGGCATAGGAAAAACAGTATTTTCCCATTTGCAAGTGGGCCACTGGCTGGGTAACTACTGACAAATCTGTATAAGCAATCTATTGAAAGTTTAACAGGATTTCTCCTTATATTGGCAGTTAACATGGGTTTCCTCAGACTGAGAGGGAAGACACATGACCACCTCAATCTGAAACTTCCTCTGACTATATCATAAACACTTTTTTCTTTTCTAGCAGCTGTGGACATTTACCTTTTTTTCTATAGGCTGCTAGTATCCCCATTTTTATTTTTCATCTATAATTCCATTTTGTATCCTTTTTATTATGAAACACCTCAACTCAGACAAATTTATTCCTGCAAACCCTTTTAACTTTTATAGCTTATGTCAGAAATCTGGGGCTCACTGAGAAAGATATAACTTTTTGGTTTTAGATTTTACCTGTATGGTTACCTGGGTTTTGATATCTTCTAGAAATAACAAATTATCTGAGAGATTAAAACATATATATTCAAAGCATGAATATTTGAGCTAACAGGTACATTTATAAACTTTTTTGAAACCTAGCAATCACAACTCACTAGCTTTTAGACCCCTTTATTCATGGAGTTTGACAGTTTGCTGTAAGTCCCTCTAGCTTTAGTTAAGAGAGGTCACATGTGTATTAACCCTGAGCACGAAATACTGGAGTTATATTAAAATCAACCAGGCTTACATACTCATCATGAAGTACAAAGCATTTAGTCGTATTAAACTAATGTCCCATTCAGTGTTTTGGATATGGCCCCCCTGGTAAGCAAGGGGCACTGCCAAGGGATTTTTCCTTTTAATGCTCTGGCTCTGAGTTTTACATCACAAATACAATACCTGGCTCTATCTATAGGCCCAAAGCTATTGGACACTGCATAAGCCAGTTTCTTTAGAACATTTTTACGCTGACAGGTTGTTATCTGTCCTTGGGAACCTGTTTTAACTAGTGAAATATTTTAAATCTTATACATGAATAACAATATATTACATTTGTAAAACATCAGTCTCAGCACCATCGTTTAGTAAACAATCCGAATATATTGTATTACCTCGGTTACAGCTAAAGCAATGTATCTTCTAAAGTCTGTTTCTATTGAGGTACGATGACTGGAAGGAAAGTCAGGGTTGGAGAAGGACAAAGAGACCTGTGCCAATGTCCAGCAATAGGCTGGGTTTTCCTCTAGTCATGATTACTCAGGGCTCCTCCGTGGAGACGGCAGGTAGAGGTTACAGTCTGGCCAGAGGGAGGAGGCAGG
>NW_004524609.1:14918326-14930079 GCF_000260255.1 Octodon degus | reverse complement strand
CTGGCCTGGCTTCTGACAGCAGTAGCAGATGAACTTCATCGTTGAGCTCTTCTTGGAGCCAAGAGAATCAAACTTAAGGTCTGTTTTGAGGCCACAATAATCGCAGCCATTTTTGTTTTGTTTGTTTTCTCTCCCTGGTTTTCTCCCAGTTCCAATTATAGGACACTTAAAACAGTTTTTACCAAAGTATGAAATGAGTTGTCTGGAGCAAAAGCTATCTTTTGTAGCTCCAGAACTTATCTATAAGAGTAATCTGTCTATTGAATTAACATCTCACAAAGTATGAAACAATGATTTTTAAGGAGCCACAAGCCACAATGCCAGCCGTGGCAGCTCAGGGAAATTTCACTGAGTCACAGATCTGAACTTCAGCCTCAAGGAGAGTAGAGCCATTTTCTTTCTCTCCCTTGCAAATGGCACTTAAAAAAAACAAAACAAAACAAAACAAAAAAGGCCAGCTGGGCTGAGGAGTCCATGGAGGGTTTTCAACATCTCTGCTGTTTCTGAAGTTCAAGTCCCTACTAATCTAGGACAAGATATACGTCTTCATGAATCTGATGTCAGGAACAAATGATCTCGGTGGATGACCTCCAAATGATGTAGGGAAAATATGAAGCTCCTGAACTGAAAGGTACCTGGGATGAGTTTGTGTTTTAGGTGAGTTTCTCTAAAATGAAAGAATGGGCGCCGGGGAGATGGCTCAGTGGAATAAGCACCTCCCTGGCAAGCAGAAGGGCCTGAGTGCAATCCCCAGTTCCGCCAAAAAAACAAAAACAAAAAACCAAAAACAAAAACAAAAAAAACCAAAGAATGAATTTTAGGAACAAATGGAGGTTATGGGTAGAATATATTTACTGGGGGAAAGGAAGCTTCTGTCTGAGAAAGAGAGACAGAAGGGGGGCCCCCCAGTGGGTGGTCCCCGGGAAGCTGTCTCTTCCAGGGACCTTTATAGAGTAAAACCGTGCAGTGAGGTGGGTTTAACACCATGGAGAACATGGGAACTCCCTTAGGTAGGCATGAGGTGGGACAAAACTATGGTCAGCCAATGAGATTACAAGCACCATTGCTCAGGTAAAATTGATTAAGTCCAGGACCAAATGAGGAAGTGAGGCACATAGCAAGTGGGCATGATTATGGATCAGGGTCTCTTCCTCTTCAGGGTTGGGTTAGAGACTCTTTTGGGCTCCTTCAAGGTGATTGATACCTACTTAGTGTTGTAAACTGGTTTAATCAACTCCATTTTGTAACAAGCATTTTGTAAAACCTTGATCTCTTTTGTAAACTCCCACCCATGCTTAACTGCAAAATGTGATTGTTTGTACAAATAAGAAAGTGTTTCTCAGCATTCCAAGGAAAGATAAAGAAATGCTCCTCAGGCGGGGGAGATGGCTCAGTGGAATAAGTGCTTCCCTGGCAAGTGCAAGGACCTAAATTCAATCCACAGTTCCACAAGAAAAAAGAAAAAAAAGATTCTCTTATGGGACTGGGGAGATGGCTCAGTAGAATAAGCGCTTCCCTGGCAAGCACAAGGGCCTGAGTTCAATCCCCGGTTCTGCCAAAAAAAAAAAAAAAAAAAGAAATGCTCCTCAACATTCCTCAAGATGAGTTAAACTGTCCTTCGGATTATGGGAACAAACAGAACGCCTGGAAATGGGCTAAACTGTCATCAGATGTCCTTCCGACTAACCAGAACAAAAACAATGCCTAAGTCAAATAGGGACATATTCCTGTAGGGTTTGTGAAATGTGATCTTGTCTATGGGAACAAAGAGTTAACCCTCAGTCATGATTAACTCTGCAAACCTCCCCTTTCCTCCCCCTACTTTTGTGGTTTTCTGCTTTAAAAACTGTGTGTTGGGGCTGGGGAGATAGCTCAGTAGGATAAGTGCTTGCCTGGCAAGCTCAAGGGCCTGAGTTCAATCCCTGGTTCCGCAAAAAAAAAAAAAAAAAAAAAAAAAAAAACCAACCACAAAACAAAACTGTGTCACTCCAGCTAGGTGCACATTCTTGTCAGTTTTCTGAGGAGAGTGTTGCCGCTGAGCTCAGCTAATAAAGCGCTCCAAAATGTCCCTTTGGTTTTGGTGTCTATTGGTTTTGCGACAAGCTGCACTTAGAATATCAATTCCTGATTCCCATCCCTAGGGAAGTATGTAGCTGCATTTATTTCCTCTTTTGTCTTGAGGTCTGGCCCATATGGAAGTGTCTGTCTCTTCCAAGTTGCAAAGTCATCCTGTCTTCTATATTGTCTCTTTGAAGGCCTGGCTGTCTGACTGCCTAGAATATGTCTATCTAATTCAACTGTCTACAACATTCCCTCCTCTGAAGAAGTAACCTGAACTGTCATGAGGGAACCATGGGTGATGACCGATCTGGCTTCTTCAGGCTGAAAGGGGTTGTAGTTGTTGACCGGCAGTCGGAGATATTCTCCAAAGTTTCTACCTAGAGGCCCTCAATAGACACCAGACATTTTCATCTTGGGTAAGCGTATAGCTTTGAGTCTGTAGGATACAAGGGCAAAGAAACAATTAAACATGTATGGACCAAATAATAACATCAGCAGGATAATTATGAATATAGTGAAAAAAGATTTTCACCAAGTAGATAGTAACGATTTCCATAAAGATGATAAAGATAGGATCCTGAGGACCTCAGCATTTTACATACCATTGATTTGATAGTAATATTTTGAACAGCTATTGAGACATTAGTAGAAGGTTCTGGAATGTAATAACCTTTTAAAGTTTGTAATTTTTTTTTTTTTTTCAGAACCGGGGGTTGAACTCAGGCTCTTGCGCTTGCCAGGCAAGTGCTTATTCTACTGAGCCATCTCCCCAGCCCCTAAAGTTTGTAATTATAAAGAGTCTACTCAGAACTTTTTGTAGGTCCATTAGCAGAGATCTCTTAAATGTGGGGTTTAATCCCTTTTTTTTTTTTTCCCGTGGCCATTGGGTATTGTCTTGAATAAACTGGCCAACTCTTATTACTGGGAGCACATGAATGACAGGACCTAGGGAAAACACTGAATACTCTCCATTTGGCAAGTGGGCCCACTGGCTGGGAAATTACTGACAAATCTGCATGAGCATCTATTAAAAATTTAACAGGGTTTCTCCTTATATTGGCCGTTAACATGGGTTCCCTCAGGCTGAGAGGGGAAGACCTATGACCACCTCAATCTGAAACTTCCTCTGACTTCATGAACACTTTTTTTTTTTTTCCTCTCTAGCAGCTTTGGACATTTTTTTTTAAAGTAGCATATTTTACCTTTATTTTATTTTATTTATTTATTTATTTATTTATTTATTTATTTATTTGGCGGAACCGGGGATTGAACTCAGACCCTTGCACTTGCTAGGGAAGTGATTATTCCACTGAGCCATCTCCCTGGCCCCTTTGGACATTTTTTTGCTTGAAATGTCCCTTCTCTCTGTCTGAATCAAGGGAAGCATGACTTTTCTCCTATTTCTTGACTGGCCTTCATTCCTGCAGGGTGGTAGTATTACTATTCTCATTTTCTGTCTATAATTCCATTCTGTACCCTTTTTATTATGCAACACCTCAACACATATTTATTCCTGCAAACCCTTTTAACTTCTGCAGCTTCTGTCAGATACCTGGGGCCCACTGAGCAAGATATAACCTTTTTGTTTTAAGGTCTCCTGAAGGCATCACTGCTAACAGAAGGTGAGGGCAGCTTCTCCTGCAGTGAACTTCCTGACATAGGATTAGACTGATAGAGAAAGCATCTTTGAGGGCAATCAGCTCTGCCCAAAGAACATGAAGATAGCTTCCCTTATAATGAGGCATGAAACCCCGCGAAGACTCAGCTCACCTGGACTGTATGAGGTGTACAGTTAAGGCCTTACTGTATCTCTATAGACAAAATCTGGTGGATTCCCATAAAAGGAATCTAAAAGTAATCAAGCATATTTGCTATAGGTTTTACCTGTATGATTACCTGGGTTTTGGTATCTTCTAGGAAAATGAATTTTCTGAGAGATTAGAACATGTATAATCAAAACATGAGCATTTGAGCTAACAGGTAAATTTATATACTTTTGAGGCATAGCAATTGTAACTCATGAGTTCTTAGACCCCTTTATTTATGGCCTCTGACAATTTGCTATTAGTCCCTCTAGCTTTAGTTAAGAGGTAACACTTGTATTTATTATCAACATGAAATACCTAAATTACATCAGAGATCATCCAGGCTAATTTATACACTTACCATGAAATACACAGCATTCAGTCAGATTAAACCAATGTCCCCTTCAGTGTTTTGGATATGGCCCCCATTGTAAGCAAGGGGCCCTGATAGGTTTTAGAGGCAACAGTGATGGCTGCGGTGGTGGCGGCACAGCAGAGAAGCAGAAATAGGGGGAGAGAAAGCCTTTATTAACTCTAGAGAAGTCTTTATTAACTCTAGAGTTAACTCTTTATTAACTCTAAACACATGGAGAGGACCAAGGGTAGGGAGCTGGGCAGATCCTCTGACCTGAGACAGGGAGCCTGAGACTTTATGGACTTTTACTGGGGGCGGAGCTTGAGGGGCAGGTTTAGTGATGTGTAAGGAGCTGATTGGAGGCTCCTTTTTGTGGGCGAGAAAGGTAAAAGTAAGTTGTACCCAGGGCTGGAGTGGAGAAGGAGGAAGTGGTTATTGGGAAGATAAACTGTTGTTTTGGGGATTCAGCCATATTAGACAACCACCATAATAATTCAGCAATTCATTCTAGGGCCATAACCTATCAGGCACTTCTAAAGGATTTCACCTTTTAACACTGTGGCTGAGTTTTAGGTCACAAATACAAGGCCTGGTTCTATCTATAGGCCCGAAATTATTGGACATTATGTAGCCAGTGTCTTTAGAACTTTTTTTCTACACTGACAGGATTTTATCGGTCCTTGTGGCTCTGTTTTAACTAGTGAAATACCTTTTTAAGTCTTACACACAAACAACACTATAAACTACATTTTTAGAAAAAATCAGTCTCAGCATCATTTTGATTAGTAAGTGGGGAGATGGCTCAGTAGAATAAGCGCTTGACTGATTAGTAAGCAACCTGAATATATATTGTAGTATCTCAGTTACAGCTCAAGCAAGATGTCTTGCCAAGTCTGTTTCTATTGAGGTATGATGACTAGAAGGAAGGTCAGGGTTAGAGAAAGACAAAGAGACCTGTGCCAATGTCCAGCAATAGGCTGGGTTTTCCGGTAGTCATGATTACTCAGGGCGTCAGTGACCACAGCTGTGGGAAAGGGCAGAGTATTTGGCCTCCATCTCTGGCACCGAAAAAGACAGTCAACTACTCATTTTATTTCAAAATTGGAGCATGTCGTCATGGAGACAAGTGCTCTTGGTTGCACAATAAACCGACCTTTAGCCAGACCATTGCCTTCTTGAACATTTACCATAACCCTCAAAACTCTTCCCAGTCTGCTGATGGTTTGCATTGTGGCCTGAGCAATGTGGAGCTGCAGGAGCACCATGAGGAGTTCTTTGAGGAGGTGTTCATAGACATGGAGGAGAAGTATGGGGAAGTGGAGGAGATGAACGTCCGTGACAACCTGGGAGACCACCTTGTGGGGAATGTGCATGTTAAGTTTCACCATGAGGAGGATGCAGAGAAGGCTGTGAATGACCGCTGATTTAACGGACAGCCAACCCATGCTGAGCTCTCACCCATGACTGACTTCAGGGAAGCTTGCTCCCATCAATATGAAATGGGGGAATGCACACGAGGAGGCTTCTGCAACTTCCTGCACCTGAGGCCAATTTCCAGAGAGCTGTGGCAAGCGAGAGCTATACAGGTAATGGGTAACGCCATAAGAAGCATAGGTCAAGGTTCCGGTCCTGGGAGCGGTGCTTTCCGTCTAGAGACCATGGTCATGGTGGAGGCAGGAGTGATGGAGGTGGCAGAGGTTGGGAGCGAGACCAGAGGAGGTCGAGAGATCAGGAAAGATCTGGGCGATTCTGACTTTTACCATATGTCTGCTAGACAGTGTTGTAGTTGATTGACCAAACCAGTTCATAAAATAGGAATTTTTTTTAAAACAACAACCCCCCCCCAAAGATGGGTTTTTAAGATGGGTTTTTGAGGGGCTGGGGAGATGGCTCAGTAGAATAAGCGCTTCCCTGGCAAGTGCAAGGGCCTGAGTTCAATTCACAGTTCTGCCAAGAAAAAAAAAAAAAAAGATGAGTTTTTGAATAAAATTTGTAGTGATACAATTAAAAAAGAAAAGAAAAGATTACTCAGCTCCTCCTTGGAGATGATGGGTAGAGATAATAGTCTGACCCAAGGGAGGAGGCAGGCCCAGTGCCCTTTAGTCCTAATTGACCATGTGGGAAGCTGAGTCTGAGCTCTGAGGTCACTGCCCCAGAGTGCAGTCTCACTACTAGTAGCTGCCTTGGCAGTTCAGGGCATGGCTTGAGGGCCTCTTGAGCAGGCCCTCTTATGCTGGCCTGACTTTTAACAGCAGTAGCAGATGAACTTCATCATCGTTGAGCTCTTTCATCAGTCTTAGGGTCTATTTTGAAGCCACAACAAAGGCAGCCATTTTTGATCTCTTTGTTTTCTCTCCCTGGTTTTCTCCCAGTTCTTATTAAATGACACTAAGGAAGCAGTTTTTACTAAAGTATCAAATGAGTTGTTTGGAGCAAAATCTATCTTTTGTAGCTCTTTTATAATATCTGGAACTGACTGAGTAATGAACTTATCTGTAAGAATAATCTGTCCCTCTATTGAATTAGGATCTAGGGAAGTATGCTTTACCAGTTCCTCTACAAAGGTTCTAAGCAAAGAGTGGCATTTATCTTTCTCTTGATAAACAACTGAAATTTATTTTTATTTTTAGGACAGGGTGTACAGGGTCTCATTGCATAGATTGGACTCATAGTGATCCTCCTGTTTACAGCCTCCCAAGTGCTGGGATTATAGGCACACACCACCACACCGAGTCTCAACAACTGAAAGTTTAAAAATTACAAGGCTTGGTTTCAGTTCTTCTTAGGCCTTCAAAAATACACACTAGAAAGTATCTTTTTTAGTTTCTTGCCCAGCTAATAGGCCAGCAGAGGTTTGACTATTTAGACTCCAGTAGGAACAGGTAGTTCCACTGACTGTCTATATCTTGGTGTTTAAAATTGACAATATATTTATCTCAAAATATAATAGCAGCTTGTAATGCTGCCTTTCATTAGAAGTTAAAGCTTGGTTTAAGATTAACATTATATCATTTCAATCTGGTTTATAGATCTGAGTAAGTCCTCTAAAGACATCAATGTGCTTATCAGGGTCATCTAAAGATCTAAGATTTGACATCATCTGTTTTAGGTCATTGAGAGAAAAAGGCACATGAACTCTGGAATTTCTAAATTGCCTATTTACTTCTTTAAAGAATATCATCCTTGAGGAACTTGTCTAAATTCAACTAAGGATGGGTGTAGCCCTGTAGAGGCCTGGATTACAGTTGTTCTAGAAGCCCACACCCTCTAGACTAGAAAGGCAAATAGAGACCTTGCCTGCAGTAATGGTGGGCGAGGCTGTGATGAATGCTGTCTTGTCCTTATTCTCCAAAGGTTAGGAAGGAGCAGCCTTAGGCTCCAGGATAGGCACCTGAACTGCCTGGTTCTCTTGTAGTTCACATCTATATTTCAAAACTAGATAACAATGACTTTCTTAATGCAAACAAAATCTCAAAATCTGAACATAAGACTTTTTTTTTTTGTGGAACTGGGGATTGATTGACCTCAGGCCCTTGCACTTGCCAGGCAAGCACTTACTCTACTGAGCTATCTCTCCAGCCCCTACAGTATCATTCTAGATGTAAAACAGTGTCATAATCGATACTTTCTCTGCATTCCATTTTGGCTTTTGGATCTAGGGGTTACATAGACCACACACATGTGCAGAAAAATATTAAATAGCACTTTCTCAGTGTGTATGGATCAAATGTCTTCCAGTGCATAATGATGCTCTCTACCGGAGTAAGAGACTTTGTGAAATTCCCATAATCTGGAATGCAAAAAGAGAGAGTTCTGGGCAACCCCACCTTACCTCTAATTGATTCCTCCTTAATTGTCCCATGAGTAGACCGCTCCAGAGCAGGTGGATGCTCTTGGAGAGAGGGGAGACAAAATCTGACCAGCTTATCCACCCTCGAACTGGTGCATGATTTTTGTCTCCTAAGAATCTCATGAACTGAGCAAACCATTGCCTTACTGTAATTGTTTGTTTGGTTTTTTTTGCGGAATCGGGGATTGAACTCAGAACCTTGCGCTTGCCAGGGAAGCGCTTATTCCACTGAGCCATCTCCCCGGTTCCACTTACTGTAATTGAGTATTTATAAATATGTTACAGTTGGTCTGGCAACAGTAATGTCTACAGAAGGAAGCATGACTAATTATATAAAAAAGTGTGTTGGGAGCAGAACACTTTCCCTGCTGTACTGTAAAAGAGATCACCTTTGGAGGTAGAAAAAAGGATAATTGGGGGCCAGGGAGATGGCTCAGTAGAATAAGCACTTTCCTGGCAAGTGCAAGGGTCTGAGTTCAAACCCTGGTTCCAGAGAGAGAGAGAGAGAGAGAGAGAGAGAGAGAGAGAGAGAGACAATTGACTGGAGGAACTTTGCCCTGGGCCCTAGGGCAAAGAAATCTCCAAGACACTTGTGTTCGTCCATCTAGTCACCAGGGCAGCCTTTCCTAGAAGGACTAGGCTATATGCTATGGTTTGTGTCTAGTTGTCCCCTCAAAGCCTCATGTAAGTTATGGGGCAGAAAAAAAAAAAAAAAGAAAAAAAAAGTTATGGGGCAGACACGGCTGAAGGAGTAACCAGTGGCTTAAGGGGAAGGGCCAGAGGACCAGGGGAGGGCCCAAGGGGTGGGGCCAGAGAGGCACGAACCTTTGACTGGCTAGCCTGTGCTTTCTGAGAGATGTGGAGAGGGTCATCCTGGACAGAGCAGTGCCCAGTCTCTCCTCCAGAGCATGTAGAGTGGGGTCAAATTCTTGAAACCTCCAGTAACTGTGAGCTGAGATGGCGAATGAGATTGGGCCTGGTACTGCACGCCTGTAATTCCAGTGCTTGGGAGGCTGAAAACAGGAGAATCACTACGAATCCGATCTATGTAGTGAGACCCTATAGACCCTGTAGACCCTGTACTAAATGTAAAAAAAAAAAAAAGCAACAGAGTTTCTATAAATTAATCTGGCCAAGAATATATAGTTGAGTGTACTCATAGTTTTGTAAGATGGTTGTTCATCTATACCGTGTATTTGTCTATGTGTGTGTCCTTCTGTGGACAGTTGTTCCTTATTTTTTTTTTCTTTGCTGATCATTTGTTTATTATACAATATGGGGTACAGGCTTAAAAGCATGCCTTCTACTACCAGCTGGTCTAAGTGATATCAAAATTGGTTTATACTCAGTTTATCAAAAAGTTTAAACTAATTAAGCAAAAATTCCTTACAATGGGGAGAAATTATTTAGAGAGGAGTCCTACTGATGAATGGGAGGTGTGGCCGACCTTTTGTTCATTAATAAGGAGCTCCCAATCATCTCAAAAGTCTCTCAGGAGACACCCTCAATAAATTGGTCATTGGTTTAAAGATAAAAGTCTTTCAGAAAAATTACAATTGTGTTTTCTCTTAAAAAATGGTTGTAGTGTTTAACTAAATTAAGAAGCAAAGGTTTGCACATGTGCATGGTAACTCATTATTGTTAATCTCACAGAGTCTTTAAACGTATCCATGATTCCAAGTGTACAGGTCTTCTAAAATGTTAAAAATTGCTTACTGTGATAAGACTTTATTTCAAATTCCTAGCCTCCCTAGGAAAAAAATATGGGGGAAAGAAAGAAAAAAAACCTTGTGATGTATATGTTAGGTACAAACCCATGCAATTGGCCAGACCAGACATTCTGACGTAAGTAGAACATTTATTGGGTGCATCAAGCAGGCTGGTTGTCTAGCAGACCAAGACAGCAGTGAATAAAGGGGGGACAGGAGACTTTATAGGATCTTTTAGGGAGGGTGATCATGGGCTGGAACAGCTGATGGAGAGAGCTAATCTTGGTAGGGCTACCTGGTCTATGGGGGACTTCTACAGTTAACAAAGGAGGGTTTCGTGGTTGCTTGCCCAGGTCAAAGTCAGGTGGACCTGTTCTGTGGTTTTGGGTTTGGTTGTGTGTGGGAGCCAAGGAGAAGAGAGTTTGGGGGAAGGGTGCCTGGGAAACCAAGAGGGAGATTGTTTGGGGCAAGGTGCCTGGGAAACTTTGAATCCTGACCTATCATCCCAGACTCTATTTGATATCAAAAAGGTGAAGAAATCATTCAGCTACTTCCTGCTGAGTGAGGTCACTGTGGAGCCATGAGTCTGGAGATCAGGGCTAGGAGTTGTCTTCACTGAAGGGGTCTCATTAGAGCAAGGCCTGGTAGGAGTAATCTGAGAGAAGCATTTGGTTAAAATTTTGGGTTGTTAATCTGGTGACAGTATTGTGGATGAGGGAAATGAAGCAGGGGGCTACCATGAGCATAATAGCAAACCCTACGAGGGGCCCTAGACGGGGAGCAAGTCAAGGCTTGACAGAATTTTATATATTGAGATGACACACAGAAGCAGCTGTGTGTCCATTTTGTGTTGCTTGTCTGGAGGTGTGTTGAATGGAGTTCAGTGTAAGGGAGGCCAGTGGAAGTTTCCCAGGGATCATATGAGGCTGTGGGAAGAGAGGAGTGGTAAAAGGGAGATGTCAATGGCTAAAGGCCTTTGAGAAGAGGACAAGTGTGTGTGTTGTTGGGGATAGGTGGGATGGCCATGAGATTAGGCCTTGGAATGGACATGTACAGCCAACACTTGGTGAGGCTGGTGTGCTGGGTAGAAGCAAGAAGGGAGTCTATGATCTGAATGTGTCATTTTATCATGACCATGTTGAAGGGGAAGAGTAAGGAGATGGTGAATGATAGGCTTGAGTCCCCTCTGATGTTTGAGGTTATTGGGTATTGGGAAATGGAGAGAAAGGCCGTGGGATCTCTGAGGCACATCGGTGTAGGAATAGCATGTGTGGCGTGAGTGGGATTGAAAGTGTCTCAGAGTTTGTGATCGACAAGAGAAGCGGGAGGGAGGAGCTGGCTGTACGTTGAGGTTAGGTTTATAGGATGAGCACTCTAGGGTGAGAGGTGAGAGAGACTTAGAGCTTTTGGATGAGATCTCTCCCCAAGAGAGGTATGGAGCAGGTTGGATTTATAAGGAAATTATGAGTGAAGAATAGTGTCTGAGTCAGCAGGGAATGGGCCTGTCTGAAGGTGCCATGCAGGTCGGCCATCAAAACCCACTATGGAGACTGTAGACCTAATATAGCAACTTTAGAACTCAGGAAGAACAAACACTATTTGTGGTGTCCATGTCTGCAAGAAGAATTAAAAAAAATTTTTTTTTTAACCTGAGATGCCGTGTCCAGTGTCTTTTTTGCCACACTTGTCAGGAATAGCTTGGGTGGCATCATTGTTTAGGCTCAGCAGTACCTTGTTTTTTTTTTTTTAATATTTTATTTATTTAATTTAATTTATTTTGTGTGTGTGTGGCCAGCTCAGCCCACCAGGGGGCGGGGCTGGCTGGCATGTGGTGCTGGGGGATTGAACCGCGGTCCCTGTGCTTTAGCTAAGCTTGTTCTAAGTAGGCGCTTTAGACCACTGAACCATCTCACCAGCCCCCACAAATTCTTTTTTTTTTTTGTTCCTCAGATGCCTTCAGGGCACTTTTGGCC
>NW_004524609.1:14910426-14918226 GCF_000260255.1 Octodon degus | reverse complement strand
GTGTGGCCAGCTCAGCCCACCAGGGGGCGGGGCTGGCTGGCATGTGGTGCTGGGGGATTGAACCGCGGTCCCTGTGCTTTAGCCAAGCTTGTTCTAAGTAGGTGCTTTAGACCACTGAGCCATCTCACCAGCCCAGCAGTACCTTGTTAAGGTCCTACTTTGATGCGAGTCCTGAGTGTCACTGCCAAAAGTTGGCACTTGTGGATAGTTAATTTTGGTCTCTATGATTGAAGACATGGAAAGTCAGGTTAAGTAGGTTTCCTTGTGAGAGTCTGAGGGCTGAGATCTATCTTTTTAGGTTGGTGAGAAAGTCAGGAGCCAATCGATATATAAAGTAGGAATTAACAACAGATTTTTTTTCAGTTGAGTAGTATACTTGATTATCAAACACCTTGAAATATAAAATGTGACCAGATAACTGTTATTTCTTATCAACCATGGACATTTTAGCAGCTGAATGCCTGTAGAATGTTAACAGACAATAGTTAAACTTTTACAGAGAACATTTGATATCAACAGTCATACATAGTAGTGTTGCTTAATAGTTATAACAGATGATGAAATTTTTATTTTGTTTAGGCATCTCTAAATGTAATGGCATCAATGTTTATTAAAAGATTATCATTTGAGGGCCGGCCAAATAGCTCAGCAAGCAGGCGCAGGAGCCGGGGGTTTGATCCGTGCTGGCCCTGCCCCCAGGGCGCACTGAGATGGCAGTTGAGACCGGGCATGGTGGTGCACACCTGTGAGCCCAGCTTTTGGGAGACTATAAACAGGTGGATCACTACGAGTCCGATCTAGTAGTGAGACCCTGTAGACCCTTCCCTAAAAAATACCAAAAATTTATCATTTGACTCATGACCTTGAGTTAGCTTGTTATGAACCTCTTACTATAAATATCTGGAGCATAAGAGAAAGGCATGACCCTTATTTTATTTATTTATTTATTTTTTGCTTTTACCAAATTATTAGGGGTGTCTTCTAAGGAGATTATTGGGGGCTCTCCATTGATGAACAAATGTTGGCCACCCTCTACCCACCAATCAAGAGTCCTGTCCAACAATCTCTCCTCATCTTAATGATTTTTGTTTAATTGTAAATTAATTTTGATATTATTTAGACCAGCTGGTAACTCAGGAGAAAGCATGCTTTTAAGTTTATATGTCATTCCTTTTTTCCCCCTGTACTTAGGAAAGGGCCTACAGGGTGTACAGGGTCTCACTATGGAGGTCAGACTCATACTGATTCTCTTGTTTTCAGCCTCCCAAGTGCTGGGATTACAGGCACGCTCCATGACACCGAGTCTCAATTGCCATCTCAGTGCACCCTGTGGGAAGGACCAGCATGGCATGCGGGGGATTGAACCCCGGCTGCTGCACCCTGCTTAAGCAGGTGCCTTAGTCTACTGGCCCCAAGTCTATATTTTAAAATATATTTTAAAGAAATGGCCCTCTTTTCTTTTCCCCAACAAGTTGGACAATAGGAGAGTTTTGTATTTTAAGATGGGTTGAGGGCTGCGGAGATAGCTCAATAGAATAAGCGCTTGCCTTGCAAGTATGAGGGCCTGAGTTCAATCCCCAGTTCCAGGGGAAAAAAAAAAAAAAAAAAAAAGGATAGGTTGAATGAATGACAATGGAATATTCATGGTTTTGGGTGTCATGGATGGGTAGGTTAGCAAGGGAGGACTGAGGCTCAAGGTCCACTCAGAAGGGCTGGTGGCAGACTGGGGCAAGGCCCTGGTAGGGAGGGATTGGAAGATGCCTTGGCATCCTTCTCAGGGTTCAACAATAAATGTTAGGTATGAACCCATGCAATTGACCAGACCAGGCATTCTGATGTGAGTAGATTTACTGGGGGCATCAATCAGGGTGGCTGTCTAGGGGACCAAGACAGCAGTGAATAAAGTGGGGACAGGAGATTTTGTAGGATCTTTTAGGGAGGGTGATTGTGGGCTGGAACAGCTGATGGGGAGATATAATCTTGGTTATATCTCCAGGTAATCTTGGTTACCTGGTCTTTGGGGACCTTTAATGTTAACAAAGGAGAGTTTTGTGGTTGCTTGTCCAGGTCAAAGTCAGGTGGATCTGTTCTGCAGTTTTGGGTTTCGCTCTGTGTGGGATCAAGGGTAAGAGATTTTGGGGGCAGGGTGCCTGGGAAACCGAGAGGGAGAGTGTTTGGGGCAAGGTGCTTGGGAAACTTTGAATCCTGACCTGTCATTATATCCCATTTAAGGATAATTAGTTAGGTGAAAAATTCCTATGTATTAGATAGAGAAGATTGGTTAAAAGGGTTATTTATATTATGTCAAAATGGAGATGTAAGTATGTCACAAAATGTCATAGGATTGTCCTGCTACAATGTATATGGTTTGATTTTTAAATTTCTGTGTAAAAATATGTAATTATTGTTTTTAACATTCTGTAGGGATTTAAATATTAGAATATCCATAGTTGTTGGAAAATAACATTTAAAAATTTTGTGTCTAAGGTGTTTGAAATTTTTTTTTTTTGGAAAGGGTCTATAGGATGTTCAGGTCTCACTACTAGATTAGATTTATAGTGATCCACATGTTTACAGCCTCCCAAGAGCTGGGATTACAGGCCTGGGCCACTATACTCAGTCTCAATTGCCATCTCAGCGTGCCCTGGGGGCAGGGCCTGCAGAGCAGGCCCAGGGATCAAACCCAGGCTCCTGTGCCTGCTTGCCTATTTGGCCAGCTCTTAAGGTGTTTGATATTCAGATAGATAGTAATGTTAAGTTTAATGGCCTCTGTTAAAGGGTAATAATATCATTAAGCTTTTCTTTTGGATGTTTAACAACTAAAGGAAAGGGGGTTGAACCGTTTAACCACTGAGTGCCTGCTGAATAGTTGTGTGAGTGTTTTATTTTATTTTATTTTTTTTTTTTTTAATTTATTTATTTGTGTGTGTGTGTGGCCAGCTCAGCCCACCAGGGGGCGGGGCTGGCTGGCATGTGGTGCTGGGGGATTGAACTGCGGTCCCTGTGCTTTGCTAAACTTGTTCTAAGTAGGTGCTTTAGACCACTGAGCCATCTCACCAGCCCCTGTGTGAGTGTTTTAAATGGATGGTGAAAGCAGTAGACCATTCCATCTGTGCTCCATGGTAAAAGGCCCCCTAGGCCCTCAGAGCTGACCTCGGAGCAACAGAGCTTGAGTGGGTCAAATTTCTGTGGTTCTCTTCCTACATCATATGGTTAAAATGTAACTCAGCCTCTATAAATGGGTCACGCCAGGATTAGGGTTCATACAAGGGCACTAATTGTCACACAGACTCATACCCCCAGAAGGGGAATGGACAGAGCTGAAGAGAAGCTGGCTTTCCTTTAAGGAGCACCCACCCTTTGTCTGTCGTGCCATTGTTCAAAGTTACACAACGTACACCATAGAGAGATAGAATGGGTACAAGCCAGAGTGAACCTATAGTCCTTGACTGTATGCTGAACAACTCTAAAAGATGATTTTCTGATGACTATGGAGTGAAAATGTAGTCTCAGATGCTCTCTGCCTTTTGTGAGGTTGAATGGTCCAAACTTGGTCCTATTGGCCATATGGGGGGACACTTGATGTTAGAATTGCCCATCAAGTCCGGAACAAAGTGACAGAGCTCAATGAATGAGGCCATCTTGGCTAGTTTCCATATATTGATTTCTGGTTCAACTTCTGTCAGAGCCTCACACCTTGGCTCTGCATCTGTGTCCTGCAGGACCACAAAGCCATCCTGGCCATCAAAACAAATCCAGAAAGCTATCCAAAAGGCTCTCAGATTCAGCTCCAGCCAGACAAGCTTTATCCTTTTTGCCAAGTCTGACCCTCCTCCAAACATTCATCAGTCATACCTTACATTTATACATTCAAGTGAGCTCCTCCACTATTCCAAGGAAGAAAATAAATGGGAACAGCAGGCAGGGACTCACATGGGACCAAACAGTTCTTGGAATTTACCAGATAATCAGATGATCATTTCTCAGAATTTGGCCTAGGCTTGGGTCAAGCACTATCACAATATCACACACGGAGGAAAAACTGCTATGGAAGAACTTCTAAACTGTTGCTATTCTATCCCAGTCTGTGCCTCTGTTAGTTAGAGATGTCAAATCTGTACAAGGACTGGACTGACCCTCCACCAGGTATTCAGCATGCTGGACTTTCTTCTTTTGAAGACTTGCCAGTAGAGTTTAGAGAGATAAAGCCATGCAGAGGCTGTGTATATCCCCTGATGCTTTTCTGTACTTATTCTGCATGGCCAGAGGCATTCCCCACTGGAACAGAAAAATCTACTAAGGTTTGTAGAGCGCTATTGAGATGCTCCTTAGCTACGGGATGTTCCTCATTACAGGTGGCAACAATGAGCCTGCATGTGTGGCAGAAATAATCCAAAAGCTGACCAAAGAGCTAAAAATCAAATGGAATTGATATACAGCATGTAGGCCGTAAAGTTCTGGGAAAATTGAAAGGATGAATAGGGCTTTAAAGTCAATATTCTAGGGCTGGCCAGAATAGTTCAGGGGATTTAAGTGCCTGCTTAGGTGGGATGCAGGGACCGAGGTTCAATCCTGTGCCTGAGACTGGGAATGAGGCTGGGTGTGGTGGCACGTGCCTGTAATCCCAACACTTGGGAGACTGAAAACAGGAGGATCACTACAATCTGATCTTTGTAGTGAGACCCTATAGACCCTGTACTAAGTATATTAAAAAAAAATAAAGTCAATATTAACCAAGTATCACCAAGGAACTCAGGCACCATGGATAGATTTACCTCCTAGGGCCCTTCTCAAGGTCTGAAGTTCGCCAGACTATATACCCTTTGTGTGGGAGCCCTCCTCCCATAATTAGAGGTCTTCAGGGAGAAGACCTCTTACATCAGCTAAGTAACATGTCCTTGCTGGAACAATTTACACAGATAAGAAAACCTTTTTCTCAGATTTGTAAAAATACAGGTGAAAGACCAGCCACATTCACAGATATACCTGTCCATATATATAACCCTGGGGATACGGTTTGAATAAAATATTGGAAGGAAGAGCCTTTACAGCCCACCTGAAGAGGCCCTTCTGCAATTATTTTGGCTATCCCAACAGCTGTCCAAGCATCAGAAATCCAGCTGTGGATCCCTCACTTTCAGATCAAAATGGCTCACTCAGAGTACTGCCGGAAGGTCTATCTGGACAAATCAATTCCCCTGAAAATAATGGCAAAGAAACAACACACTCCAAGCCTTGTTCCTGTCACTCTGGACACACAGCTGAAGCTTGGAGGACAGTGGATGGGACTCCAAGTGTGACTGCTTACCCCAGTCCCTCCCATATGTGCTTGATATTGTGCTATCCAGCTTGGTTCTTACTCCCCATCCTCTTACTCATAATCTTTGCCTTGGCTTTGTGGACAGTAAACCCAGACAGGTGGGAGACAACCAGGGAGGCTCTTTTCCTTATTCTGTACATGGCTTTGTTGATATTTATTTATTTATTTATTTATTTATTTATTTATTTATTTGATACAGGGTCTTGCTACACAGTTCAGACTCCTAGTGATCCTCTTGTTTCAGCCTCCCCAGCCCTGGAATTATGGGTATGTGTCACCACACCCGGTTCCAGGGCCCTCACGGTATGCAGTACTGGAGATCAAACTCAGGACATTGCACTTGCCAGGCAGACGCTTAGACCGCTGAGCTATCTCCCCAGCTCAGACTTGTTATTTGAAACTGTGTTCGTCATTTAGAAAAAGCCTAGAACTAGCAGTTATAACTAGAAATGTCTGTTGTTCCTAATGGGCCTACATTTAATGCTAGGGTTTGGATTTTGGCTCTGTTCAGTTTAACTGAGGGAAATCAAATAGACCCAACCCAAGCCCCTGTTGAGTTTCACTTGGTAAAGAGTGACACCTGGGAGGTAACTCATTCCAAAGTCTGGAATGGACAGGGCCCAGTAATTCTTAGACTTGATCTTTGCCAAATTATTACCATTCCAGACATATGGACACCCTCTTACCAAAAAGAGCCCAGAGAACCCCAGGCAGAATTTGTTTTGGTGGCCTGCAATTTCTATCTCTGCCCTGGGAACAGATATGGACAGAAAGCCTGTAGGTCCAGAATTGAGCACAACTGTCCCTCTTGGAAATGTGTGTCCATAGCCTCCAATCCAGGGGGACCTAATAACACTCCAGTCCTTCAGTTTTGGTGTGAAGTAAGGAAAGGGCAAAGATGTACACCAGTCTTACACAATCTGATGTATCTCTCTCTGATTAACCCCATCACCTCTTCCTACTATCTCACTAAGACTTGGGGAGTATGACTCTGGTCCACAGGAAAAGATCCGAGGGGATGCTTCCCATTCAGTGATTACCTTTGCCTACCACCCCAAGATGATAAGAGTGGATTATCTTAAGGTCATCCCTCAATTAGCTGAACAAGATGAAAATGAAATAAAAGAGGCAATCCTTTTTTTTTTTATATTTGTGTGTGTGTGTGTGTGTGTGTGTGTGTGTGTGTGTGTGTGTGGCCAGCTCAGCCCACCAGGAGGCGGGGCTGGCTGGCATGTGGTGCTGGGGGATTGAACCGCGGTCCCTGTGCTTTCTTGCTAAGCTTGTTCTAAGTAGGTGCTTTAGATCACTGAGCCATCTCACCAGCCCCGTAAAAAGAGGCAATCCTAATGCAGCAGACATGGAGCATATACTATAGTGTGCTCATAATGTCCTACACACTGGCTCCCCACAGCTTTCTTCTGATGGTTGGCTTTGTCTTAAGTCTGTACCTTCCTTGTACTATGTGGTTCCCACATATGCACTTCCTCAAAGAAACTCACACAGGTGTAAAAACTAGGCTGTCGTTTTAGCTTCTCTACCTGTTTATGGAAATGTAACTTGTGTCCTCCCACCTGGCATCTCCACCATGCCTCCATGCATTTGGGCAATCTGTCATCTTGGTGGGAGCCTGACCACCCCTAATAATACACACTTCTCCTATCCTGATGGGGGAAAAAAATGCCTGGAAAGTACCCAAAAAGGTGCCTAGGACTTTGTTATCATTTTATCACAAGTTCAAACCTACAAGGGAGAGGTAGGAATAAGAGTCCTTGCCCCAACGGCTTTCACAGGTTTAAGAGGGCCACCCAGGTAATCCTGATCCTGATTTTGATGATCCTAGCTGGTTCAGTCTGGCTGGGAACAACTCCTTCAGTTGCCGGGAAAGTTGAACTCAGTCAATTAGTCTGAGGCCACTGACCCAGAACTCCAAGGTCTGCACGATACAATGCCGTCATGACAAGACCGAATAGACTCTGGCTGAAGTTGTTCTCCCGGATAGGAGAGGCTTAGACTTAGTCTTCCTATGAGAAGGAAGAATTTATACTGACCTAGGAGAAAGCTGCTGTTTCTATGCTAATAAATCCGGAATCGTCCCAGAAGGTCTGCGGAAATTGCAGGAGAGATTAGATAACCAAGCCAAAGAACAAAATCAGAAGCACAAATGGTTCCAAGGTCTACTTGACTTAGCCGCAGGGTCAGAGCCCCTGACAGCCCGTAGGTTAATTTTCCTGATATTTTGCCTGATTAATTGGATTTCTTGCTTGGTTTCAGAATGGACCAACATCAGAACTTTCTAAATGGACTTAAGAGTTACTCCTTTTTTTTTGTTTTCAAGAGAAAGAAAAAATGAAACAAAAATTAAACAAGCTAACCAGAGGGTTATAATAGCTAATACAAGGGGCCGGGGAGATGGCTCAGTGGAATAAGCGCTTCCCTGGCAAGTGCAAGGGCCTGAGTTCAATTCCCGGTTCCACCAAAAA
>NW_004524609.1:14878568-14909631 GCF_000260255.1 Octodon degus | reverse complement strand
AGTGGTGTGTGTGGCCAGCTCAGCCCACCAGGGGGCGGGGCTGGCTGGCATGTGGTGCTGGGGGATTGAACCGCGGTCCCTGATGCTTTGCTAACCTTGTTCTAAGTAGGTGCTTTAGACCACTGAGCCATCTCTCCAGCCCCAAGACCACCTCTTTTTAAAAAATCTATTCCACAGTTTATGGGTATTTGAGTTGTTTCCAAGGTCTAGTTTTTAAAAATCGTGCTGCTATAAACATGGGTGCACATATATTGCTGTGGTACGATGGTTTTAGTTCTTCTGAGAAATTCTAGAAGGGGAATAGTTGGGTCAAACATTAACTTTCTATCTTAGCTTTTGAGGAATCTCCACACTGAATGCCACAAAAGGTTACACCAGTCCACACTCCCACCAAGAGTGGAGAAATGTTCCTTTCCCTGCCCATCAACCCCTCCTTCCAGCATTTGTTATTCGTTGGTTTCTTGATAACAGTCAATTTTTTTTTCCTGGAGTGAAATGAAACCTCAGTGTTGTTTTGCATCTCTCGAATGACTGGTGATGTTGAACATTTTTTCATATATTTATTTGCTATTTGTATTTCTTCATCTTAAAAGTATGTATTCATCTCAGATGCCTTTTTTTGGATTGGGTCTTTAAATTTGGGAGGTCTGATTTCTTTGAGTTCTTTATACCTTTATATCTTCTTTTTCTGAAGAAGAGCTGGCAAGCACTTTTTCCCACATTATGGGATTTCTCTTCACGCTGTTGGTGGCTTCTCTTGCTGCACAAAAGTTTTTAATAAGATGAGATCCTAGTTGTTGAATACTTGTTCCTCTGTGATCATGGTTTTATTCGTAAGGTCTTTGCCTGCACCAATGTCTTTAAGTTTTACCTATTCTATCTTCCAGCAGATTTAATGTTTCTGTTTTAATATTTAGGTTTTTAAAAATCCATTTGAAATTTATTTTAGTGCATTGCAAAAGACACTGGTCCAATTTTAATCTTCGGCATATGCAGAACTAATTTTTCCAGCACCACTTATCTTTTTAATCTTTTTTTTTTTTGGTGGAACCGGGGATAGAACTCAGATCCTTGTGTTTGCCAGTCAAGTGCTCATCCTACTGAGCCATCTCCCTGGCCCCTCTTTTTTTTTTTTTTTTTTTTTTTTGGCGGAACCAGGGATTGAACTCAGGCCCTTGCACTTGCCAGGGAAGTGCTTATTCCATGAGCCATGTCCCTGGCCCCACCAGCACCACTTATTAAAGAAGCTTTTTTTCTTTCAGTGAAGATGTTTGGCACCTTTGTCAAATATAAGGTGGCTGAATATGTCTGGGATTGTTTCTGATAGGTTCTGGCCCTACTATGAAATGCTGAATTATTATGGTGGCCATCTAACATGGCTGAAGCCCTTAACACAACAGCTTATCTTCCTGGAGACCACCTCCCCCCTTCTTCTCCAATTCAGTCCAGGGTGCCTTTTCCTTTGCCTTTCCTGCCGCCTCAGGAAAGACCCCGATCGGCTCCTCAGGTGTATCTAAACATCCCCTCAAACTCTATCCCAGGCAAAGAGCCATAAAACCCTCAGCGTCCCTTTGTTCCAACTCAGAGAATCCCTTATCTTCCCCAGATTCTCTTCTTGTCCTCAAAGATAATAAAGCCTCTTTCCCTTTTTCTTTCTGCCTGTTTCTCTGCTGCAACACCATCAAAAACCAATCAGTTTCTGCATCTTCTAATCTGTTCCATTGATCTTTAGGCCTTTTTGTTGTTGGTGTTTTGCCAGTGGCATGCTGTTTTATCACCATAGCTTTATAGTATAATTTCAAGTCAGAGATTGTGATGCCCCCTGCCTCTCCTTTGTTGCCCAGAATTGCGTTTACTTTTCTATATGTTTTTTTCCCATAATTTTATTGATAAACAAATAACAATGAGACAGTTTCAAATCAAATTGGTAGGACAGTCTCAGTAATTAACACATTGCATTATATCTGTTCTGGTTCCAAATAAATTTCAGGATTTTTTTTTTCTAATTCTGTGAGCTATGTGATTGGAATTTTGATTGGAATTTCATTAAATCTGTGTAATGGTTTTGGATATATGGCCATCTATACTATATTGATTTTTCCTACCCAAGAGCATGGGATATCGTTCCATTTTCTGATATCCTCTTCAATCATCTTTTTCTAGAGTACTTTAGCTTTTAACTTAGAGGTCTTTTACATTCTTCATTAGATGGCTTCTTAGATATTCCACTTTAGATCCTGTAGTTTGGACAGTATTGTGAAGGTGTTGTTTTCCTAATTTCTCTCTGTTTGTTGCTTGTGTACAGGAATCCTATTGTTTTTGGGTTTTTTTTTTTTTACTTTTTTTTTTTTTTTCTTTTTGGCAGAACCGGGGATTGAACTCTGGCCCTTGCGCTTGCCAGGGAAGCACTTATTCCACTAAGCCATCTCCCCGGCCCCCCCCTTTTTTTTTTTAACCGAGGATTGAACTCAAGCCCTTGCACTTGCCAGGGAAGCGCTTGTTCCACTGAGCCATCTCCCCAGCCCTTGCTATTGATTTTTGAGTGTTGACTCTGTAATCAGCTATACTGTTGAATTTTGCTTACTAAATCTAGCAGTTTTTAGTGGAGTTTTTGGGATTATCTTTGTAGATTATCACATCATGTGCAAATAATGATAATTTAACTCCTTTCATATTGTTATTGCTTTTATTTCTTTCTGTTGTCTAGTTGCTCTGGCTAAATTTTTCCAGGACTATGTTGAATAAGAGTGGAGGCAGTGGATATCCTTGTTTTGTTCCTGATTTTAGAGTGACAGATTTCATCTTTTGTTCATTTAGTAGGATTCTGGCTTTTGGTTTGTTACAGATGGCTTTTACCATATTGATATAAAGATCACTTAGTCTGATTTTCTGTAGACTTTTTAAAAATGATAAATGGGTGCTGGACTTTGTTAAAAGTTTTTTCTGCATCTATTGAGATGATCTATTTATTTATTTATTTATTTATTCTTGGTTCTGTTAAACGGTGTGTTAAATTTATTGATTTACGTATGTTGAACTATCCCTGCATACCTAGGAGGAATCCCACTTGGTCATGGTGTATACTTTTCTTGAAGGAATGCTGCATTCTGTTTGCCAGGATCTTACTGAGAATTTTTACCTCAATGTTCGCTAGAGAGATCGGCCTATATTTCCTTTCTTGTTCTGGTCCTTCTCTGGTTTTGGTGTCGGGTGATGCTTGCTTCCAGGAATAAATTGGGGAGCATCTATTGCTTCCCTTTTGTTTGTTGATAGGTTTTTAATTACATCTTCTATCACATTGATTGATATTGGTTTATTTAGGATTATTATGTCTTGATTCTTCTTTGGTAATTCATATGTATCTAGGAATCTGTGCATTTTGTCTGCATTTTCCATCTTATTAAAATACAAGTTTTTTATTTTTATTTTTTATTTTTTTGGCGGAACTGGGGATTGAACTCAGGCTCTTGTGCTTGCCAGACAAGCACTTATTCTACTGAGCCATCTCCCCAGCCCAAAAATACAAATTTTAAAAATAGGTGTAGATGATTTTCTGGATTTCTGCAGGATTCATAGTAACTTCCCCCTTTCATTCCTCATTGTGTAGATTTGAGCCTTTTATTTCCCCTAATGATGGCTAAGGGTTTGTCAATTTTATTTAATCTTTCAAAGAACTAACTCTTTGATTAATTCATTCTTTGTATTTTTTGAAGTCTCCAATGTGTTAATTTCTGCCCTGAGCTTCACGTTTATGATTCTTTGCCTTAGCCTGATTTTCCTTCTCTAGAAGTTTGATGTTCACCATTAAGTTATGTATTTGTGCTTGCTTTATTTTCCTCAGATGGATATTCACTGCTATAAATTTCCCTCTGAAGACTGCTTTCATTGTGTACCATAAATTCTGGTATATTTTACTGTCATTGTCACTTAATTGCAGAAACTGTCCAATTTCTTGTTTTATTTAATCTGTGCTCCATTGGTTGTTCAGGAGGCAGCTTTTTAATTTCCATGTGTTTATGAAGTTTGTGTGGCTTGTTTTGTCATTGATTTTTCAATTACATTGAACTATGGTTGGATAATATGTCTAGGATAATTTCTTTCTTTTTTATTTTTTAATGTATTTGGTTCAGGATCTCACTATGCAGCTCAAACTCACAATGATCCTCATGTTTTCAACCTCCCCAGCCCTGGAATTACAAGTGTGCACCACCACACCCAGACTCAGTGGTCAGCTCAGTGCATCTGCCACATGGCATGTGGTGCCAGGGATGGAACCCTGTCCCTGTGCTTGCCTAAGCAAGCACTTAGTCTGTTGAGCTGTCTCACTGGCCCTGTCTGGGATAATTTCAATTTCTTTGCATTTATATAAGCATGTTATATGGGCTAGTACCTAGTTTATTTTGGAGACCATCCCATGTGCAACTGAAAAGAATGTATATTCTGATGCTTTGGGGTGGAACTCTCTGCAGACATCTATTAAGTGCATTTGTTGAAAAGTTTAGTCCAGTTCTTTTATTTCATTGTTAACTTTTTGTCTAGTTGGTTTGTCTTTTTGTGACAGTGTGGCATTGAGGTCTCCCAATAAAATTGTATTAGTGCTTATTTGATTTTTCTTGCCTGTTAATATTTGCTTTATATAGTTGGATGCACTGGTATTCTTTTTGCATATACATTTATGATTGTCATCTCTTCCTCTAGTATTGTTCTCTTTACACAGATTTAGTGACCTTCTTTTTCTTAATCAGTCTTGGTTTGAGATTTACTCTGTAAATAAAATAGCTACCCCTGGTTTTGCTGAGATCCTGTTGCATGGAGAACTGTTTTCCATCCTTTGACTTTCAGTCTATGAATGTTTTTCTGAATTAAATAAATTTTCTTTCTTTCTTTCTTTCTTTCTTTCTTTCTTTCTTTCTTTCTTTCTTTCTTTCTTTCTTTCTTTCTTTCTTTCTCTCTTTCCAGAACTGGGGATTGAACTCAGGCCCTTGCACTTGCCAGGGAAGTGCTTATTCTACTGAGCTGTCTCCCCAGTCCCTAAATAAATTTCTTGTATGCAGCATATTGTTGTATCTTGCTTTTTGATCCATTATGCCAGTCTGTCTTTTGATTGGTGAGTTGAGCCCATGAACATTGATGATTATAACTGATATGTATTGACTTATCCTTTTGTGTTTGTCTCTTTTCCCTCCCTCTGTTTAATTATTTGCCTTGCTTGGCGGATTCCTACTGTTGGGGCTCATGGAGTTATAGTTCTGCTTATCTTTTTCTTTTTTTTTTAAAGTGTTTTTATTTTATTTGTGTGTGTGTGTGTGTGTGTGTGTGTGTGTGTGTGTGTGGCCAGCTCAGCCCACCAGGGGGTGGGGCTGGCTGGCATGTGGTGCTGGGGGATTGAACCGTGGTCCCTGTGCTTTGTTAAGCTTGTTCTAAGTAGGTGCTTTAGACCACTGAGCCATCTCACCAGCCCCCTGCTTATCTTTTTCTAAAATGTCCTTCAAAATATTTTGGAGTGCAGGTTTGGTGGTCATAAATTTCCTCAGATGTTTTTTGTCATGTGAGTATCTTGTTTCTCTATCAGTTTGGAAAGATAGTCTGGGTTGAAGGTTTTCCTTTGGAACTTGAAATACTTCACTTCAAGCTGTCTTTAATTTGAGGGTTTGTGCTGAGAAATCTGCTGTGATTCTGATGGACATTCCTTTGTAGATGATTTGTTTTTTCCCTAACAGTTTTTGAGATTCTAGTCTTGTGTTGAATTTCTGGAATCTTGACTATGATATGCCTGGCTGTAGAGTTTTTTTTGGTGGAACCGGGGATTGAACTCAGACCCTTGCGCTTGCCAGGCAAACACTTATTCAACTGAGCTATCTCCCCAGCCCCTGTAGATTTTTTTTTTTTGGTGGTAGCTAATTGGAGGATTTTATGCCTCACTTATGAAATTCTTTTTTCTCTACCAGGGAAGTTTTCTTCTATGACATCTGTGAGCAGCTTTTAAAATTATTATTATTGTTATTATTAGCATTAGTATTAGTATTAGTATTTTGGTGGTACCAGGGATCAAAATCAAGAACTTTCACTTGCACTTATTCCACTGAGCTATCTCCATGGCTTAAGAGCAGCTTTAAAAAATATATATATATATATATATATATATATATATATAATTTTTGTTATCTCCTGCTTTTTTATTGACTCCAATCAATCTTAAATTCTTCTTCTTTGCTTTATCTAGCAGCTACTAGATCATAAAATCTTTCTTTTCATGATCACTAATTGCAAGCCCGTCTCTGTATCTGAGATCTTGTCCTCACACTGGCCTAATCTGCTGCAGATACTTTAGGTGGAATTTTTATTCTCCTGGAATCTCTTGAATTTGCCTTATGAACTCCATTTCTTTTCTTTTTATTGTCTGTCAGAGGTGAATATTGGCATCTAAATACTATAGGTGTTTAAATTCAACTAAACAATCTCACACTGTCTAGCTTTTCATTTTTTTTTTTTTTTTGGCAGAACTGGGGATTGAACTCAGGCCCTTGTGCTTGCCAGGGAAATGCTTATTTTACTGAGCCATCTCCCCAGCCCCCATGGACTCCATTTCTTTGTATCCTGAGCATTCATGCCTTCCATAATTTTCTTAAGCTCCTTTTTTTTTTTATCTTCTCTAGAGTCACTAAACATAGTTTTCATTGTGGACAGCATTTCTACAGTTATCTGGGAAATTGTTTCTGATTTGTTTTTTTCTAGAACTTCATTCCATTGCTTTCTCCTTAACTGCTTCAGAGATATCAGGTGTGTGGCTTTCAGACTGTCTCACTTCATTGCCCCTTGGGTTTGCCTTCGGTGAACTGGTTGGGTGGGGTTGCATTTTGTTTGAGAGGCTTCTCATTTTTTTTTTCTTTCTTTCTTTGTTTTTTTCTTAGTTTAATTCCTGGGGTGATATTATAAATTGCCTATGGTGAATCACTTTATTACTAGTACTTCGAACCCTTAGGAATTGGCTACTCTCAGGTATTTTCCAGGTGTAACTTTTTGAGTTTTGATTCTGGTGTAAGATCCTATATCTTCAATTTGTTGAGGATGAGAAGACAAATTGCTGCCTCCTTGGCCTAACCCCTGGTTCTTTAGCACTTGTGCCCCAGTATTTTCTATGACTCTTAGTCAATCTAAATCTTGGAATACCAGGAAGAATAGGTGTTTAGAACAATTACGTCACTTTTGGCTAAAGGGCTACCATCAGCAATAACAGTAAGCAACTTCCACAGCCTAGAAAATGACATGAATTTGCCACCATTTATTTATTTATTTATTTATTTATCTTTTTAATTTTGTCTCTTTTTTTGGTAGAACCAGGGATTGAACTCAGGCCCTTGTGCTTGCCAGGGAGGTGCTTATTCTACTGAGCCATGTCCCTGGCCCCTAATTTTGTCTTCTTGAGACAGGGTCTTACTATGCAGCTCAGGACAGCCTTGAGCTCACTTGGTAGCCTACGCTGGTCTCAAACTCATAATGATCCTCCTTCCCCAGCTCCCTTCTGGAAGTACAGGAGTGTGTCACCATGCCTGGCTAATTGGCCAACTTTTCCTATATGAACTAGAGTTGTAGGTATGTACAAATCTAAAACAGACAAAATTATATGCAGTCTATAACTCCTTAACACATCAATTTTACCTTCAGGTATTATAATTTAAAATGGGTTAGGGAAAAGACAGAGAAGTGGTAGAAGAGGAAAGGATTAGAAGAAAGGCTGATGGACAAAAGGGAATCTTGTTAACCCTGGGAAACTGGTGCAGAAGACTGGAGGGAAAGAGAAAAGGGAGAGATAAAAAGAAGAACAATAAAACAACAGCCATAAAGGAGTTAGAAACCATATTTACACTCACACAAAAACACAATCAAACAATGAAGGAGGAAAAAAAAACCAGAAAACAAAAATTAAATCACCTTCATCACAACAAAAAGCAGAGAGAGAGAGAGAGAGAGAGACAGACAGACAGACAGACAGACAGACAGACAGACAGATCACTTCCAGGTTTGTCTCTACTGTCATTGGTAGACAATGTGTGGAGATAGAGTCCTGATCTATGCCAATCTATCCCAACAAGCCAGCAGTAGTTTTTTTGGTGGGGTAGTGAATAATATCATTGAACCTGCACCTTCTGGCCAAGACCAGACTCATTTTACCTGTAACTGCCAGTGTCCCTTCAGAAGACCTGAGCCCAGCTGCGAGCTGCTAGATGGAGCCAGCGGCTTCTCTGGGTTCTGGGCTCAGCTTCCACCACAGGTGGCTCCTGAGCAACTTCTCTCTCCCCTGGTCTGACTGAGCCCTGAGCACTCACTGCCAGCAAATGTAGTCCTTCACATCCGCTGCTCCCCACCACTGCTGCACCTCTCTGTGGAAGCCTCTGTGGTCACCAGCAGTCACTGTGTGTCCACAGATTTCAGTCTGTCCTCTGTAGCAGCGAGTTCCATCTCAGGTAGAAGGTGCCACTGGTTACATCCTTCCTCTTTTTTTTGAAGGTTCTCCTTTCACTCTCTCCATGGGCTTCAGTTTGCACCTCAGATCCTTCCTGAGTCCAGGGGACCCACTTCCCTCTTGTCTTCCTCACTTTGCTATATTCCAGCATCTGGACAGAAACAGCCAGAGAGACCCTTTCTGTGCTGCTTACCACTCTGCCATCTTGGTGCCTCCCTCGAGCTACTCCTGCTTATGCAGCTTTTGATAGAAGCAACACTGAAAAAGATTTTTCTGAGTAATGACAAGAGGGGGAGATGGAAAGAAAAAACTGTACAAGGAAAAAAAAATTTTTAAAACTTTGTTCTCTTCGAAGCTGTCCAGCTTTGTAATTACTTTTTTTTTAAACTGGGAAAAAAAGTATATATTTAGAATTAGCCAGCTGGACTCAGTTTAGATGATCCCAATTTTGTTGGCACCATCCAATGCATCATAATCGGGAGCCAGTCGAACGTACGCCTTCTTCTTTCCATTAGGCCTGACTAGGGTATCGACTTTGGCAACATCGATGTCATAGAGCTTATTCATAGCTTGTTTGATTTGATGCTTATTGGCTTTGACATCCACAATGAACATGAGTGTGTTGTTGTCCTTGATCTTTTTCTTGGCTGACTCTGTGGTTAGGGGGAACTTGATGATGGCATAGTGGTCAAGCTTGTTTCTCCTGGGGGCGCTCTTCTGAGGGTATTTGGGAGGAACAGTGTCTTGGGATGGCAGGAGGTGGGCAACCTTCATATCTTCTTTTTGTGGCTGTGGATGCCTTTCAGCATGGCCTTCAAAGCTTTGGCTTTGGCTTCAGCTTTGGGAGGGGCAGGGGCTTCCTTCTTTTTTTTTTTGTGGAACTGGGGATTGAACTCAGGGCCTTGTGCTTGCCTGGGAAGCACTTATTCCACTGAGCCATCTCCCCAGCCCAGGGGCTTCCTTCTTTACCTTTCTGTGCCATCTTGGTAAAAAGGCTGTAATTACTTTCTTGACCCCTGTACCCCAAGAGTGTTAATGAACATTCAGGATATTTATTGTACCAAGCTTTGTGGTCAGTAATGTAGTCTTGTAACTGATGGTCATTTATCTAGCCCAGTAAAGGCCAGCGAGCTAGCTCAGCTGACTAAGCACCTGCTTAGGCAAGTACAGGGACTGGGGTTCAATTCCCAGCACCAATACCATGCTGGCCCACCTTGAGGCACCCTGAGCAGGCCACTAAGACCGGGCATGGCGGCGCATGCCTGTTATCCCAGCGTTGGGGAGGCTGAAACAGAAGGATCACTACAAGTATGAGCTACATAGTGAAATCCTGTACCAAATACATTTAAAAGAAAAATCTAGCCCTGTAACCTTTGATCTCACACTGTTAGCTAAACAGAACTGCTACTCTGTTCTGTCCCACCTTTGTAACTTCACAGACCGCAGGAAGAAATAGCACTGAGGAGGTTCAGAGGCAGCTTATTACACCTGAGGGCTTCTGAAGAGAATCTCTCTGAAAGGGTCAGAGCCTGATCAGTGGAGTTTTGGGGTTTTTAAAGGGAAAGGGATCAGGAAATTACACAGACAGATTTGGTGCATGTGATTAGAAGACTGGGTGAATCATGGGTTGCTAAAGGAGTTTGAGCATCTTAAGTTACATTGTAAGGCTCTCTCAGTTATAAAAAGCATGGGTTATACAAAGCAAGAAATGTTCTGTTATTGGGCCTGCAGGACATGTTCACTTGGTCTTGGTGTGCATCTTGGGCAGGCTTTTACTTAACATTTTCATTTTCCCTTCACTTTAAAAAAAATGTATTTGGGGGGCTGGTGAAATGGCTCAGTGGTCTAAAGCACCTACTTAGAACAAGCTTAGCAAAGCACAGGGACCGCAGTTCAATCCCCCAGCACCACATGCCAGCCAGCCCTGCCCCCTGGTGGGCTGAGCTGGCCACACACACACACACACACACACACATAAACAAATAAATAAAATTTTTAAAAAATGTATTTGATACAGGGTCTCACTATGCAGCTCAGACTCATAGTGATCCTCCTGTCTTAAGCCTCCCCAGCGCTGGGATTACAGGCATGTGCCACTAAACCAGGTCTCAGTGGCCCTCTCAGCACACCTGGGTGTGGGGCCAGCATGGAATTTGGTGTCAGGGTTTGAACCCTGGTCCTTGTGCTTGCCTAAGCAGGCACTTAGTCCACTGAACTATCTTGCTGGCCTGTCCCCCTTCACTTAGGTCACATTTAAAAATGCTGGCTCAGGAAATGCTAGCTGAGTGGCACAAGTGCCTGCCTGGCAAGCACAAGGTTGTGCGTTTAGTTCCCAGAACAAAGAAAAAGAAACCATGAAAAACCACTTGTCTTGCAGAAACTTGCTGCCTGGCTTTTGTTGGAAGTTATTCTAGTGACTTCTTCTTTTTTTTTTAAAAAAAATTATTTATTTATTTTTATTTATTACATTTATTTATTGTGTGTGTGTGTGGCCAGCTCAGCCCACCAGGGGGCGGGGCTGGCTGGCATGTGGTGCTGGGGGATCGAACCGCGGTCCCTGTGCTTTGCCAAGCTTGTTTCAAGTAGGTGCTTTAGACCACTGAGCCATCTCTCCAGCCCTCTAGTGACTTCTTCAGGTGTCATTTCTTTCCCAGACTCAGTTTTGCTGTAACAATAGTGCCCTGTCTCTTGATGGGAAGGAGGGAAGAAAAGAAGGAAGGAATGAAGGAAGGAAGGAAGGAAGGAAGGAAGGAAGGAAGGAAAAAGGAAGAAGGATGAGGAGGAGGTGCAGAGTGTTTATACATTGAGGAGGTTGAATGTCACGTGAAACCCCTCTGCTTAATAGTTTACCCTTGTGACTTGCTTCAGGTGCTCTGTGTTCTTGAGACTAGAACAGCTCGTGCATGCGAACTGCCTCTGGCACTCTGTATTCTTGAGGCTGGCCTTGCTCAGGCCCCACATGTGTGAGCCATCTCCAGCCTCAGCTGCCCCCCCATAATCACTGTCTCCAGTCCCAAAGCTGTCACCATTCAGTGTGCTCATGTCTTTAATTCCTCTCACATGGGGGATGTTCAGCTTACTCTCAGATTCCCTCACTTGATGTTGGGAGGAGGAGATAGGATTTAGCAAGGCCTGCCTCATGGTCCTATAAGGACAGCCATAAACTTGGGGAGGGGGTCCTTTTCAGGGAATAGTGGGAGTTATACTTGTGCTACCTTGCCATCCTGTGTCCCAGCCTGAGCCGCAGTGCTGTCACAACTTTATTTTTATTTATTTATTTATTTATTTATTTATTTATTGCAGTACCAGGGATTGAACTCAAGACCCTGTGCTTGCCAGGCAAGCGTCACAACTTTAGAATAGCCTGGATACAACTACCTCTGGCCTCATCCTGGCCAATCTGACCACACCCAGAGATTCACCCTTCAGCCTCCTTCCTTTCCAGAAAGAATCAAACAGAACTTTCCCTGGACTCCATGTCCTCTGGGGAGCCTCACCCTAAACTTTGAGCTCTGCTTCAGCAGATGAAGTTGATAGAGCTATAGAGACACACCCATGATCAGTGAGTCCAGGTGCCTCTGAAGGGTGAGATTCTGCTGGCCATTGGCACAAGCACTGTGGCTCCAGGGCCCAGAGCCATGCTTCCCTGGTCTCCTCCAAACCTCCTCTGTGACTTTGTTCCCTATATGGAAGGCTGAGGACACAACCTAGTCACTAAGTGCAGGGTTTCGTTTACATTTTTGTCTTATTGAGACAGGGTTTCACTATGCAGCCCAGGTTGGGCTCAAATTCAAAGTGCTTTTCTTGCCTCAGCCTCTGAGTGCTAGGATTACAAGTGTGTACTGCCACACCTGGCCCAGGCTCATTTTTTGCTTTTTCTTTTCTTTTTCTTTTTTCCTTTTTTTGGTGGAACCGGGGATTGAACTCAGGCCCTTGCACTTGCCAGGGAAGCATTTATTCTACTGAGCCATCTCCCTGGCCCCCTTTCTTTTATTCTTATTTTTTAGTACTGAACTACACCCCCATATCTTTTAATTTTTCTTCTATTACAAACAGAAGTTATGAGAAGAATACATTTATTGAGGGGGAAAAAGCTCCTGTCTGAGAGAGGGACAGGAGGTGGTTGTCCCCGTTAATTTTTCTTAAAAGTTTAAGACAGAGTATCACTAAATCATTAAGTTGATCAGGCAGGACTCCAACACGCAACCTTTGTGCCTCAGTTCCCAGAACACTGTGATCATAGGCATGAACCACCACCCCTGGCTCCGGCCAAGCTGTACTAGGGCCTATGGGAATTGTTAACAAGGCGAGGTGGATAATTGGGACCCAGAGTTAAAAAGGTTGTCAACTCACAGACAAGGGTGGCATTTGCTCAGTGTCAGAGGAAGACACTGGCTCAAACTCCTACATCTACAGAATTTAATAGTAAGTAATTAGTAACTTACCAATGCACTAGTAATCACCAGCACTATATCCAACTGCAGGTCTGCCCAGGACCTTGGGACCTTTGCAGGTGCATGATTGTTGATTTTTCCTGGAACAATCTGTCTTGATGATCCACATCTTTCCCACTAGAAGCCTGGCCTTCTAGCGTCAGCTTCCAAGGCCCTTCATCCAGGAAAGCCTCCCAGATCTCCAGGTTGAGGCATCCATCTGCTATGGGTTGGGTTTCTCCCACCAAGTTCCCTGAGACTTTACAGCTTTCTGGTGCTAACCCTGCCCTTAGTGCATCCCATAGCCCAAGATGGTGACAACTAGAATGATAATGAGAGCTGATGTGACAGTGTTATGGGTTGCTCAGAATAGGAACCAGATCAGCCAGATTGGAATTTGGAAAGCCATTTATTACTGAGCTCAGGGCCCCCATCAGCTCTCATGCAGGAGAAGACCGAAAGGCAGCTAGCCCAGGAAGCAGGGGGGCCTTCAAAACATGAAACCACATTTCGTTTAGTAAACAAATTCATTGTCTGACACAAAACAATGCTTTTAGGGCCATTGTGACCACTACCCAAACTAAATTTCCTGGGGCTTTTAGTTTCTGGTTATCTTGCACCTGAGTGCGTGCAGGCAACCTTGCATAGCCCGAGGTTACAAGAAGTTAAGACCCATTTAATTTTTTTTTGAAGTCATCTCTGTAAGCTAACTTTGTTAACAGGAATTGGTGAAGTAGGAATTTTATCTAGCAAACAGCAAGAAACAGCCACTATTTACTAAACAACCTAGAACAGTGGGTGAATACACATTTACACAACAGAAAACACAAGATTTACACTTATAGTGTAAAATGTGAGTTGACCCATTACAATAGAGCTCAGCTCTGAGTGAGTCCAGGTAGTGACTCAACGTGTGGCTGGTTGTGGGGAGCCACTCAGACTGCTTCAAAGCTCAGGGGCATCTAAGGACATCTGAAGACATGTCCCTGCTTAGCACAGGCACACAGTGGGATACTGGCATGTAACCATGACTCAGCACAGGTAAACACGCACGCGCTGGTTACAGCACTAGGTACAAATGTAAATATGAGATAACAACTTATATAAAAATTATGTAATAAAGACACAGGCAGGGCTTGTTCTGGTGGGTTTTTTTTGTATTTTAGGGAAGGGTCTACAGTATGTTCAGGGTCTCACTACTAGATCGGGACTTGTAGTGATCTGCCTGTTTACAGCCTCCCAAGAGTTGGGATTATAGGCGTGTACCGCCACACCCCATCTCAATTGCCAGTTTAGCTCACCCCAAGGGTGGGGCCGGCAAGGCAGGACCCCTGGCCCCTGCGCCTGCTTGCAGGCGCTTTAATCCACTGAGCTATTTGGCCGGCCCTTGTGCTCTGGTTCTTGTGCTCTTACACTACTGTGCTCTGACCTGCTCCATGCTGCCTGATGTTCTTGCTGATGTCTTGCACAAGTGCATTCTGTAACCTCAGGATCTCACCTGTGGAAAATCTCCTTTGGGTCCCCCTGAATGGGCTGTTACCATCCAAGTCGCTCTTTTATTCCCAGGGCTGGGGTACTTCAGAAATGTTATAATTTCTTGAACTCTCCTGTCGGGTTCTTGTCTCTCTGTCCTTCGCCTACCTCACCCCACCCACAGTTCTTGGCACTGGCTCTGAGCCTGTGGTATCCTTGGTATGGCTGGAGTGCCCTCTGTTGGGACAGCAGGGACACAATCTGTCTGTGTTTTGATGTTGGTGAGGGGCTGGAGTCTCCGATGTCCCTTCTTCTCTGCACCTTGATACATGCTGTGAGAGAATATTCTTTCCCCTTACCTTATTCATCCCTCTGATACAGGGAACCTCCAAAAGACACAGGAAGAAACACTGACCTCCCAACCTAAAAGGTACCTGTATCTGGGACGAGTGTGTGTTCTCTAAAATTGAAGAATGAATTTTAGGAACAAATGGAGGTTATGAGCAGAATATATTTATTGAGGGAAAGAAAGCTCCTGTCTGAGAGAGGGATGGGGGCGGGGGCAAGCGGGTGGTCCCCAGGAAGCTGTCTCTTCCAGGGACTTTTATAGAGGAAAACCATGTGGTAAGGCAGGTCTAAGAGACAGCATGGGAACTCACTTAGGTGGGCATGAGGTGGGACAAAACTATGGTCAACCAATGAGATTACAAGCACCATTGTTCAGGTAAAATTGATTAAATCCAGTACCAAATGGGGAAGGGAGTCACACAGCAAGTGGGCATGAATATGGGACAGGGTCTCTTCCTCTTGGGGGTTGGGCTAGTGATGCATTTGGGCTCTTTCAAGGTGATTGATACCCACTTAGACTATCAATCCCTGATGCCCATCCCTAAGGAAGTGTGTAGCTGTGTTTCCTCTTTTGTCTTGGTCTTGAGGTGTGGCTCACATAGGAGCGTCTGTCTCTTCCAAGTTGTAAGGTCACCTTGTCTTCCATCTTGTCTCCTTGAGGGCCTGGCCCTGTCTGACTGCCTAGACTATTTCTATCTAATTCAGCTGCCTACAACGCCTCCACACCTCATATTTGTTGAATGAATAAAATGACTCAGGTGCACAGGTCAGCTCACTAAACCTTCTGTGAGGTGATACTGTAGTTATCCTGTTTTTTTTTTTTTTTTTTTTTTTTAATGAGAAATCTAAGACACAGGTTAAGTGCCTTAGTCATTTTCTCTGTCACTGGGACGCAATACCTGACACCCACACCTTCAAGGAGTAGAGTTTTATTTTGGGTCACAGTTTGGAGAGGTTTCAGTCCTGGTTCCAAGGCAGGGTGACGTGGCAGAGAAAAAGCTGCTCACAGGATGGTCCACAGGAAGCAGAGGGAAGGGAGGAGCGGAAGGGGGAGAGAACCCTCCCGGGTGATGTCCCCAGTGCCTGCCTCGCCCAACCAGGCCCCGCCTCTAACAGCAGGGCAGCTGTTAGCCCCTAAGGCACTCACCTTTAACAATGAGGCTTCCCGGGACATCTAGGTTGAAACCACAGCATTAAGTAACCGTCAAAGGTCACACAGCTGGAAGCAGGACAGCTGTGCTGTGAAGCCGGCAGTCTGACTGAGGAAGCCGTGAGCCTCACCCCCACCTCCCCTCCCACCTAGCTGGGACTTCCACCGCGTCTCAGGTCAACTAACTGCAGTTCTTCAGGGAAGGCTCCTCGCCCTGTGGGGGCGCGGCTCCGTAGTCCTCTCCTCCCTCAGAGCCTATGGCAGTGTAGTCACCACTGAGACCCAGGTTGGGTCTGTTCCCACCTCCAGTGGTGGGCTCAGGTCTAGGTTGCTGTCCATTGTGCTGAGCGCTGTGCCACTTGGGGGATGCGTGCAACACTGGAGCCGAGCGGGCAGAGACCTAAACGTGTGTCATCGCCCGGTGAAAGGTTTACAATGCGAAACGCAGAAGTGACACCGCCTCTGTCCTCCAGGCGGGAAGACTAAGTTCCAAATGGAGAGGAGGCGGTTTCCAGAAACGAATGTCACTAGGGCTTCGGCTACTTTGATTATTTGTCAAAGGGGACTGGCTACAGGAATTTGTTGCTGTTTTCCAGTAGTGAAGGCTGAACCTTCACCCAGAGCTATATCCTCAGCCTTTTATTTTCATCTTCCTGCCTCAGCCCCAGAGTACTGGGATTACAGGAATGCATCACCTCTGGCTACAAGGATATTCTTCAACTTTTCAAGTGACTATCAGTGTACCTACACATGTTCCTAACCACAGGGGTGTTCTTGGAGTTCACACTTGGGTGTGACTTCTGAGCCTTGCAGGACATTTGACTTCCTGTCACCTCCCTGCCTCTGGCCACTAAATTCTGTGAGTGTCCTCCAGACCTTCCACACCTCCACCTATAATGAGATCACTAAATCACTTGCTTGGGGCTCAAAAAAAAAAAAAAAGAAAAAGACACAAAAAATTAAGGGTATGTCCAATAGCTCCATAGCCAAAGTACAAATTTAACGCAGTATTTTTAGAAAATCAGACCGACAAACTATGGCTCACAGGGAGGTTGCCTGGCCCTGTGAATAACATTCCACTGGAGCTGAGCTGGGATGGAAGGGTCTATAAGACAGGGAGTATAAGCACCATCTCACATATGGTCTTTATTGGTAGGTTTAAAATTTTGCTCATTGTGGGTTCTTGGATTAATTTTGAGACATGTAGCATTAGAATGTCACTTGTCTGGAGGGCTGGACTAAATAACTCAGTGGATTAAAGCACCTGCAAGGGGATGCCGGGGCCCGGGGTTTGATCCCTGGGCCTGCTGTGTGGGCCTCGCCCCCCGAGGGGTGCTGAGACGGCAATTGAGACTGAGTGAGGTAGAGCGCCTGTAATCCCAGCTCTTGGGAGGCTGTAAACGGGTGGATTACTATGAGTCTGATCTAGTAGTGAGACCCTGAACACCCTGTAGGCCCTGCCCTAAAATGCACACACACACACACACACACACACACACACACGTTACTTGTCTTGATCACCAAACTGACCTGTTTCTTGCTTCACCCTTAGGCCTAAAGTCCCCTCGTTTCCCAGTCTGCTGATCTGAGAAAACCCAGTAACTATAATTCTCAGGATACACCAGCAGTTTGCTCTGTGCCTGGCACTTTGCAGGCAGGGAACGGGCTGAGAAGGCTGCATGTCTGCCTCTCACAGCTACCACCGAGAACCTTTAATCCCAGGGGAAGTAGGGGGAGACAAAGGAGGAACAGGCAGTTCCTGTGTTCCCCCCTAGGTATGCTAGGTGCACAAATTTTGTTTCAAGAAGAAGAATGGTCTGGCAAAGGAGAAGGAAGTTAGGAGGCACCACACTTGGACCACGTGTCCAGCTTTATCAGGCCCAGGAAAGGCTCTGAGTGCCCCCATCCTCCCTCTCTTGGGTGGGTGTGGGGCCCTGGATCCTGTGGCAGCTCTTAGTGAAGCACCTGAGATGGTCAGGCACATGGGCAGTGCTGGAGACATAGGCGTGGTACCTAGCTGACCTTTAAGCCTGGCAGTGAATTCCACATGAAAAGCAAGCAGTGTGCCAGGAGGGAGACATGCAAAGGGTGTCATGGGCACAGAGAGGGGGCATTGCACCTGGCTAGGGTGTGGTAGAGCTGGAGGAAGAGTGGTGAGAGGGTGGGGTTGGCAGGACACCTCAGGCAAAGACCAGGGTCAGATGCTTTGGGAAGTAGAAGGGGGTGGGGTGGAGTGGGAGCTCATGAAGCCCATGAGAGCTACTGGAGAGTGATGTCTGGGCAAAAATCTGGGAAGCAGGCTAAGGAGAGATAAGCCTTGTAGTCCAGGCTGAAGATGGCCCAGTCTGCATTGTCTCCGGGACCACAGGGTCTGTGAGAGAGTGTGCGTCTGTGTTCTGAGCTTCCTCCGTTATCTTTGGGACAGCAGGGTCTGTGAGAGGAGAGGGCCAGGACACAGGCATTTGTCTAGTACACTGACTGGAATCCCAAGACATGGGACCCAGGACAACGGCCAGGCCCCAGGTCCGAGGCCACAGGAACCCACAAGCCTTTGGGAGTGGAGTAATGAGTGAGACCAGCGACGTGGAAGTGTCTGAACGGCAGCCAGGGGCCAGCAGTTGGCCTGGAGAGCTCCACCAATGGGAGACCAGTCCCAGCCCCGACACCCAGAGGCCAGGATCAGCTCCATATCCAAGCACCTCATCACATTTCTGGGATTAAATAAGGACATTATCACAGAACTATAAACACCTGAGGTAATTTACTACTTTTCTTCTCCCTTGTTTGTCTTATTGATTATCCCTTTCCTGACTGGGTGTCCTCTTGCTTTGTTCTGTATTCTGTAGTTGTTTTTGTACTTTTTTCTCTTTTTCTTTTTTTCCCTTCTCTCTGTTTCTCATCTCCTTTTTCTTTTCTTCTTTCTTCTCTTCCTTTCATTTTCCTCTCTCTCCCCCTTCTTTTTTTCAATGTTTAGGTTTCTTGCTTTTTCTTTTCTTTTCTATGGACCACCCTCTTTCTCTCCTCAACTACTTCTTGAATTTAAACTTTCAAGTAAACATCGTCTCTACCCTTTCTGACTAATCCTTCATATTATTATTTTTTTATGAGCAGAACATATTTACTGAGGGAAAGAAAGCTCCTGTCCAAGAGAGGGACAGGAGGGGGCCCTGTGTCCTCCAGGTTCCCAAAACTCATGTAACAATCCTTTAGTCTCCGGGCTTGATTACTATATTTGATCTTGCTCATCACTCTAGCCTATCCCATACCCATCTTTTTTTTTTAACATAAATTAACCCATTTATTATAGGCTAGAGATGTCTCAAATAGTAAGAGCTTCTACTGGTCTTTCAATTCCTTCAGTCTTCTGATGGCTGACTTGACTGTGACCGCCGAAGTGGCATTGTAGGTCCAGGCACCACCAGCCACGGTCTTCATGCAGGAGCCACAGTGCCAGATCCCCACGGCCCGCCTCTTCATCTTGGTCTTGCCACAGAAGGAGCAGGTATACTTGGCGTGCTGGCTGATTTCAATCTTCTTCATCATTTTCCGGAGGGAGGCACCATAGCAAGTCCCGTATTTACCGACCATGCCGACCTTCTTGGTGCGCTTAGCCATGTCGATGCGAGGCGGCCCAAACCCAGAGAGCCCCATACCCATCTTAAGCCCCCTGCTTTCCACAGAAGAGTATAATCACCCAACCAAGGGGAAAAAAATCACTGCACACAAGTGCTGAGTATATGTATGATTTAGTTAAAAAAAAAATATATATATAGAACTGAGGATTGAACTCAGACCCTTGCGCTTGCCAGAGAAGCACTTATTCTACTGAGCCATCTCCCTGGCCCCATTAAATAATTTCAGTTTGCTCCTGTGGTCAGAGGTAACTTAAGGTAAATGGTTACCAGAGTTTATCAGTAGTGAAGCTGTACTTGAAACTAATGTTGTTACTAACTGTACTACTTTAGCCAGGCTGTCACACAGGTTGTAAATAGTTTGTCTCCCCTGTACGATAGCACTGTGAGTACGCGAGCTCATAATCCTCGTTACAGCCCAGTACCAAAGGACTAGGACCTGAACTAAATAGTGATCTTGTCTCCTTTACAAATTGGGAAGATAGGGCCTTGGGTTGGCTATAAGGGACCACTGACATCTAGAAGGCATCCCTGAAGAGCAGACATCTCTAGGGAAATCTCAATACTAGTGATAAAGCTATAGATCATGAGAAACTGGCAAGTATTAACATAGAAGACAAAATAGAAAATAGAAAATGACAAGATGCAGATGCAACCCCAGACTCCCTGCCCACCTAGGATGAGCCTAGAACTCAAGCAGATAGATTAAATTGGAAATCAGAGGCCAGCCAGGTAGCTCTGTGGATTAAAGCACCTGCTTAGGCAGATGCAGGGACTGGTTTAAGCCCTGGGTGTGCTGTGTCAGCCCCGCTCCTGGGGCACGCTGGGATGGTGACTAAAACTGGGTGTGGTGGCTCATGCCTGTAATCCCAGTGCTTGGGAGGCTGAACACAGGAGGATCACTATGAGTCTGATCTATGTAGTGAGCCTTGTAGACCCTGTCCTAAAATACGAAAAAGAAAAAAAAAAGAAAGAAAGAAAGAAAGAAAGAAAGAAAAGAAAGACATGACAGAAGTACAGACTGAAGACCTTGACTGAGATAAGAAAACAGTATTTTTTTTTTAGAAAAAAGTATTGTAAATATATATTTAACTAGTCAAAAATGCCTTCATAGGAGGACTTTCTCACTCTAATTTTCAGAATCTGAAGTATTCAGAAAGGATTATTGGACAAGTGACGGGTATTGATTGCATTGAGAGTTTTAGAACAATAATGACACTCGAGATTTGGTTTCCTTCAAAATTGATTATGTTTTAATGGCAAACAGACCCACCAAGAAAGAAAAAAAAAATCTGACAATTTGGCTGCTATTTGCTCGTTTTTGATAGTTTTTTTTTTTAACTGAAACGTAATTTATACACTATCCACACAGATGATAATTAATGAACGACTTGCATCATTTTGTGTCTGTTGAAGCTTTCAGCCAAATGAACCTTCCAAATATGGTATAAAAATATATGCCTGGAATGGGCAAAGACAGTTTACACCTTTGGCTTAGAAATTTATTCTGGAACTCAGCACCAAGTAGTAATAAGCCATGCAGTAATAAATCATAAAGATTCTGTGAACAGACTTGTTGTCCCTGTTTCAAAAAGGAATCCAAATGTCACATTCCCCAATTGGTTAACTAGTTATACATTGATGTTAGTGTGGAGGACCACTTGAGCAGCTCTTCTTGAAAGAAGAGCCACTGTCTCCATGTTGACTGAGCCTCACCCTATTTCCCTGTATCATTATGTACAGAGCTGACTAGGACTTCTGTTTATCCTTCAATTGGCCTTAAGCAATGTGTATTGGTTTAGCTGAGGTGCTGGTGATAGTCTTTGAAGGTGGTGTGCATGTTTCCTTGGTAACTTATATCTGCTGCTCTTTATAGTGAGCCAGGTTGAGACAGGACGGAAGAGCTAATGCTCCGCGCTGCCAGCTTGGATTGAGCCTCGAGATAGAGGCTATGACTTCCTGGGCTTGAAAGACTACATCAAAGCTGAAGCACCAGGCCCCCAAAACATTAGATACTACCTCATCAGCATAAAGCAGATTACTTTCTCTGCATATCTTCTCTGCATATGGCAGAGGTAAATGTAGGCCACCCACCTAGCTCAGCTCACAGTAGTAACCTACTTCCCACAATTCTCGGTCATTCTCCTCAAGCCACTCCTCCTCATGCCACTCCTCCACTGAATACAACCGGATGAGGCACTATGTCAGCCTTTGAGTTCCGGAAAGCCATCTTTGTGGCTGGACTTAGGGTCCCTTGGCTCCCCAATAATTATAAATATGTTTTAGTGTCTTTACTTTTGCCGTGGGTTGCACTGGTAGTGGTAGATTGGAATTAACTTGATGGGATTCCAATAACATAACTTTGGGATTACAAATATTGGCTTCTTGGACTGAGACGAGAACCTGGAAATGACTCCTACATGTTAGATTTTTTTTTCTTTAAAGGTTTAGCTTAAATGACAAACACCTATTACATCAGGTATTTATTATCTCTCTTCAAAATAATAAGCAACTTCAACAGGAGGTATCACAGGGCCTCTTCAATACACTGTACTCAATGCAGTAGGCCCCAGTGATGCCCAGTGATATATAATATACACTGAAACAGGACTGTAAGTCTGTGAGCCATGGCTCCTGAACCCCAGCACTCCTCATTGTAGTGATATTCTTGATCTGCTGCCACCAAGATGGCATTAGTCAACATGTGAGTCCTTGGGGGGGGCATGCCACAGTAGCAGGTGAAGCGGTTGGCCAACAACAGGCAGCTCCTCAGGTCCAACTGTTCATCCGCAGGCTCTGCAGCATCAGCCTGAGGCCTCGAGGCAGGAGACCCAGAGTAGAGACACAGGCCCCGCCTCCCCAGCTTGTGTCTCTTCTTTAGATGTTCAAGTTCCTCTTTCTGTGGAGTAAGCAGAAAATAAAGAAGGATGTAGCAACATGAAGCCAGAAATGGCAGTAGCTTTCACTCACTACACAGGTATGATCCAGGAGTGTACAGAGAACACCAAAAGCACAGCCAGCTGTGCTATCAGCAATTACAGTCAATGCCACCAGATGCTCACTGATGACACTTTGCAGAATGTTGAAGCTTTGACTTTGGGCAGGGATAACCAATAAACTGTGACAAACTGCCTCAGTTACATCCCAATGGTGTAAAAACTGATTCAAGTCTGTAAGGTAGAGAAGCACAGGAGAAAGCTGTGTCTGGACAACATGAGGAACTCCCCGAAGGCTCTGAAGCCAAGTCAACTCCTCTTTTGAAAACCCTGTAAGTATAGAAAATTAAGAAGCTGAAATAGTCCACAGCACTCATCAGCCAGGCTTGAACTGAATACTTCCATCCAGAAAATGATGATTTCATGTATAGTACCCCAACAAACATCGTAGCCAAATTTGAACTGAGTCTTCCCATAATACAGCAATGACTTAATTGAGAAAGCAAATCAGTAGGCAGGCTGGGTAGAAAATATACAAGCTGAACCAATCGATGCTGCGACTCTGCAGGGAGAACCACCACAGTGCCTTCCTGTGGATCATAAATTCAGAATGAAGTAGCTTGTAAACTTTTTAGTAGTTCTTTATTTGCTCGCGCTGCAGAATATGAATGATATCAATCAGCTGTGTTGAGAGCTCAGGATTCTGGGAATCAAAATGAGCAAGTTGCAATGGTAAACGAGCCAGCCAACGGGGTAATACCTTACTGCGATATCTGAGTCTGTAAGATCTCAGTTCTTTCTGGTAGATTTTACTGAAAAACTTCAGCAACAAAGTCCAAACTGGAAGAAGAAAGCACCTCTGCTGGTCTGATGTATATAAACTGACTTGATGAGAACCTCTGAAACCTCTATTTGGTTGTATCTGCATTAATCTCCATGATACTCCAAGCAATCTGTTCAGCTGCTTATTATTTATCCCAGAGCCATCCTCAGGGGTCTCTGTCACAAATGTCCTTATCATTTCTATCCAATTGGAATCTTTCTGCAAAGTTGGGGTATTTGCCAGGGACACCATGATATCAGACAGTGGTAAATTCAGTAAGAGATGATCTACATTATTGGAGAGAATTGTGCAATTCTTGTTGCTTTTGTTCATCTCTTTCCTTCTGTGTTTGGTTATTTCTTTTAAGGCATGTGGAAAATGCCTCATAAAGTGGTGTTTGAAATCAATAAGGTAATTCTTTCGAAGCCATGACTCCCATTTATGTGTTTCATCATGCTGTTTAGAGAGTTTCCATAGAAGAAAAATAATATTAAGTACTTGCTGCATAATCTGTAGAAGTTCTCTCTCTATGCCATTTCCAACAGAAGCAGTTAGCAGTGGAGGCACAGTTTCAATCCGGCATTCGATCAGCAATGGGATTATTATCTCAATAAATCCTTTCAGGTTTTCAGGCAATGACAGGCCTTCATCCACAGCACCTAGTCCTCCAACCAAATTTCATATCCTGAACTGGGAACTGACATTTGGCTGTGAACCCCCACTTTCATAAACATGGATGTGTTGCTGGTCATTGGCATGTTCCTTCCAGTTGATAAAAATGAAGTTGCTAGTGACATGGGGATTTTCTTTTTGTTCCTGAAGTCCTTCACTTTCTCTCATCCTACTAGACCCATCTGCCAAGGCCTGAAGGAATTTACTGAGTCTCACTAAGACTTTTAGCCTCCATTGCTGAGAAGTGAGTCTCCAATTAGGATTTGCAGAAAGTATCCAGGACTTGGGTCTGTCTCTATTTCCCATTCCTTTGGACAGCTGCTGATGAGAAATAAGTTCTACAAAATTCATAAGCAATATACTGCTACGACCAGTAATTGGAGCTGGATACTGCTCCAGCAGAATGTCCAAAACTTTTAAAGAGTCCTCCTGAATTCCTTCAGTAATGAGTCATGGCACTAGAGAGATGGGCACTTACCAAAGGAAAAAATGGAGAAACTTGCTCAGCTCGTATTTTGGGGGCCAGGTATTGAAGAAGTTGAACTGCTGCTAATCCTACATTAGCATCTTTATCTGTAAATACAGCAGCTACTTGGTTTAATATGTTTTAAAGGTGTGCATCAATTATAAATGGGTACTGAGACAAAAGGTCTTTAAGTCCAAGAAGAGCACTTTGTTTAACCCCAGCTTTGCAGTCATGCATCTGTGACAGCAAATCCTTTATGTTAAGTTTTCTATTGTTTGTTGGAAGTGCTGCATCCTCTTTGAGTTGCTCAGGCAGATGTATACTCTTTGTTTTAAAGTTTGTAATGGTAGCATTTTCTAACCTGGGCTTATTATTTTTTTTGTATTTAATTTTATTTTTTTGCAGAACCGGGTGGGCTTCTTTTTTTTTTTTTCTTTTCAAAGTTTTATTGATAAACATATAGCAATGAGACAGTTTCAAATCAAATCGAAAGTACAGTTTCAACAAATAATACACTGCATATATTCTTAGTGGTTAATTGCTGTACAAGATGCAGACTTGTGATCCTATTTACAAACACCATTAGAAAAAATCATTCTATTCATTAAGAGAATGCAACTATATATCTATCCCAACCACTTTGAATACACAGATACAAAATGGACATTCATAGTTATACCCCATTTTTTTTAAGTACCGTTATTGAATATTATAGGTGTGTAAACTCAGCAAAATATTCTAAAAGAGTCCAGTAGCCCATAATAGCATTGGGTCTTCTGTTTAACTGGCAATGTCAGAAATTATTGACCTGAGTCCCCCACAGCTCAACATAACAACATGGCTTTACTTCCTATATTTCGTCTTCATACTTTTCTACTGGATGGTTAAGACCAAGGTAAAGCAGGACCTGTGCAACAAGAGTTGTAGCTTTTTGGTCTGAGAAGGTCAGTGAAATGCCCTCAGGATTTATCCTGAGATTCTGTACCTCAGATTGTAGAACCTTTGTCAGTGCAGCCATGTGGATGAGTCACGGCCAATGCTTGGCCAATGTGCTCTTTGTGAAAGCCTGAGAGAGTGTCTTCTCCCCATGTGACTTTCCTTAGGCACATTCTACGTCATCGATCACTTTCCTCTTTGGCCCCATAATCTTCTTGATCAGAAAATTTGGGACACTACCGAGGTACATGATGTTACAGTACAAGTTCTCATATGTCCTGAGTCTTAATTGACCTTAGAAGGCTAGGGCCAAAATGTTGGCTTTCCTTGTAGCCCTCCTTTTTCTCTAATTTTGGTCTGCAAACTTAGGTTGTTAACCATCCAGAAGACAAGCTTATTGTTATTATCAAACTATTTAGGCTATCAAGCTTAACCTCACTATCTCACTGCATTTCAAACATTTTAGGCATAATAAGGAACAAGTATTTTTCATCAACTATTGATATGTTGAACTTTAAGTCCCTACATAATATGATAAAAAAACATTTAAAAATTAGATTATATTTTAAAAATAGGATAGGGGCTGGTGAGATGGCTCAGTGGTCTAAAGCACCTACTTAGAACAAGCTTAGCAAAGCACGGGACCTAGGTTCAATCCCCCAGCACCACATGCCAGCCAGCCCCGCCCCCTGGTGGGCTGAGCTGCCCCCCCACACACACACACATAAATAAATAAATTAAAAAAGAAAAAGAAAAAAAAAAGAAATCTTCGTTTCAAAAAAATAAATAAATAAATAAAAATAGGATAAAGAATTCTATGCTTCTCATGTTTGCACATAAGTCCAAAAATCTCACCATATACAACCTTGAAGCAGGATAGACGGGTGGACTTCTTTTTACCAACTTTTAGTTTTACGTTTTTGTTTTTTTTTTTTTAATTTTATTTATTTATGTATGTGTGTGTGTGGCCAGCTCAGCCCACCAGGGGGCGGGGCTGGCTGGCATGTGGTGCTGGGAGATTGAACCGCGGTCCCTGTGCTCTGCTAAGCTTGTTCTAAGTAGGTGCTTTAGACCGCTGAGCCATCTCACCAGCCCCAAGTTTTACGTTTTGAAAATCATCTTGGCGTTTCATTTTTTTTGGTTATTCTTGAGTTCTATATGTGAGTTCTGAGGCCCCGCCCAGAACCTGGGAGTGAGGCCAAGGCAAAGAGCGTGCGAAGGGATGCAAGGTGCTGATGTTAGATTTATTGAAAAAACAAAAACAAAAGCAAAACAAAAACAACGAAACAAACAAAACCCAACCAGTTGACCAGCACAGAAACTATTCATAAGAACAAAGCAGACATTCCTGAAAGTATGCTGCAAATTCACCATAGAGAAGAGTACAGTCTTTGCATTGCAGAAAGACAACATTGGCCACTTGTAGAGTGAAGAAAAAGTAGTACTGATGTTATGGTTTGTATCTAGGTGTCCCCCCAAAGCCTCATGCAGTTACTGGGGCGGCTTCTAGAGTTTGTGATTAATTCATGATCCAAGTCTGGGATTATGGGTCTAAGTACTGCTGGGATTATGGGTGTGAGTGCTACACCCACCCTGGGGCAGACAGACTGAAACCAATAGCAGGAAAGGAGAGCGGCTTGCCTCTGCCACTTCTCCTCTCTTACCTTTGCTTTTTACTGTTTTCTACTGCCATGAACAATGACTCTCTGCCATGTTCAGCTTTGCCTCGCAGCCAGCTGAATATGGACTGAAACCTCCACTGTGAGCTAAATAAACCTTTCCTTCCTTAATTCTGGGTGTTGGGTATTTGTCTCAACAACAAGAGAAAAGTAGCTAAGACAACTGATAATGTTAACATCATACCATGATGATAAAACTGATAGTGAAGCTGGCATGGTGCATACTCATAAACCCAGCACTGGGGTGAGGGGGAAAGGCAGGGTGATCTTGTGAGTTTAAGGTCAGTCAGTACTATATAGTGAGTTCAAGAACATGTAGAAAGACCCTGACTTCAAGAAAAAAGAAAAATATTGATAGTGAATCCTCGACACAAATGAAATCAGAAATGGTCACATTTATAACAGAATGAAAGGCAGGAAGAATAGATGTTGTTTCCTACATAATAAGTTATATAGCAAATATGAGGTCACTTAAAACACAAAGTATTGGCCAATGGTTATGTTTTACTGGGTCCTAAACATGTCAGGCATAAATAGTTTCATAGTTTAGAAAGAAAATAATGAGTACAAAATGTCATGGGGAGGGCTGGAGGGATGGCTCAGTGGTCTAAAGCACCTACTTGGAACAAGCTTGGCAAAGCACAGGGACCACGGTTCAATTCCCCAGCACCACAGGCCAGCCAGCCCCGCCCCCTGGTGGGCTGAGCTGGCCACACACACAATAAATAAATGTAAAATAAATAAATAAAATAAAAATTAAAAAAAAATTTCATGGGGAAATTTTTCTTAAAAGATTGCAACTGGAATTCATAAACTATTAGTTACAACAGAGGAAGAACAATACATATTTGCCCAATATGTATTGTTTTTTTAAAAATTTTTAAAATTTATTTGTGTGTGTGTGTCTGTGTGTGTGTGTGGCCAGCTCAGCCCACCAGGGGGCGGTGCTGGCTGGCATGTGGTGCTGGGGGATTGAACTGCGGTCCCTGTGCTTTGCTAAGCTTGTTCTAAGTAGGTGCTTTAGACCACTGAGTCATCTCACCAGCCCCCCAATATGTATTGTTTGCTCAAGAACTCTGTGAGAGAATTCTGAAGCAGACCCGTGAGCAGAACTGTAAAAAAAAAAAAAAAAAAATCACAAGGACCTCCTAAGAGAGTAGGAAGATCACTAAGATGTCCAGTATGTTCTACTAAAGAAGACAGGAAAACAGATGTGCTGTCAGTGTAAGTGAAACTTGTGTATGGAGCATGATTGCCCTCATGTGTGAAAACTGCCTCGGGTGTAATAATTAAGTAAAGATTATTATTATTATTATTATTTTTTTCAGAACCGGGGATTGAACTCAGATCCTTGCGTTTGCCAGTCAAGTGCTTATCCTACTGAGCCATCTCCCTGGCCCCAAAGATTATTTTTGTGATAGGGCTTTATCTGTGTTTTCATTGTAATTCGTATAGGAATTTATTGCTGTTATTTTTTAGATTGAGTAAACAAACAGCTTATGCAGAAAATGTTGGTGTTCATTATAAATACTCAGTACATGTTTAATATCTCATTTTATTGACATTTTATTTTCCTTCTAAGTGCACATTGTACAATATAATAGGAAGCTTCTAGCAAAAGAAGAAAAGAGGTGACAAGTATGGCCTTTAAAACAGGGCAGGAAAGCTAAGTGTAAGAATGACTTGTGTATGAAGATTGTCTTAGGGGTAATAATTGAAGCAAAGGTTATTTCTGGGGTACAGATTTGTATGTATTTTCATTGTTGTTCACATAGGAATTTATTACTGCTTGTCTTGGTTACTTTTCTCTTGTTGCTGGAACAAAATACCCAACACTCAAAATGAAGGCAAGAAAGGTTGATTGAGCTCACAGTTAGTGGAGCTTTCAGTCCATACACTCAGCTGGCTCCAAGGCTGAGTGGCACATGGCAAAGGGCAGCAGTTCGTAGCAATGAAAAACAGCAAAACAGCAAGAGCAAATGGGAGGAGGAGAGGCAACAACAGCAGCCGCAGAGAGCAAAGGCTGTCTCCCTTAAGTTACATTCAGGCTATCTGCCCCAGGCTGGGTGTAACACTCACACCCATTATCCCAGCAGCACTCACACTCATAATCCCAGTGGATCATGAGTTAATCACAGACTCTAGAAGTCTACCCCATGACTTATATGAAGCTTTGGGGAGACAACTAGACACAAGCCATAACACTGCTATTATATTTTATGTCCTGAAACTTTTTTTTTCCCCTGGAACTGGGGATTGAACTCAGGCCCTTGAGCTTATATATTTTAGATCTTGTAAACATATATAGTTGATATTGAAAATATCGTTCATTTTAAATGCTCAATACAGATTAAAAATTTAGTATTTTTGAAAAAGAAAGTATATGCAGCAGTTTAAATGAAGGATAGGATAGGATTTTAGATTTTTTTTTTTTCAGTACTGGGGGTTGAACTTAGGACCCTGTGCTTGTCAGGCAAGCACTTACTCTATTGAGCTATCTCCCCGGCCAAGGAGTTCAGATCTTGAAGACAAAATTGCAGCTAGTAATAAAGAAAGAAAAGACATCTTAAAAATAGCAAGAGCCTATGAAAAATTAATCTAACTACAAGATAAAGCAAAAACAAAAAAAACATAAAATTAATGGGAAAGCTGGAGACATCATAAATGACAAGAAAAACTTCACAGAAGTAATGGCAAAAACTTCCCAAGTGTGGATAAAGAATTTGACATGCAAATAAATGAAGTACATAGAACTCCAAACATTCATGACCAAAATGAAACCACTCAAAGATTCCAGAAATTCAGCAAACGAACAGAATATTAAAAGCTGTTAGGGGTTGCGGGTGGTTGAGGCTCCAGGCTGGGGTGGAGGTGACATCTTGTGCCCCGGGCCGGTGGGGAGGCCGGGGAGGGGGCCCCAGGGGACTCAGGACTATGGGAACTGCGTGGAGTCTGAGGAATTAGAGCCTGGGGAGCTGCTGCTGGAGCCCGAGTCGGAGCTGGACCCCGAAGAGGAGTTGCTCCCATTGAGGACCCAGAGCTGGAAGTGATCAGAGCTCGAGTCAGGGAGATGGAGGAAGAAGCTGAGAAGCTACGGGAGCTACAGAACGAGGAAGAGGAGCAGATGAATATGAGTACACCTCCGGGCTGTACTGGCCCAGTGATCATGTCTATTGAAGAGAGAATGGAGGCCAATGCCCGTTCCATCTATGTTGGCAATGTGGGCTATGGTGCAACAGCAGAAGAGCTAGAAGCTCATTTTCATGGCTGTGGTTCAGTTAACCGTGTCACCATACTTTGTGACAAATTTAGTAGCTACCCCAAAGGGTTTGCTTATATAGAGTTCTCAGACAAAGACTCAGTGAGGCCTTCCTTGGCCTTAGATGAGTCCCTATTTAGAGGAAGACAAATCAAGGTGATCCTGAAACAGACTAATGGACCAGGCTTCAGCACAACAGACCAAGGTTTCCCACGTGCCCGCTACCATGCCCGGACCACCAACTACAACAGTTCCAGCTCTCGATTCTACAGTGGTTTTAACAGCAGGCCCCGAGGTCGTGTCTACATGGGCTGGGCTAGAGAGACATCATGGTATTCCCCTTACTTAAAAAAGTATGTATTAGGAGGAGAGTGAGGAAAAAAAGGGAAAGAAGGGGAACATTTTTTTTAAAAAACCCAGAAGATGACCTTGATGGAAAAAAAAAAAATATTGGGTAGGTGGGCATGAGTGGTAGGAGGGTTTTTTTTACCCAGGGCTCTGGAGGACACCAAACTGTTCTGCTTGTTATCTTCCCTCCATCACAGCCCCTCCTGCCTGCTCCTGTCCTGCCAGGGTTACCACCCACCCCACCCCTCCAGATTGCCTGGTGATCTATTTTGTTTTCTTTTGCATTTCTTTTTCTGTCTTGAGTGTCTTTCTTTGCAAGTTTCTGTAGCCCTAAGAACTCCGTTCCACTCCCAGCAGCTCCAGCGTAAATTTCCCTTCCCCTTGGGGAAATGCACTACCTTGTTTTGGGTTTTTTTGGGTGTGTTTCAGTGTTTTGTTTTGTTG
>NW_004524609.1:14876380-14878468 GCF_000260255.1 Octodon degus | reverse complement strand
TTTTCCTTTTTTTCTCCCTTTTATTTAGGGGGAATGGGAGAAAAAGGGAACAGGGAGGTGGGAGGTGGGTTTTGTTTATTTTTTAAGCTCATTTCCAGGGGGCTGGAATTTTTTTAAAAATATGTGTCACAAATAAAGTTGTTTTTGAAAATAAATAAATAAATAAATAAAAACTGTTAGTGGGCCAGGGATATAGCTCAGTGGCATAAACATCTGCCTGGCAAGCACAAGGTCCTGAGTTCGATCCCCACTATTGAAACAAAGGAAAAAGAAGAAAGAGAAAAGAAACAGATCACCTATAAAGGAAAGCCCACCAGAATCACAGCAGACTTCTCAACACAAACCTTCAAGCTGAGAAGAGCTTGGAGTGAAGTATTTCAAATCCAGAAAGAAAAAAACCCTTCCAACCTATATTGATGTATTGTGCAAAAATATCTTTTAAAATTAATGGAGAGGTCCTGCGCGGTCCTTCTGGTCTTCTGCAGCGGGCTTTGGCTGCGGAGGTACCTTTGCCTCTCGGGTCTGTGGCCGACCTCTCCGGAGCCAGCCCGCTGCGCAGGGCACAGTGAAGTCGAAAGGCGATGGTGGGTCGGAACAGCGCCATCGCCGCCGGCGTGTGCGGGGCTCTTCATCGGGTACTGCATTGACTTCGACCGCAAGCGGCGAAGTGATCCCAACTTCAAGAACAGGCTTCGAGTGTATACACTCTAATGATTTTCTTCTTTACAAGTTTTGGACAATTTCACTTTTGTGTATCTTGGTATGATTTTATTTTAATTTCTTGTGCAAAAGGTTTATTTTTCTTGGAAATATGATATTATAAGTTGAACTAAATTTAGAAATTTTAAATCTTTAAATATTTATTGTCTACTTTCTATTTTGAGAATTCTAATTATATAAATATAAGTTTCTTGGTTTTTACACAGTGAAGTATTATGACTGATCTGTAAATTTTTTCTTCATTTTATTTTGGACAATTTTTATTGTTATATTCATTTATGTTTGTAAATTATTTATTTTCAATTTGCAATCTATTAAAAATTAAAATAAAAAAGAAAAGAAATTAAAAAAATAAATAAAGTTGCTGATATGTTAAAAAAAAAAAAAAAAAAAAGAACAGGCTTCGAGAATGAAGAAACAGAAGCTTGCCAAAGTGAGAGCTGGACTTTCTAAGTTACCTGACCTTAAAGATGCTGAAGCTGTTCGGAAATTTTTCCTTGAAGAAACACAGCTTGGTGAAGAGTTACTGGCTCAAGGTGAATATGAGAAGGGGGTGGACCATCTGCCAAATGCAACTGCTGAATGTGGACGGCCGCAGCAGCCGCTGCACGTGTTGCAGCGAACTCTTCCACCACCCGTGTTCCAGGGGCTTCTCACTAAGCCCCCAACAATTAGTCAGAGAATTGTAAGTGCTCAGAGCTTGGCTGAAGATGATGGGGAATGAAAGCAAATCTCAACATAGTAAAATCTCAAAAAGATTTTAAAAATTCTAAGCTCAGAAGTTGAACGACTGGGGGAATAAGGGCAAATATGCTTACTAGTGGACTGTCCTACACTGAAATCTACCAAAGTTAATGTTTATTTTGTGTAGACCCATTTGTCTATTATTTATTTTTCCCAGTAAAAAGCGGTTTGTTTGTTTTGGTTTTTTTTTTTTTTTTGGTGGAACCGGGGATTGAACTCAGGCCCTTGCGCTTGCCAGGGAAGTGCTTATTCCACTGAGCCATCTCCCCAGCCCCAAAAAGTATATTTTAATAGAGAGCTTTTCATTTTATAAAAACACTATGAGTTACCAAAATACGAATTTTGTTTATTCCTTAGCCTCGTAGTTAAAATGTACATAAACCATTAAAAACCCCAATGGTTAGTTCTAAAGAATAGGCAAAAGGGCTGGGGTTGCTGCTGAGGACAGAGTACTTGTGTAGCATGTGTGAGGCTTTAGATGTGGCCCCAGCACCACAAAAAAGGAAAACAGTGAAAAGGTGTAGGAAAGTGGTGAATGTTCATTTTTATTTTTATTTATTTATTTATTTATTTAAATTTATCTTTCCGTTTTATTTATTTATTTATTTTGTGTGTGGCCAGCTC
>NW_004524609.1:14873380-14875109 GCF_000260255.1 Octodon degus | reverse complement strand
GTGTGGCCAGCTCAGCCCACCAGGGGGCGGGGCTGGCTGGCATGTGGTGCTGGGGGATTGAACCGCAGTCCCTGTGCTTTGCTGAGCTTGTTCTAAGTAGGTGCTTTAGACCACTGAGCCATCTCACCAGCCCGAGTTTGTTTATTTTTAAGTACCATTTTTTTTTTTTCCAGAACTGGGCATTGAACTCCGGCCCTTTCGCTTGCCAGGCAAGTGTTTATTCTCCTGCGCTATCTCCCCAGCCCCCTAAGTACCACTTTTGAAAACTAGCTATGTTCATTTATAAGCAAAAAAGTAGCTATTTACCCCCATCCATTAACTTTCCAGTGTTCCTATATAAAGTTTCACATAATAATGGAAGTAGGAGAGCTTGCCATATTTTAGCTAGAATAAAAGCTTGTGTATTGCTGCATGTTAATGTTGTACACTTGTCTAAAGTTTTTGGAAATAGAACCTAGTAGATAGAGCACATTGGATGCTATTTTGTGCAGTGATCTGTTGCTCATTTCCATACTCTGTACTTAAATTTTAAGTAGGCCTACCTGGAGGTAGTGAAGCAAGTAAAAGTCAGTATAGTCCGCTTAGTGGACAGGCAGTACATGATTCTTCTTGTTAAATTTGATGTTTCTACCAACTTCTGTCTGCCTTTATGATGTTGTTCAATCAACCTGTAGCAGGAGTGTTAATGTTGCTACAAACTGAGTGTGATGGTGCATGCCTGTAATCCCAGCACTCGGGAGGCTGAGGCAGGAGGATTGCTGTGAGATTGAGGCCGGCCTGAACTGTTAGGGAAGCTCTGTCTCAAAAATACAAAAAAAAAAAAGTTATTGCAGAAGAAAAAATTATGGGGAAACGGGTGCATCATTATACAGATAGCAGCAAATTCTCTTCCTTGTAACGTACAAAAATGTTCTTTTGCCTCAGCTACTTGGGTATTAAAGGGTTTGGCAAAAACTTTAAAAAAATTAAAAAAAAATAAAATTAATGGAGAGATAAGATACCTCCCTGAAAAAGAACAATTGAAGAAATTTATGAGTAAAAGATATTCTAGACAGAGATAAAAATGACCACAATTCTAAACAATAACAGAAAGAAACTACGAGGCAGGGCAAGCAATTAAACTGGGGGGTGGGTAGGAAACCAACAGCATGAAAATACCATGACCAAGATAAACCACTACACCTCAGTTATTACCATGAATATAAATGGCCTGAATTCACCAACCAAAAGAAACAGACTGGCAGAGTAGATCAAGAAACAAGATCTAGGCTGGCCAGATGGCTCAGCAGATTGAAGTGCTTGCTTAGGCAGACTCAGGGGCTGGGGGTTCAATCCCTGGCCAACTGTGCTGGCCCGCCCCTGGGGTACACTGAGATGGCGCAGGAGCCTGGGCATGGTGGCGTGCACCTGTAATCCCAGCTCTTGGGAGGCTGAAAAGCAGGAAGGATCACTACAAGTCTGACCTGTAGACCCTATACTAAATACATTAAAAAAAAAAAAAGAAAGAAAGAAAGAAAGAAAGAAAGAAAGAACATCTAACAATATGGTGTATCAAAGAAACACATTAACTCAAAATGAAATTCATAGATTGAAAGTCAAAGGGTGGAAAACAATATTCCATGTGATAGAAACCCAGAGAAAAGCAGGGGTAGCTATTCTGCTTGCAGACAAAGTCAATGCCAAATCCAGAATGATCAAAAGAGATAAAGAGATATGTTATTCTTTTTTT
>NW_004524609.1:14871370-14873275 GCF_000260255.1 Octodon degus | reverse complement strand
TTTTTTGCGGAACTGGGGATTGAACTCAGGCCCTTGAGCTTGCCAGGGAAGCGCTTATTCTACTGAGCCATCTCCCCAGCCTGAGATAAAGAGATAAAGAAGGTCACTACATATTAATTAAGGGAAAACTTCAACTGGAAAAGATAACAATCATTAATACATATGCAACCAGTACAGGAGCACCCAACTATGTAAGCAATTATTATTTTTTTTGTAAGACAATTATTAATAGAGATGAAAAAGGAAATAAGCAGTAACACAATTGGAACAGGATACCTCAATACCCCATTGTCACAAAGCGATAGATCAACTAGACCAAAAAAATCAGCAAAGAAATAACAAAAACTGAACAAAAGAATTTAGTAGATATTTTCAGACTGTTCCTCCCACCATCTCATCAGAATACACATTCTTCTCAGTTGCACACGGAGCATTCTCTAAAACAGGCCATATACTAGTCAACAGAACATGCTTGAAAAAATGCAAATAAATTGAAATTATCCCATGTGCATTATCAGACCATAGTGCAATGAAATTAGAAATCAGTGACAAAAGAAACCACAAAAACTCGATAAACATGGAAATCAAATCATACCCTCTTAAACAACCAGTGGGTCACCGATGAAATAAAGGAAGAAAAAACAATATCTACCACTCAATGAGAATGTAGATACAACATATCAGAACTTATGGGACACAGAGAAAGTAGTCCTAAGAAGGCAATTCATTTTATTTTAGGTTTTATTCTTTTTGTGTATTTAGTACAGGGTCTACAGAGTTTCACTACAGAGATCAGACTCTTAGTGAATCTCCTGTTTTTCAACCTCCTAAACTCTGGGATTACGTGCATGTGCCACCGTGCTCAGTCACAATGGCAGGCTCAGTGTGCCCTGGGGGCTGGCACAGGGGACAAGATGGGACGGGGCTAGGGTTAGAGGGTTGGAGGGTGGGGATCCAAGCCCCTGTGCATCTGCCTAAGCAGAGCTTTAATCCACTGAGCTGTCTGGCCAGTCCCTAAGAGGGAAATTTATAATGATGAATTCTCAAATCAGGAAAACAGAACAATCATAAATAAACAACCTGATGTTATTCCTCAAGCCTCTAGAAAATGAAAGGCAGGACAAACCCAAAGCCCATAGAAAGGAGGAAATTATAAAGATTAGAGCAGAAATTAACATAATGGAAAACAAGAAAGCAATATAAAGAATTGATGAATTGAAGAGTTGGTTCTTTTTTTTTTTTTTTTTTGAAATAGATTGCTTCACTCTTTATTTTTTATTTTTATTTTTTAAATTTATTTATTTATTTATTTATGTGTGTGTGTGTGTGTGTGTGTGTGCGTGTGTGTGGCCAGCTCAGCCCACCAGGGGGCGGGCTGGCTGGCATGTGGTGCTGGGGGATTGAACCGCGGTCCCTGCGCTTTGCTAAGCTTGTTCTAAGTAAGTGCTTTAGACCACTGAGCCATCTCACCAGCCCTGAGTTGGTTCTTTTTTTTTTTAAAAAAATGAAATTGATAAACCCTTTGCCTCCTTTATCAAAAAAAGGAAAGACTCAAATTCGTGCATTGAGGAATAAGGGTGACATTACTACAGATCCTGTGAAAATTCAGAAAATCATCTATACTTACTTTCAAAACTTGAATTTTAATAATATGGAAAATGCAAAAGAATGCAGATTCCTCGATACATATGAATTAACAAAATTGAATCAATAAAACATGAATATTCTAATAAACCAGTATTGGTCAATGTAATTAAAGGTATAGTTAAAAAAAAACTACCAACAAAGAAAATCCTGCTCTCTGACAGACTGACTGCTGAATTCGACAAGAAATTAGAGAAGGCCTAATACTACCACCTCTCAAACTCGTTAATGAAAAGGAAAGGAAAGCAATGCGTACTCCCA
>NW_004524609.1:14851575-14870630 GCF_000260255.1 Octodon degus | reverse complement strand
CATGTGGTGCTGGGGGATTGAACCGCAGTCCCTGTGCTTTGCTAAGCTTGTTCTAAGTAGGTGCTTTAGACCACTGAGCCATCTCACCAGCCCTGGAAAAGTGTTTGACAAAGTCCAGCACCCACTCATGATGAAAATCCTACAAAACATTGGAATAGTTGGTCTTTATCTCAGTCTGATAAAAGCCATTTATGACAAACCATTAGCAACATCATACTAAATGGAAAACAAAACAAAACACCAAAACAGAAAACCAAAAGCTGTCACTCTAAAATCAAGAATAAGACAAGGATGTCCACTATCACCACTGTTATTCAATATAGCTATGTAATTGAATACTACTATTCAATATAGTTATAAAAGGAATAAGGATAGGAAAGGAAGAAATTAAATAAACATTATTTGGAGGTGACATGATACTGGTCATAGATGACCCCAAAAACTCCACTAATAATTGCTCGATTGAGGGCCAGCCAAATAGCTCAGTGGATTAAAGCACCTGCAAGTAGGCACAGGGGCCAGGGGTTCGATCCCTGGGCCTGCTGTGCCGGCCCCACCCCCAGGGCATGCTGAGATGACAAATGAGACTGGGGGTGGTGGTGCGTGCAATAGCATTCTTATATGCAAACAAAAAATTTACTGAGAAGCAAGTTAGGGAAACCACACCTTTCACAACTGCATCCAATGCTCAGCAGAATAAGCGCTCCCCTGGCACAACAGCATCCAAAATAAAAAAAGAAAAAAGAAAAGAAAAAAATAGAAATACTTTAAAAATCTAACAAAAGAAGTAAAATTTTTATATATTGAAAATTATAGTACTCTGAAAAAAGAAGATTGAGAAGGATTTTTTTTTGGGGGGGGTTGGCTCAGGCTGCTGTAAGGGTGGGTCTGGTAAGGCATGTGGAGCTGGGGATCAAACAGTGGTATCCTGCGCCTGACTGCATTTGCATAAGCAGGAGCTTAAACAACTGAGCTAACCAGCAGGCCCCTAAAAAAAGAAGATTGGAAAGGATGTTAGAAAATGAAAAGGTAGGCGGAGGATACAGCTCAGTGGCACAAGCACCTGCCTGGCAAATGCAAGGTCCTAGTTTGATCCCTGATACCACACACACACACACACACACACACACACACACCCCACACGCACCCTTGTAGAAAATAAAGATAGCCCCTGCTCATGGACAGGAAGAAAAATCATAAAAATGGCCATACTCCTAACATTGCCATTCAGATTTAATGAAATCTCAATCAAAATACAATTAGCATACCTCACAGATCTAAAGAAAACATTCCTAAAATTTATCTGGAACCCCGAAGAGACCTAGAATAGCAAAGGCAATCCCAGGCAACAAAGGCAAGGCAGGGGGCATCACAATTCCTGCCTTGAAATTATACTACAAAGCTACTGTGATAAAATCAGCATGCTACTGGCCAAAAAGAAAAAAAAAATAGAGTTGAGGATCTCAGATAAGATGAGGGCACAACTACAAACACACCCCTTCTTTATCTTTGACAAAGGGCCAAAATATCTTCCCTGGAAGAAAGATAACCTTTAGTAAACAGTGCTGGAAAAGCTGGTTTTGCACATGCCAGAGACTAAAACTAGACCCATGTCTATCACCATGCATTAAAATAATGTCAAAAGGGAGCAAGGATCTAAATCTTACTATGTAAACATTAAATCTACTGGAAGAGAAAATAGGTAGAAATCTTAAGGACATAGGGGTAGGCAAAGACTTCATGGACAAAAACCAAACTGCACAGGCAGCCCTTGAAAGAATTAACAACTAGGATCTCATCCTATTAAAAAGCTTTTATACATCAAAAGAAATCACCAATTGAATGAAAAGACAAACTGCAGAGTGGGGAAATACTTCAGCTAACTGTTCATCAGAAGAGGACTTCTATCTAAAACATATAAAGAATTGGAAAAAATCAGACCCCCCCCCCTGAAATTTAAAGACCCAATTCAAAAATTGATGTCTGAGATGAATACGCACTTCTTAGGTGAACAAATACAAACAGCAGATAAATACATGAAAAAATGCTCAACGTCATTGGTTGTTTGAGAGACACGAATTAAAGCAAAGCTGAGATTTTGTTTCACCCCAGTAAGAATGGCTATCGTCAAGAAATCAACCAATAACAAATGCTGGAGGGGCTGTGGGGAAAAAGGAACCCTTCTCCACTGGTGGCAATGTAGGCTGGTGCAATCGCTTTGGAAATCATTATGGAGATTTCTCAAAAACATAGGATTAGAGGGCCCATTTAACCCAGCCACTCCCCTTCTGGGTATTTCCCCAGCACAATTAAAAATATCACTTCACAGTGATACATGTGCATCTGTTTTTATAGCAGCACAATTTGTCATAGCAAAATCTTAGAAGCAACCCAAAAGGCCATCAACTGCGGAATGGATAAAAAGACTGTGGTATTTTTATACAATGGAGTACTACTCAGCTATAAAGAAGGATAAACTTGAGACATGTCTGGGGAAATGGATGCGACTCAAGTCCATATTTAGAAGTGAAATAAATCTGTTTCACATGTGTCTTCCTCGTGTCAGAAGCTGAAAGAGTAGATAAGACCCAAAAGATACAATAGATATTGTGAAATGGGGAGAAAATGCTCAAAAGGAAAGAGAAACTGGAATATGGGAAAGGAGAAAGGAAGGAAGGGGAAAGGAAAAAAAAATATATATATATATATACATACACATACACAAGATAGTTAAGATAGCTGTACTACTAATTGTTATTAGCTCACTGAAAGGGAGGGTCTATGCCTACATTGTTTGATCAGTTTTTCATGTCTCTAGCTTGTATTGTGAGCAGCTACTTTGAAGATAACAATATGCAGTGTACCGAACATTGTTGATCTCCTACTATTCTGAAATTTTGTACCATTGTTTTTATTATTTTTCTGTTTTGTTTTTTTTTTTTTTTAAAAGGATGCCCCAGTCCTCATGAGCTGGTGGATCCTCTCCCCCACCTGCCTTCTTTCCAGAAGTACAAGGTGAGCATGGGCGCTGACAGTCACAGGGTACCCACGATGTGAGGCAAGGCCTCTGCTTCTTCCCTGCCCTGTCCCTGAGCACACCACCTCCAGGGGGCGCGAGGACAAGGGGCCTTCCCCATGCTCTTCCCATCTGGCCCAGGTCCCCACCGCCGTCCCCCTGTGGGAGCAGGGTGGTGAGACATGGCAGCGTTCTCTCACCCCACTGGCTCCCTCCTGAGTCTCCTTCAGAGTGGGGGTGACGCTGACCAAGCAGCAGTGAGGCTTTGCGGGGTTGCCTCTTGCCACCACCTCTAGTGAAGACCAGGTTAAGCAAGCCAATAGCATGTATTTGAATACAAGCAAATGAACCACTTTTGCTTTTTGAAGTGAACTTGGGGAAATGCACAGTGTGAATTTAACTGGTCTCCTAGCTTTCTGCATCTTCAGCTGATCCATGGTTCTCTCTGTACAAGACCAGAAGGAAACACTCCAGAAGTGGTTCCTTCAGGGTCAGGGGAGGTTACGGGGGAGTTATTTATTTTTTTTTCCATATTGTGCAGATTTTTTGCAATGAATGCATTATAGGAAAGGAGGCATAGCATGGTGGCTAACAAAGCAGACTGCCTGGGTTGGAATCCTGGCTTCCAAGGTGAAGGTGATCATACAGCTTCTCACCTTGGGCAAGCCTCAACCTTGCATCCCTTTCCTCACCAATACTATTGGGGTGAGTAATACATATTCATAGATTTGTTATGCATATTAAATAAGCTTATTATGCATATTCTATTGCTGTGAACTGTGGCTGGGACAGAGTGGCGCTGTGTAGTTTATTAAAAGCAAAACTGCTCTCTCTTTCTCTCTCTTATCTTTTTGAGACACAGTTTCACTATGCCATCCAGTCTCAAAATAGCTTTTTAAAAAATGTATTCAGTACAGAGGCTCACTACACAGATGGGACTCATAGTGATCTTCCTGTTTTCAGCCTCCCAAGCGCTGGGATTACAGGCACGTGCCACCACACCGTCTCAATCACAGTCTCAGCACACCCCAGGGGCAGAGCCAGCACAGCAGACCAGGGATCGAACCCTCAGCCCCTGTGTCTGCCTGAGCAGATGTTTTAATCCACTGAGCTATCTGGCCAGCCCTCAAAATTGCTTTTTTTTTTTCTTCAAAGTTTTATTGATAAACAGATACCAATGAGACAGTTTCAAATAAAATCGGAAGTACAGTTTCAACAAATAATACACTGCATATATTCTTCTTAGTGGTTAATTGCTGTACAAGATGCGGACTTGTGATCCTATTTACAAACACCATTAGAACAAATCATTCTATTCATTAAGAGGCAAAATTGCTTTTATAATCAGAAATTGCAAGAAGACTTTTGTTATCTTTAAAATTACCCATGCAATACATGTTACCATCTTTTTAGAAAGAATATGGAAATGGAAACTTTTTAAAGTAGAATAATCCTTGGAGATAGTTTCTTTTCTTTTCTTTTTTTTAAACTTCTCTTTTTTTAAAAAAATTTTTTTATAACTTTATTTATTTATTTATTTAGTGTGTGTGTGGCCAGTTCAGCCCACCAGGGGGCGGGGCTGGCTGGCATGTGGTGCTGGGGGATTGAATAAGTAGGTGCTTTAGACCACTGAGCCATCTCACCAGCCCCAGACAGTTTCTTTTCTAACTTGTTCATATTCATATTTCTAAAAATTTGCCGGGGCCCTGGGGTCTGACTCAGTGGTTGGACATGTTCTTTTTTGGCAGAACCGGGGACTGAACTCAGGCCCTTGTGCTTGCCGGGGAAGTGCTTATTCCACTGAGCTATCTCCCCGGCCCTGGACATGTTCTTAACACGTGAAAGGCACCAAGTTGGGTCCCCAGCACACACACAAGGGAATGCACACAAACCCTTGCTGAGTGCTGAAGCAGGAACAGAAGAGCACGATGCTGTGAGTAGTCTCTCGATAGCAGAAGGACAGTAGAGCTTGCTGATGTGAATTATCCCAGGGCACTGGCTGCACTTGCTTCTGCAAGTCCCTATATTGTTTTCTTTTAAAATTGATATATACTTGTAGTTATTGATGGAGTATAGTACTATAGCTCAAGTATAATGTATAATGAGCAAATTAGAGTAATTGCCATTTCTATCACTTCAAATGCTACGTTCACCCCTCTGACAGTTCCCCTTGGAGGTGCATGCTGAGGCACGCCCAGGAGCCCCAACAGCTTGGTTTGCTCACCAAAAATACAGGCCGCATTGCATTTTGGGTTTTGGAAATACTGAAAAGAGCTTGAGGACTGTTCGAGGCTTCAGGCCCCCAAGTAAAGAACAGCTATTTAAGAAACTCTGTGGCAAGCCAGGTATGGTTGTGTATGCCTCTAATCCCCACACTGAGGGAGGCTGACACAAGGGGATTGCCAAATTCAGGTTCTGCATGGGCAATTTAGCAAGATTATCTCAAAATGAAAAATCGAAAGGGTGCATATGGCTCAGTGTTATCGAGTCCTTGAATTTGATCCTAGTTCTCCAAAAAGGAGGAGAAGGAGAAGAAGCCAATAACACAGCTGTAGCTTTGGACATGTGCCCCAAAAGGTCATGGCTACTTACCATGCACTGGGAGCCAGGAGCAGCAGGCAAGGCAGTCTCCTCTGTCAGCTCTTGGGTAGGCGAGGACTCTGAGATTCATGTAGCTTTGCTGTCCCTCTGGGTTGTGCCCTCAACTCCTCAGCCCATCCAGGAAGTACACTCAGCCCTCCTCAGGATTCCCTCAAGAGGAATGAAGACCGGGAAGAGAAATCACTGGTGGGCCGGGGAGATGGCTCAGTGGTATAAGCCCTTCCCTGGCAAGCACAAGGGTCTGAGTTCAATCCCTGGTTCTGCAAAAAAACCAAAAAACCAACAACAACAAAACAAAACAAAAAAAACAAACAAAAAAGAAGTCACTGGCACTGAAGCTGAGAGAAAACTGTGGGGAGCCCAAGGGACTGCACCCCGGAGAGACCTCCAGTGACCAGTTAGGGGCGGAACCCTTTGCTCCCTGAGGAGGACAGAGACCAGAGCTCATCAGCAGAGCTGGCCCAAGTCAAGCCTGTCTGCAGTTAGATGGGAGAGGCCTGGATATGAACAGAGCCTGCATGGAGGCCTCAGGGTGGTGTAAGCATAGGGAAAGTTGGGGGGCAGACCGGAAAAGTTAAAGGGCTTCACTGAGGTTTCTAATAAAGAGTTAAATCCATGCTTGAGAGAAAGTAGCTAAACAAACAAACAAACAAACTGCTGACAAGGCTGGCCTGGTTCTCTTGACCTCTCCCTTCACCTCTAATTAAGTACAAAAGAAACAAAGGGGAGTGGAACTATATCATAAAAACTCAGTACATAAAATACACACTAACACCTAAACAGTCAAAAGCCCATATATATAAGTACATATATAATTATTCACCCCATATTAATATACTGAAATGCCCATGTGTCCTTTTTCCTAATTCAGCCTTGTATGTAACTCTGCTAGAAATCTCACAACATAAGCACCTGGACAGCACAAAGAGACCACCGAAGCGTGTAGCCAAGAATATACATGTGGGCAGTGGCTGGGACAGTGGCTAAGCCAGGGGCTTCAGAGCCCAGGACGGCTGTCAATCGGGTGATACCAATTTGCAAGGGGGAGAGACCCTTTCTTGATATGTAATAAAAGGGGCTGAGAACAAAGCACTCCCCTCCCCAGGTCCAGCTGTCACTCGCTTCCTCTGCCAAAGTTGCTAGCTACCTTATCTACTTTTCCCCCCTCTCCTTTTCCTGTTACAATGATTTTGCTTTCTCGTTGCTCTTCCCCTTCCAATAAAATGACTTGGTTTCTCCTTCTGAACTTGTAACTGTAATTCTTTAAAAATAAAAATAAAACACCAGATCTTAGATAAAAATCTCCCCTCACAAGAGGTAACATAAAGTTTACCGAGGCAGCATGGCACTCGCAGACCCTCCAAGCTGGAAATACCAGCTTTCGGGAGAATCTCTGCTCTGGCCCCTGCAGGACCTCGGTTCTCAGCTGCCAGTTCGAGATCTGAGGTGGCCCAGGCTGCTCCTCCCTGGCATCAGTGAAGCCAGAGCTCAGTCAGACCGCCCCTACCCCACTCTGTCGGTGCCATCTCTCATCCTGGAGGTGTCACCTCTGCTGGCGCGGGAGATGGACAGACATCTCCCCACCGAAGGCCAGAGGGCTGTCCCCTTCCAACTGGAACTGACGACCTCCCCGCAGCGCCCTGCACCCTGGGCGCAGGGGAGTGCCGCTTTACTGGGGCGCTGCCTGAGAGTGCCCCCGGCGGGTAGAGCGGCTGGAGGGGGCTCACGCCGCCCGTAGTAGTAGCAGAGGCAGCCAGATCGAGCGCCCCGGCGTGCTGTGGTGGGCACGGAGCGGCACAGCGCTTAGGGCTGCAGCCCAGCAGCAGCGCACGCGCCCCCGTGGTGCCCGGGCGCACCTGAGAGTTGGACCCTTCGGCCTCTCTCTAGTGGCGGCCCTCGGACAGGGGCGGGAGCCCAGCACCTTCGGTCGCTGCTTGAAGGCCAGCAAGGGCCGCGGCGCCGCCTTGGCCGAGGGCTCCAGGAGGACGCCCAGGTTCAGTGCATTTCCTTAAACAGGAACAGCTCATCCCTGGCCGAGCGTCCCCAGCACAGGGCTGAAGGCCTCTGGAGGAAGAAGGGTGCTAACTTCGTGGCATTTGCATAGAAGTCACAGGATGCCTCCACCCCAGGCTCCTAGAGTGGCGTCTGTACCCATCCCACTTAAATCTCCCCCTCCTCTGGGCTGGCTGCAGAAGGAAGGGTGAGTTGGCAGCTGTGGGAGACCACCTTGCTGGAGAGGCCGGGAGGTGTGGCTCCCGTCTAATGCAGTCTCCTTTTCGCTTGCTCTGGCGCTCTCTCTGAATTGAAGATTGAACCCAGGACCTTAACACTGAGTCTCCCCCCCCCCACACACACACACTGGTTCAACATTTAGTTTGAGACAGTGTCTAGCTACATCAGTAAATTGCCCAGGTAGAGTTTGAACTTGTGATTGTCCTCCTGCCTCAGCTGGCATTATGGGCATCCTCCACCATGCCCAGCTACAATCTCCCTTCTTATTTGTTCCAGGTGCAAGCCTGCATGGGATGGACGAAGGTCTCCTGCAGGAGGGAGCCCAGAGGGACACAGAAAGACAATATAGCCTTGACCCTCAAGATCTCAAGAAGCCATTAGGATTTGGCCCCCAGCCCAGCCTGGGAAAAGGGGCTCCATGAATGAATGGGAGGCTTTGTCTGAGGAACAAGTGGACAGAGCCCATCCTAGCTGCAGTCCCAGGGAAGTTGGGAGGCACTGGGGTGAGGTCAGAGGTCACGCCCTACAAGGCACATGGAGCCATAGCCGAGCTGGCTTTAAGGGACAGGGTTTCCTCCCCAGGTCAAGTCCTCCTGAAGACCCAGTGTGGATTGAAAAGTCAGGGAAGAGAGAGCAGGGATTGCCCTGGAGGCCCAGTGCAGGTGGGGCTGTGGTAATTGGGCACCAGGGAGCCTGCTCCTTTCCTTCTGCCTTCTGAGAACTCACACTGGAGGAGTACTTTCCTGTCCACACCTCATTGGAGTTCATCCAAATGCCTGGGAGAGATGGAGGAACTTTACTCAGGACTCTCTTTCTGCCCACATCCTTCCAAAGAGAGGAGAAGACATCCTGGAAGCTGCTCCACCTTGGGATGCTGCACACAGCAGGCAGGCTCCGCAGCCACTCCTCTATGGGGCAGTCCCACCCATGGGATGCAGGTCCCAGGTCACCTGAGGCTAACCTTTCATGAAGAGCTGGTTGATGAAGCTGAGACCCACGTCCACCAGCCAGGTCCAGAATTCAGCCAGGATCCCTGGCATCTGGAGAAAGCTCTGTGTTTCCTCACAGTTGATGCCCATCAGGGGTTCTGTGCAGGCTTGAAGTTCTGCTACATGGGGACTCCCAAAAGGCAGAGCCCAGGAGGTATGCAGGTTGCCAGCTGTATGGGCAGATGGCAGGGGTGCCAGCTTCTGCCAGGGCCTCAGTGGCCCCCAGAGCTGTGAGTAGGTGGAAAAGTTACTCCTTTTCAAATGTGAACATCTTCCCTTCCTCCTAGCTGTTTGTACATCTGAGGTTAGGGATCTTCCACAGGCCTGGGCACTGTAACTGGGTATTAAGTGAAGTCAGTGTCTAAGAATTTCAAAGAAGCCTTTATTTGCTCAATGAAACTCACTGCAAAATGCATTCTGTTGTGCATGAGGGGACAAGGAAGTGGAGAAGCTATCTGAGAATCTGCTAGGTATGATGGCAACTTAAGAAAGGAGGTCTTTGCTAGGAGGTCCCTAGCACAGGGGACCCATGGAAAAGGCTGCTGTCACTTTCTGGCCGGCCACCCTGCCTGGTACCCTGATACCTTCCCCCTCTTTGCCATAGCCACACACCAGTGGCTAAGGGACCAGGACAGAGGTGGAGAGAAAAAGAGCTTTTGGTCTTGAGGAATCTAGAGGTAGGTAGACTGTCTGATGCCCATACTCCTAGGGGACACCCCTTTGTTCCAGGACCTTGCACGGCAGGACAGTGAGAGTGAGGCCCAACTCTGCAGTGTAGCAAGATGCTGAGGGTGTTGGTGTGGCCTCAAGATGGGAACTCAGTGGCATAAGCGCCTGCTTGGCAAGCACAAAGTCCCGAGTTTGATCTCTGGCACCAAAAAGCAACAACCAAAAGATGGTAGCCAGGGGCTCCCTGAGGAAGGGGGATAGACAAATCAGGTAGCCACACATGCTGACTACTCTGAGGTCCATGTATGCGGTGGGTAGGACGTGGAGGCCGTGACAGGGTGTGGGCCACGGTGAGGTCTTGCCTGCAGGAATTGCTTGTCACTCTGGTTGGTGAGAGCAGTATGTGGAGCCACATGCTGTCCCCCTCCAGCTTCAGCAGCCGGTTGTGACTGTGCTGGATGAAGCTGCTCAGTTTCCCCAGGGCAGCCATTTTCTCTTTCTCCACAAAATCCTTCCTCTGCAGCTGTTTGATCTCATGGGTGATCCGTTGTTGTCTGGATCAGCTTCTGGTGTTGAGGCAGACACAGGCATGAGCCCCTCTCCCGTGCCCCACTGTCATAGCCCAGAGCTGGCTTAGAAATCCTCCTCTGACAAACTCGTTGCCTCATCCTGCCACCTCTCTGGGTCCTGAGAGGTCCCCTCAGCCTGATGCAGGCTGCTGGGCCTGTGGTGGGGGTGGGCCCCCCTCACCAAGAGAAAGCCCACCTGGCCCGGTACTTCTGGCTGTGAGCGGCAATGATCAGCAAGTATCTGGTTCTCCACACTGGCCTGGCCCTTCTGAACTTTCACCTGAGGGGTGCAGGAGGGGCCTCAGTTCAGGCAAACAGCCCTTGCCCAGGCCCAGAAGAGATGAACCTCTTGTGTATTCATCTGCTTGGCCTCAGTAAGAAGGACAAAGACCAGAGCGAAGGGCGGATGGTGTTGTCCACCCCTCTGCTCTGGGCTGCTCACCCCTGAAGGCCTATCAGATCCTTTGCTTCCAACAGTGATACTGGCTGGGTTTCAGGCCACAGGAAGAGACTCAGAAGGGCTCAGCAGTTTGAGATACCGAGGAGGTGGTAGAATTAGGAAGAGCCGGGCAGTTAGTGTGTGCACCACCTGGACTCCCTGGGGCAACGCTGCCAGGTCCACATCTTAGATAAGCCTTTCCTGGCCCCCACTACAGCTGCAGACATTTGCGTTGTTATAGTCTATTGTGAAATGGTGCTATTTATTTATTTGTTTATTTATTTGTTATGTATTTAGTACAGGGTCTCATTACACCGATCGGACTCATAATGATTCTCCTGTTTTCAGCCTCCCAAGTGCTGGGATTATAGGTGGGCGCCACCACTCCAGGTCTCAATCACCATCTCAGTGTACCCCAGGGGTGGGGCTGGCGCAGCACACGGGGGGTTGAACCCTGGTCCCTGTGTCTGCCTAAGCAGGCGCTTTAATCTACTGAGCTATCTGGCCAGCCCTGAAACAGTGCTTTTGCAAGAACTGTGCTGGTCAGAGTATAAAATCCACACAGAACTTCCTTCTTTGAGAAAGTGCCGCAATGAAAAAAGTGCCCACTGAATTTTTTTTTTTTTTTTTTTTTTTTTTGGTACCTGGGATTGAATTTGGTACCTTGTGCTTGCCTGGCAGGCACTTATGCCACTGAGCTTGAAGTTGGTCTCATTCTAGCTCAAACTTTTTGCCATTAACTGCTGGCTGGTGGCTATGTTAGAATACCACAGATAGTATATCTGATGAGATATCTAAAACAAGGATTCCACTAGAAAAAGAAATACAAAAGTGCATTAACATCTGAAAGTAGAGAAAAAGGGGTAAGGGATCAGCTATTCTACTCTGATATGGTGGTTTTTTTTTTTTTTTTAACTTCTTTTTTTTTTTCCATGTATTTGATACAGGGTCTCACTACGTAGTTCAGACTCATAGTGAGACTCCTGTTTTTAGCCTCCCCAGCTCTGGCAAGGGATCAAACCCAGGTCCCTGTGCTTGCCTAAGCAGGTGCTTAGTCCATTCAGCTATCTCACTGGCCCTTTTTTTCTTTTTGAGACAGAGTTTCACTACGCAGTTCAGGCTAGTCTTGAACTTACTTTGTAGCCTAGGCTGGCCTTGAACTCAAAGCAATCCTGCCTCTGTCTCCTGAGTGCTGGGATTACAGGCATGTGCCACCACATCCAGTCTATGTTTATATTTTGAAAACAGTAACATAGAATTATGATGTTTAGATAAGCTTAACCTTGTTTCCTTATTCATTTAATGACCCTGGTGCCAATCACTTTGACAGCTGCATAATTTTGTTTGTTTTGAGCCATGGTCTTGTCATGTTGCCTAGATTTTGAACTCAAGAGCCTCCTGCCTCAACCTCTTAAGTAGTGGTGGTATAGGGGAGACGCCCAACCTGAAAGATACCTGGGATGAGTTTGTGTTCTTGAAAACCCAAGGATGAATTTCAGGAACAATGGAGGTTAAAAATAGAATATATTTATTGAGGGAAAGAAAGCTTCTATCCCAGAGAGGGACAGAAAGGGACCCAAGTGGGTTGCCAAGGAATCTGCCTTTTCTAGGAATTTTTATAGAGCAAAAATTTTCTAGGAATTTTTATAGAGGTGGGATCTTCCAAGGTAGGAAATATGAGAACTTGCAAGATGGGCATGAGGTGGGGTGAAACTATGGTCAGCCAATAATATTACAAGCATAATTACTCAGGTAAAATTGGTTAAATTACCAAGAGGAAAAGATAGCAATTATAAGTATATATGCAACAAATACTGGTGCACCCAACTGTATAAAATAAATATTAATGGGCATTAAAAATCAAATAAACACCAAAAAAATTGGTTAAATCAAATGGGGAATTAAGTCACATAGCAAGTGGACAGAAATACATAACAGGGGTTTTTCCTGCAGGGGATTGGGTTAGTGACTCTTTCTGGCTTCTTCAAGGTAATAAAGACCTATTTAGAATATCAATCCCTGATGTTTTTCCTTAGGGAGGTATGCATTTGTCTGATTTTTTTTTAATGTATTTGGTACAGGGTCTCACTATGCAGCTTGGACTCTTAGTGATCCTCCTGTTTTCAGCCTCCTCTGCACTGAGATTACTGGTGTGCACCACCATGCCTGATCTTGGTGGCCGGCTGTGGCCCACAGCAGGAGTGCCTGCCTCTCCCACAGTTGCAAGGCACCTATCTTATCTTCCCTACTGGCTTCCTCTAATGGTCTAGTCCCGTCTGACTGCCTATAATATTTCTATCTAACTCAGCTGCTTACACTGAAAGCCCACTCAGGTTCCAGAAGCTGGTGGACCTCGGATGCTTGGTCATCTTATTGGCTCTGCAGGTGCTTCTCACACAGAGAGACCATGTACCGTAAGCACACCTTGACAGACGGGCAAACAGAACACCAGGTCACACACCCTGTCCCTGGGCCAGGTTCCCTGAGGCCCGGATGCCTGGCCCTTGGTCTGGATAATGCAGGCCACCATGTTTCCCAGGATGACATTCTTGCATAGCCAGTGCCCGGAGGGGAAGTGCTCCCCAGTGGCAGCCTGGTGGTTGCAGAACTTTGGAGGCAGAGCATGGAGATGCTGTGACCATGGGTGGTAGTGACTGGTCTCAGAACACCTCCAGGCAAATGGGACAGAGGAATTGACCCTCAAACATGTGTAGACTGCAGTAGATACTTATCTGGAGCTGGTCTTGGGGAGGATTTGAGACTGAGCCTTGGTCCTGGGTTAGGCCCAGAAGGCACAGTGATGCCAGGCTCAGGGCTCTGTCCTTTTCCTGGAAACAGCTCTCTGCCCACAGGGGTTGAAGACCACACCATTAGCCACCCCACGTGGGGCAACCTGGGGACTGTGTTCTTGTCCCAGCCACAGTGCTATGTGAGAGGGCTGAGGGGGCAGCAGGAAGGTCCACCATGAAGGAAAGGAGCCACTTTCTGGGCAGTTAGGAGGGAAGGTCCGAAGCACGCGAGCTCTCATGGAGCTCTACACATTGGGGAGCACCTGCCGTGGATTTAACAGCTGCTCACATTTCAGACCAGAGAGGGGAAATGGCAACTCAGTCACCACAAGGTCTTCAGTAGCAAGGTCTTTGGTAGCTCCCTTAAACTTTCTGTACTGGTATCTGTCTATTGTAAGTCAACAGGCTTGTGGTGGGGTGATAGTTATTGAAAGGCCCCTTCATGGTCTTACTGGAAAGCAGCTGATCCAAGCGTTACCTGATTGGAGGTTGTAAAGACTGTCGCTTCTACTTTGGTTCTAAGCCTTGAAAAAGAAAGGTAGCGGACAAGAGAAGTTGGAGAGAGACCTGGTCACCCTGGAACAGTGACTTCTGGGAAGTGCTTTGATTTCCTGTTCTCCTTCACCCAACAAGAAAAATGCTCTGAAAACTTGTAGCCCATCAAATTCCTGCTCCAGAAAGTTAGCCTGGGCCCCTAGTTGAGTAGGGATGATAAATAGAAGATACATTTCTCAGGGATATGTAGCTCAGAGGCACAAAACAGCTGCCCGGCAAGCACAAGGTCCTGAGTTTGATTCCTGGCTATCGCCCCAAAAAGTCTTCTCTCATCCCTGTTTCAGGGAGTACCATTTCTCTGTGTCTATTTGCACTTTTTTTTTTTTTTTTTTTTTTTTTTTTGGTGGAACCAGGGCTTGAACTCAGGCCCTTGTGCTTGCCTGGGAAGCACTTATTCTACTGAGCCATGTCCCCGGCCCCTTCTCTGTGAATTACAATGTTTGCTATGGGTTCACTTATAGATTAGATACTCTGTATCTAAGACTAGTAGGATCTCTCTCTCTCTCTCTCTCTCTCTCTCTCTCTCTCTCTCTCTCTCTCTCTCTCTGTATTTCCAGTGTTGAGAATCTAACCCAGAGCTTGTAGCATGTTAGGAAAGTGTTCTACCACTGAGTTTATATCCTCATCCCTGAGATTTCCTTATATTCTTAGTTTGATAAGAATTTTTTTGTTTTGTTTGTCTTGCTATGCTGCCCAGTCTGGCCTTGAACCCCGGGTCCCAATGATCCTACTGCCTCAACTTAAGTAGCTGGGACTATTGGTACATGCCACCACACCTGCATTAATTTTCTTTTTCTTTTTTTCTGGAATGGTGTTGACTTTTTTTTGGTGTTTTTTTTTTTTTTTTTTTTTTTGTACTGTGAATCAAACTCAGGATCTTGTCAAGGCAGTTGCTTCATCACTGAGCTATATCTCCAGCCTGGATGTTGACATTTATCTCATGCTTTTTTCTATCTATTATTTGAGAAGATTATAAGCTTGGTCTCTTGTGTCCTGTTACTGTGATCAGTTTACATTTCATGATTTTGAATTCTTAAAATAACCTTGTGCCAGGCATAGTTGTGCACTCCTATAATCCCAGTACTTGAGAGACTGAGGCAAGAGGATCACCATGAGCTCAAGGCCAGTCTGGGCATAGAGTCCCTGTCACAAAACAAACAAAATAATCAACCTTGCATTCTGGAGTGAACCTTACTTGCTCCTTATATATTAAGTGTTTGTTTGTTTGTTTTGTTTTTCTACTCTAGGAAGCTAAGACAGGAGGATCCCAGGTTTGAGCCCAGGTGGAAAGTTTAGCTTAGTAAGACCCTGTTTCAATATTTAAAAAATAAAAAGAATGGGGTGGGAAGAGGGCTTAGTAGAATAAGTGCTTGCCTGGCAAGCACAAGGACCTTAGTTCAATCTCTGATTTCACCAAGAAAAAAAAAAAAAAAAAGGTTGGGAATATAGCCTGGTGTGAAGGTCCTTTGTCCAGTTTCCACTACCAGAAAAATATGCTAGCTTTATAAAGTAAGTTGAGAAGTACTTTTTCTTTGTCACTTATTTGGAAGACTAAGATATTTTTTCCTTGAATCATTACAATTTGCTAGAAAAGCAATGTAGGCTCCTCTGGGGCAGCTGGAGTGGTAGGCGCGTGCTCCAGATCCCAAAGCCTCCCTAGAGGCGCAGCGGTGAGGGAACATTGGAAGTGGCCGAGTGCGCCACCCGGCGGCGAGTGCTGAGGGCTCAGGCGTGCTGCCCCAGACAGCCATGGGCCAAGAGCCACCTTGGAGAGAAGCCGACTGAGCTCAGGACTCCTGGAGCCGCTGCCCGCTCCATCCAGCCGCTCCCAGCTGGGCTCAGGCCTGCGGAAGGGGCTCTGAGGGCTGCAGGCCGCCAGGAGGTTCCGGCTTGCTGAGACGATGCACTGCGCCACCAAAAAAGCTCCTGCTGGCTTGTAGGGTCGGATCAACACGGATCCGGTCTTGGCCTCCATGTGACACAGCTGTGTGCCCACAGCTCTTCCCTCTTCTCGTAAGGCATTTGGTTCTCAAAAGAGACGTGGATTTTCAAAAACAAAGGAAATATATGTGAACAGGAGCTGAAGAGACTACAAGAGCAGTAGGACTTCACTTTTCATGCACAAGTCCCCGTATGTCCATGAGCTAATAATAATTCTTATTAATGTGCGTCTTTATCAGTGTGTATTGCGGATCGTTTTGTGGAAATAGATTAGATGTTTAAAAATATCTCAACTACAGAATAAAGCAAGTTGAATAAACAAAAAACCTTTCTTTTCAATGAACTAAGAGAAAGTAGTAATATAATTTAATTAGTAATATAACTTATCATATATAATAGTTAAATTGTATATAATATATATAAGTTAACATATGTAATTGTATATATTAAATTATATACATAAGATATATATATATATATATATTCATATATATATATATATTCATATATATATATAGTTTCTCCTTCTTTTATCCATTCCTCCAAAGCAGTTTCTCTTTCCTTCTGATGTTTCTTCCTATTTCACAATATCTACCGTATATTTTGGATCTTATTACTCATTCATCTTCTCGTACTAGGGAGACAATACAATGTTTATACATGTGTGTCTGGTTGGTTTCATTTATGAGTATGGTCTCCAGTTGCATCCATTTACCTATAAAAGTCTCCAGTTTATCCTTCTTTATGGCTGAGTGTTATGGTTTGTGTCTAGTTGTCCCCCCAAAGTCCCAGTGTAAGTTATCGGGCAGATGCAGCTAGAGGAACAAGGAGGGGCTTGAGGGGCGGGGCCTGAGGGCGGGCCAGAGGACCAGGGCGGGGCCAGAGGGCGGGGCCAGAGGACCAGGGCGGGGCCAGAGGGCGGGGCCAGAGGACCAGGGCGCGGCCTGAGGGCGGGGCCAGAAAAGTGCAAACCATTAAACTGGCTAGCCTGCGCTTTCTCAGAGATGTGGTGAGGGTCATCCTGGACACGCAGCGCCTCAGCCTCTCCTCCAGTGTCTTGAAACCTCCAGGAACTGTGAGCTAAACAACTCAGTATAGACTGAGTAATACTTCATTGTATGAAAACCACCTCTTTTTCTAATCCATTCGACAGTTGATAGGCATTTGGGTTGTTCCCAAGATCTAGATTTTACAAACTGTGCTGCTATAAACATGGGCGCACATATATTGCTGTAGTATGATGTTTTTAATTCTTCTGGAAAGATACCCAGAAGGGGGACAGATGGGCCAAATGGGACCTCCAATCCTAGCTCTTTGAAGAATCTCCACAGTGGTTGCACCATCTCCACTCCTACCAGCAATAGAGAAGGGTTCCTTTTCCCCCACAAACCCTCCAGCATTTGTTATTGGTTGATTTCTTGATGATAGTCATTTTCTTCTGGGGTAAGATGAAACCTCTATGTTGTTTGAATTAGCATCTCCCACACAACCAATGATGTTAAACATTTTTTCATATATTTATTTGCTGTCTGTATTTCTTCATCTGAATAGTGTGTATTCACCTCCAATGCCCATTTTTGGACTGGCTCTTTAAATTTGGGAGGTTTGATTTTTTTTTTTTTTTTTTTTTTTTTGAACCGGGGATTGAACTCAGGCCCTTACACTTGCCAGGGAAGCATTTATTCCACTGAGCCATCTCTCCGGCCCCTTCTTTATATGTTCTCAATAGTAATCCTTTGTCTGAAGAACATCGGGCAAACGTTTCTTCCCACACTGTGGGTTGTCTCTTCACTGTGTTGGTGGTTTTTCCTGCTGTACAAATGCTTTTTAATAAGATGAAATCCCTGTTGTTGATTTTTTGATACTTCCTACATGATTGGGGTTTTGTTCATGAAGTCTTTGCCTACACTGTCTTTAAGATCTTTGATCCATTTTGAATTTAGTTTAGTGCACAGTGAAAGATATAAGTCCAATTTTAATTTTTGGAATGGACAGAGACAGTTTGTTCAGCACTATTTATTTATTTATTTATTTATGGCCTGCTCAGCCCACCCTGGGGGCAGGGCTGGCTCGGCATGTGGTACCAGGGCTCGAACTGCGGTCCCTGTGCCTGCCTCAGCTTGCGTAAGCCAGCGCTTTAGTCTGTTGAGCTATCTTGTCAGCCCTCCAGCACCATTTATTAAAGAGGCTTTCTTTCCCTTAGAGTGTTTGCCTCCTTTGTCAAATATAAGGTGGCCAAATATGACTGGAGTTGTTTCTGCATCTTCTAGACTGTTCCATTGATCTTCAGGTCTCTCTCTCTCTCTCTCTCTCTCTCTCTCTCTCTCTCTCTCTCTCTTTTGCTGGTACCATGCTGTTTTTATCACCATAGCTTTATAGTATATTTTCAAGTCAGAGATTGTGAAGCTCCCCTCCTTGCTTTTGTTGCTGAGAACTGCCTTTGCTATTCTAGGTCTCTTCTTGTTCCAAATGAGTTTTAGGATTGCTTTCTCTAATTCTATGAGATATGGTGTTGGAATTTTGATTGGAAAAGCGTTGAGTCTGTGTAACACTCTTGAAAGTATGGCCATTTTCACTGTCTTGGTTTTTCCTACCAAAGAGCAAAGGATAGCTTTCCATTTTCATATATAACAGGAGAAGTAAAGGATGTGCAAAAGAATATAGCTTTCTTAATTTTTAAAAAAGTCCATATTACACTGAACAAAAAATTAGGGGACAGGTAGATAGCTTAGTAGGTTAAGTGCTTGCCTACCAAGCGCAAGGGCCTGAATTCAATCCCCGGTTCTGCAAACAACAACAACAAAAGTCCATATTACATGATGGTGGAAGGTAGATTCCTCACCAAAAGTGATTTAATAAGCATCACAGTATAAAATATATGAGCTTGGTTTGGTTCTTAGCTTCCTAAGAAAACAAAACAAAACAAAAAAACAATGGTTGCCGGGCATGGTGCACACATCTGTAATCCTAGCACTCAGGAGGCCAAAGCAGGAGGGTCACTGAGAGTTTGAGGTCATCCTGGGCTATGTAGTGAGCTCAGGTTCAGTCTGAAATACATAGCAAGACCCCATCACAAAAAAATAAATAAATGAGAATAAAAAACCAGTGGTAAAAGACGATCTTTAAACAACTTCAGAGGGGCTGGGGAGATGGCTCAGTGGACTAAGTGCTACCCTGGCAAGTACAAGGGCCTGAGTTCAATCCCCGGTTCTGCCAAAAAAAAAAAAGTAAACAACTTCAGAAATTTACCAGTGA
>NW_004524609.1:14845492-14851102 GCF_000260255.1 Octodon degus | reverse complement strand
TCCATATATATTCTTTACTGTGACGCATATTTTATGTAATACAACACCATTAAATCAGTATAGCATAGAAAGCTTGATAATACATTTTTTTTTTTGTGGAACCGGGGATTGAACTCAGGCCCCTGCACTTGCCAGGCAAGCACTTATTCCATTGAGCCATCTCCCCAGCCTCTGGATATTTTCAAAGTCTTTATTTAAGGGCTGATGAGACAGCTCAGTGGACTAAGAGCCTGCTTAGGCAAGTGCAGGGATCAGGGTTCAATCCCAGGTCCTGCATGCCATGCCAGTGACTGAGTCTGGGCATGGTGGGGCACACCTGTAATCCCAGCACTGGGGAAGCTGAAAACAGAAGGATTGGGCTGGGGGATAGCTCAGTGGAATATATGCTTGCCTGGCAAGTGCAAGGGCCTGAGTTCAATCCCTGGTTCTGCAAAAACAAACACAAACACACAGACACACAGACACACACACACACACCACACACACACACACACACACACACACACACACACACACCAAAAGGGTCACTACAAGCCTGAGCTGCATAGTGAGACCTGTACCAAATGCATAAAATGAAAAAAAGCTTTATCTGAATCTATTGAGATAATCACACCGTTTTTATCCTCAGCTCTGTTCATATGATTACATTTATTGATTTACATATGCTAAATGATCCCTGTATCCCCGGGATGAATACTACTCAGCTGTGGTATGATCTTGTAGATGATTTGCTACATTCTGTTTCCCAGTATCTTAATGAGGACTTTTGCACATATGTTCATTAGGGAGATTGGCCCATAATCCTTTTACTTAGTTTGGTCCTTCTCTGGTTTTGGTATCAGGGTCATGCTTGCCTCAAAGAATGAGTATTGCTTCCCTTTCAGTTTCATTAAAGAGTTTGAGAAGTATTGATATTAAATATTCTCTAAATCTCTGGTAGTATTCAGCAGTGAATCTATCAGGGCCTGGGCTTGTTTTTTTTTCAGGGTTTTATTTTTATTTATTTTTTATGAATTTAAGACAGGGTCTACAGGGTGTGCAGGGTGTACTGAGTCTCACTATGTGGATCAGATTATAGTGATTCTACTGTTTGTAGCCTTCCAAGTGTTGGGATTACAGGCCCACGCCCGGTGTCAACCACCTCAGTGAGCCCCAGAGGTGGGGCTGGCACAGTACACCAGGGATCGAAGCCTAGTCACTGTACTGTGCTGAAGCAGGCGCTTTAGGTTTTTGGTCCTTGTTTTAGCTTTTTAAATACATCTTCGATTTCATTGATTGATATTGGTTTATTTAGAATTTTTATATCTTTTGATTCTGCTTTCATAAATCATATGTATCTAGGAATCTATTTCTGCTGCATTTTCCATATTATTAAAATACAAGTTTTAAAAGTAGGTGTAGATGATTTTCTGGATTGTTTTTTAAATTTTCTGGATTTTTGTAGGGTCCATAATAACTTTACCCTTTCATTCCTATTTGTGTGGATTTGTCTTTTCTTTCTTTTGGTTTGTTTGTTTGATAATGATGATTAAGAGTGTCAATTTCATTTAATCTTTCAAAGAACTCTTGGGGTTTGGGTTTTTTTGTTGTTGTTGTTTTGTTCTATTTTGTTTTTTTAATGTATTTTGTACAGGTCTCACTATGCAGCGCAGACTTATAGTTATCCTCCTGTTTTCTGTCTTCCCAGCGCTGGGATTACAGGCATGTACCACCATGTCTGGTCTCAGTGGCCTGGCTGGCGCACATGGGGGCGGGGCTGATGTGGCATGTGGTGCCAGGGATCAAACCACTGTCCCTGCACTTGCCTAAGCAGGCACTTAGTCCACTGAGCTATCTTGCTGGCCCTTTCAATTCTTTAATTTATTGATTCTTCATGCTGATTTTTAAATCTCCAGTGTGTTAATGTCTGCCCCGAGCTTTATAATTTCTTTCTTTGTATGCTCTTTTGCCTTAGTGTGATCTTCCTCTTCTAGAGGATTGAGGTTCACTATTAAGTTGTTTATTTGTGCTTGCTGTATTTATAGTTTGGGGCTTTTGCAAGGTGAACTGTACAACACAGGACACATTTTATAAGATTATTTTATAATGAATCAAGAGTGCAGGGGGCTGGAGAGATGGCTCAGTGGTCTAAAGCACCTACTTGGAACAAGCTTGGGAAAGCACAGGGACCGCGGTTCAATCCCCCAGCACCACATGCCAGCCAGCCCCGCCCCCTGGTGGGCTGAGCTGGCCACACACACACACACACACACACACACTAAATGAATAAATAAATAAATAAAATTAAAAAAAAAAAAGAGTGCAAGAAATCTGTCCACACACTAAAAGCCCAAGGATTCCAGCTGAGGGTCTGAATCCTAATATTCTTCATGAGTCTACCTGGAAAGCTAGAGCTCATCAGAAACCCTCCCACAAGTCCAGCTGGAGGCCTAGAGCCCATGACAATGTCTCATGTAGGCCTGATTCACAAATCTGTACAGGGAAGGCCCAAAGGTCAGTGGTGGAAACTAGAAAGTCTATGCCAGCAGGATGGAAGATCTCTGCCAGCAGGCTGAGGGATCTTCAGTGGACCCAGGAAGCAATGCTCCAGGCAAGACCAGAGCTCCTCAGAAAAGTACCCAAGCCACTGCCAGCAACAGTGTCCTGAGCTCCTCCAGTGATGAGGAAAGCTGAGTTCCTAACAGGAAAGCCAGCAAGACGAGCTTCTCCAGGAGATGGGGCTATGAACCATCTTCCCCTCCAGAGCTAGGAAAAAATGCTCAAAGTGAGGACCACACTTTTCCCAAAGTGAGTATTAGTCATTCTTAGTGACAGTGAGGTCCTCCTCCAAGAACAACCAAATTCACCAGAAAAACCAGCATGACGAAGTCTCCCAGCAGAATAGCCCAAGAGAACCAGCAGTTTCCAACAGCTCCAACAGCTTCTCCAAGCATTCCCTAACAGTCTGTCTCCTTCTCCTCCAGTTCTGCCTCTTATGCTGCCGGCAGCAATCCTAAGGTAGCCGCCCGCCCCTACTGCCAGCACCATGCTAGTTCAGTTCATCTGGGTAATACACGCTGACCACCAGTGAGCAATCCACCACACTTTATTTTCATGATATGGACATGCACTGCTATAAATTTCCCTCTTAGGATTGTTTTCATTATGTCCCATAAGTTCCAGTGTGTTATCACTTAATTGTAGAAACTATCTAATTACTTTAATTTCATCTGTGGCGCATTGATCATTTGTGAGGCAGCTATTTAATTTCCATGTGCTTATGTAGTTCTTTTGGTTTGGTTTGTCACTGATTTCCAATTTCGTTGCACTGTGGTCTGATAATGTGCATGGGAGAACTTCAGTTCTTTTGCATTCACTTAAACATGTTCTATGGGCTAATGTGTGGTCTGTTTTGGAGACTGTCCCATGTGCAGCTGAGCAGGATGTGTACTCTGCTGTTGTGGGCTGGAATACTCTGTAGACATCTACTAAGTCCTTCAAAAGTATGGTTGAGTTCTATTATTTCATTATTTTTTTGCATAGTTAATCTATCTTTTTGTGACAGTGGGCATTGAGATCCTCTAAGAAAATTGTACTAGTGCTTATTTGATTTTTTCATGCTCATTAATATTTGTCTTATATAGTTGGATGTACTGATATATATGTATATGTTTATATACATATATGTATATATGTTTATGTATATATGTATATATGTGTGTGTATATATGTATATACACACACACACACACACACATTTGGTACAAGGTCTCACTCCACAGCTCAGACCCATAGTGATCCTCCTGTTTAAGCCTACCTAGCACTGGGATTACAGGTATGCATCACCATGCTGTCTTAGTGGCTGGGCCAGCATGGCATATGATACTGGGGATCAAACCTGGGTCCTTGTACTTGCCTAGGCAGATGCTTAAACTGCTGAGCTATCTCCACAGCCTATATATTTATGATTGTTATCTCTTCCTCTTGGATTGATCTTTTGACAAGGATTACCGGACTTCTTTATCTCCCTTAAGCAGTCTTGGCTTGAAATTCACTTTGTCTGCAAATAAAATAGCTACCCCTGCATTTTTCTGGGTTCCTGTTGCATAGAGTAGTGTTTCCATCCTTTCACTTTCAGTTTGTGGATTTCTTTCTGAATTAAATGTATTCCTTGTATGCAACATGTTGTTGGACCTTGTTTCTTGATCCATTCTGCCAGTCTGTGTCTTTTGATCGGTGAATTGAGACCATTAACATTTATGGTTATAACTGATATGTACTGACTTATCCTTGTTATATTATTTTCCTGTTGTTGGTTTCCCCCTCTTTCCCCCTCCCTCTGTTAAATTATTTGCCTTGCCTAGTGGTTTCCTTCTGTTGGGGTTCATGGAGGTATAGCCCTGGTTATCATCCTTTAAAATGTCCTTCAATGGGGCTGGTGAGATGGCTCAGTGGTCTAAAGCACCTACTTAGAACAAGCTTAGCAAAGCACAGGGACTGTGGTTCAATCCCCCAGCACCACATGCCAGCCAGCCCCGCCCCCTGGTGGGCTGAGCTGGCCACACACACACACACACACAAATAAATAAAATTAAAAAAAATAAATAAAATGTCCTTCAAGTAATTTAGAGTCCTTGCTTGGTTGTCCTAAATTTCCTTAGATGTTCTTTGTCATTGAAGTATCTTATTTATCCACCAGTTTTTTTAAAAAAATGTATTTAATACAGGGTCTACAGGGTCTCACTACACAGATCAGACTTGTAGTATCTTCTTGTTTTCAGCTTCCCAAGTTCTGGGATTATAGGTGTGTGCCACCATGCCCAGTCTTATTCACCCTCTCAGCGCACCCCTGGGGGCAGGGCCTGCATGGCATGGGAATAGATCCCCAGTCCCCTAGCCCTTGCCTAAGCAGGTATTTTAGTCGGCTAACATACCTACTAAAATACTGAGGTATCTGGCCAGCCCTTATCCACTAGTTTTGAAATATAGTTTAGAGGGCCAAGGAGATAGCTCAGTGGCATAAGTGCCTGCCTGGTAAGCACAAAGTTCAATCCCTGGAACAGCAAAAATAAAATAAGAAAACAATAAAATGAAAAAAAATTAAAGAAAAGAAATATAGTTTGGCAGGATACATACATCTGAGTTGAAGGTTGTTTTCCTTCAGAACTTGAAAGACTTTACTCCAAATTGTCCTTGACTTGAGGGTTTGTGCTGAGAAGTCAGCTGTGATTCCAATGGGATTCGTTTAGAGGTGATTTGTTCCATTTCCCTAACAGCTTTTAAAATTTTATTTTTATATTCTATTTCTGGAATGTTGACTATGATATGCCTGGCTGTAGTTTTTTTTTTTTTTCATGGTGGCTAATTGGAATTTTTTTATGCCTCACTTATGAATTTCTTTTTCTCTACCAGGGAAGTTTTCTGTGATGATATCTGTGAACAGTTTTGTGTGTGTGTGTGTGTGTGTGTGTCACTTATGCTGTCTCTTACTTTTGTATCAACTCCAGTCAATCTTAAATTCTTCTTCTTAGCTTCATCTAGCAGCTGCTGGATTTATTTCTCATAGTCTCTTGTTATTTTGTTTTTTTTTAATATTTATTTATTTTTATTTATTACATTTATTTAGTGTGT
>NW_004524609.1:14839750-14845346 GCF_000260255.1 Octodon degus | reverse complement strand
TTTTTTTTTTTTTTTTTTTTTTTTTTTTTTTGTGCTTGCTCAGGATTCCCTAAGGGCAAATCTAGTAAGGCTTAAGGATCTGGGGATTGAGCTACAGTATCCTGAGCCTGACTGCTTTACTTAAGCAGGCACTTAAACAACTGAGCTAATGGGCAGACCCCCTCCCTTGTTATTTTGAAGAAATCTTTCTGTTCGTGATCACTAACTGCAAGTCTGTCTCTGTATCTGGGATCCTGTCCTCACACTAGCCTAATCTGTTGCGGATACTTTCAGTGGAATTTTTATCCTCCTGGACATGTCTTGAATCTGCCTTATGGACTCCATTTCTACACATGCCTTCCATAATTTTCTTAAGCTCCTCTTTTTTTTTTTTTTTTTTTTTTTGTATCTGCTCTAGAGTCACTAGGCCTAGTTTTCATTGTGCACAGCACCTCTGCAGTTACCTGAGAAACTGTTTCTGATGAGGTTTTTTCTAAGGCCTCATTCTGTTGCTTTCTTGTTACCACTTGAGAGAGGCCTGGTGGGTAGCTTTTGGATGGTCCCACCTCACTGCCCCCTGTGTTTACCTTAGGTGAACTGGTTGTCTGGGTTTGCATCTTGTTTAAGTGTTTTCTCATTGTCTTTTCTTTTTTTTTAGTTTAATTCCTGGGGTGATATTGTAAATTGCCTATGATGAGTCACTTTATTGCTAGTATTTAGAACCCTTACTAGCTTCCTTCCAGGTGTAGCTGGTTTTTGAACTTTGAATTTCTGTAAAATCCTACCTCTTCAATTTCCTAGGAAGGAGAAGATGTTATCGGTTTGGCCCAGCCCCTGGGTCATTGACACTGTGCCGTAGTATTTCCTGTGACTCTTAGTCACAGAACTATGACCCTTAATCTCATTCTTGAAATACCAGGAAGAACAGCTGCTTAGAACAATTTTATCACTTCGACTGTAGTAGTACCAATGACAACAGCCTCAAACAGCCTAGAAAATGACAAACTGAAGTTTGTAACCCGTTAATTTGTCATCTTTAACCATATGAACTAGATTTGTGATTATATAATAAAAGCTAAAGCAAACCATAAAATTGTATGTAGTATACAAGTTCTTAATGTCAGTTTTGCCCTCAGGGGTTAAGATTTAAAATGGGCTAGGGAAAAAAATGGAAGAAGAGAAAGAGATTAGAAGTGAATCTGGGGGCTGGTGAGATGGCTCAGTGGTCTAAAGCACCTACTTGGAACAAGCTTGGCAAAGCACAGGGACCGCAGTTCGATCCCCCAGCACCATATGCCAGCCAGCCGCGCCCCCTGGTGGACTGAGCTGGCCACACACACACATACACACACAAAATAAATTTAAAAAAAAAGTGCTTAAAAAAAAAAAAGAAGTGAATCTGGAGGACAAAGGGGGGGTCATGCTCACTTTAGGAAACAGGGGCAGATAACTGGAAAGAGAGAAGGAAGAGCTAAAAAGAACAGAACAGGACCACAAAGAGGCTGGACACCAGGTTCACAGCCATATAAGCACAAGTTCAAACAATGAAAGAGAAAACCAAAAACAGAAAACAAAAATAAAACTACAGGGGCTGAGTAGATGGCTCAGTAGAATAAGCACTTGCCTGGCAAGTGCAAGGGCCTGAGTTCAATCCCTGGTTCTGCAAAAAAAAAAAAAAAAAAAAAACCTATACAAAATAAAGAGAAAACACACACACACACACACACACACACACACACACACACACACACGAGAGGAAAAAAAAAGTCCACATGCAGGTTTGTCTCTGCTTCATTGGAAATGAAGAAAGGAAAGATTTATTTAGCTCACAGTTACTGGAGGTTTCATAGTATAAAACAGCCTGAACTATGTGCAACCTTGGAGGCTTATTTGCTCAGGAGAGAGGTTCAGGGACTCTGTCTTCTCCAAACATCTCCTCTCTGCCCAAGGTGGCCTCAATCACAGACTCTGCTGGCCTGCACTACAGGGTCTGGAGGAGAGGCAGGGTGCTGCCATGTCCAGGATGACCCTCTCCACACCTCTAAGAGAGGCTGTTGGCCTCTGGTGGGGGAGGGCATATGCTGCCAGTTTAACGGTTTGCACCTCTCTGGCCCTGCCCCTCAAGCTCCACCCTGGTCCTCTGGCCATGCCCCTTGAGCCACTCACTGCTCCTCCAGCCAGGTCTGCCTGCCCTACGACTTACATGAGGCTTTGGGGGGACAACTAGACACAAACCATAACATTCCACCCCTGGGCCCCCAAAGACTCATGCACATCCCTTTATGCAAAAGCCATTTTAGTCCATCTCTAAGAGTTGCCAAAGTCCCAACAGTTTCACCATTGCTGAAAAGTCCAAGTCCCAAGTGTCCTCCATGATCCAAGGCAAACTCTCAACTGTGAGCCCCTGTACAAATGAAAACTTAAACACTTGCAACATTCAAAGGCACAAGATAAACATTGCCATTCCACAAGGTATACACAGGAGGATACAAACCATTGGGGCTAAAATAAGTCCAAAATCCAGCAGGGCGTTAAGTCCTATAGTTCCACATGGAATATCTGAAGCGATCTATGGCACATTGTGAGCTCTATGTGGCTCCGCGCCTGTGGCACTCTCAGTGGTGGTAGCTCCCGTGGCTTTTCTCTTAGGCCGGCTTTGCTCCCTCCTTGCAGTTTCCCTTACATGATCCACATTCCTGGCTTTTCCAAATTTCTGGGGTTTCCACTGAATAGGCTTCTCACTCACAGCTTCACACACTGCCCTCTCAGGAGCACACTGCCTGGCCTCCCAGGCTTTCTTCTGCAATCTAGGTGGAAGCCTTCTTAACCTCAGAACTCCTGCATTCTGCATACACCTAGAACCAATGCCACGTGAATGATGCCAAGGTCTGCTGCCAGCTGAACAGGCTTTCCTCTCTTGGCTGCAGGGGTCAAGGGGTTGGATCACCGGGCACTCTGACCCTGATTCCAAGGAGCCAAATCTCTATGCTGGTGCCATTCTGCAATCTGGTGTGGCTGCCGCCTCCATTCTGGAACCTGGTGTGGCCACCACCTCCATTCTGGAATGGGGCTCTGCAGATTTCTCCTCAAAGCGAAGTCCCTCGCCCTTGCGATTCTGAGGCTACAAAGGGCGAGAACGTGCCACCTCCCGTGATGCCCTCAGGACCTCTTTTCTACTCTCCTGTTCCTCCTGGGCAATGGAGATCTCAGCTCTGTCTCTGCAGTCCACAGCCTTCCTGGTGCTTCCTCTCTGGCCAAACTCACATTTTAAATCATTCCGCTGGATTTCTTGCTCTTTAGTCTCAACATAAATCTAAGAGCCCCCAACAATATCCATGCCACTACCTCAATATTTGACTGCTTTGAGATTTTCTTTGAACGATTAATCAGTCCTCCATATTTAATATCAGTCTTAGGCAAAGTCTCTGGACATGGGAAAAATTCAGACAAACTTTCTGCCAAACCAAAACACAAATGATCTGGAGTCCAATAACCAATGCAGTCTTTCTTCCAGCAGAAACCTCCCCAGCTTGATCTTTATAGACAGGATTTCTATTAGTCTTATGGTCTGAGTTCTGACCAGAATCTCCCCTACAGAACAGCCAAAGCTGTTCTAGCACACTTTTTTTTTTTTTTTTCGGAACCGGGGATTGAACTCAGGCCCTTGTGCTTGCCAGGAAAGCACTTATTCCACTGAGCCATCTCCCTGGCCCACTGAGCCATCTCCCCAGCCCTCCAGTGCTTTTATTGTAGGCGACATTTCCAAATGTTTCCTATCTCTTTTTTAAATATTTTTATGTATTTATATTTTTTTGTGTGTGTGGCCAGCTCAGCCCACCAGGGGGCGGGGCTGGCTGGCATGTGGTGCTGGGGGATTGAACCACAGTCCCTATGCTTTGTTTACCTTAGCTTGTTCTAAGTAGGTGCTTTAGACCACTGAGCCATCTCACCAGCCCTGTTTCCTATCTCTTCCCATAAGCCAGTCCCAAAAGCTGGTAATCCACATGGTCAGGCCACAACAATGACTCCACTCCTGGTACCACATTCTGTCTTAGTTCCTCTTCTCTCATTGCTGAGACAAAGACCTGACACTCTGGCCCTGCCTGGTCCTCTGACCACACCCCTCAAGCCACCTGTGGCTCCTCCAGCTGGGTCTGCCCCATGACTTACATGAGGCTTTCGGGGGGACAACTAGACACAAACCATAACATCCGTCCACATCTTTTCCTGGGACAATTCCATGACCTATTGTTCACTCATCCACATGGTCTTTGGCATAGGCAGTTCACAGCTTGTTCCTTAGGTAGGTGTGGCTTGCTGAGTTGTCACCCACTAAAACAATGCTTGGACAAGGCCTCTTGAACCTGCCAGGCCTCCACACCTCGCTGAACTTCCTTCTGGCTCTGTTTGGCTGTTTCAGTACCCAAGATGACAGTGGCTTCCTCACCTGTGGAGGTGACAGCTGAGGTGGCGGACAGCGGTGACCTCTGGAGGAGGGACTCTCTTTTCCCCCTGGTCCTCACTCCGAGGTGCCCCCAGGGTCCCTGAGGGTTTCCCTCTTCTGACCAGGTGGCCAGATCAGCAAGAAACCCCTGAGCCTCGGCCCACACTGTGCTGCACATCTTCCGGCCTGCACAGTGCACAGGCTCTGACCCGTGTGCTGAAAAAGGTTTGTGCTAACATTGCTTGGACAATTAAATGCTGGTTTCTTGTACTCTGAGCAAGTAATTTATATGATAAATGATATGATAATGACACACAATGTATTAATCATTGTTACCCTCCTATCATATTGTTTTGGATTTGTTTTTCTTTAAAATAACAATTAAAAAAAAGAAAAGTGGGCTGGCCAGATAGCTCAGCAGCCTAAAGTGCCTGCTTAGGCTGAGCGCAGAGATGAGGGTTCAACCTCCCACGTGCCATGCTAGCCCCACAATGTGAGCACGCTGAAACTTTGATTGAGACTAGGCATGGTGGCACATGCCTGTAATCCCAGCGATTGGGAGGCTGAAAACAAGAGGATCACTTAAAGTCTGATCTGTGTAGTAAGACCCTGTAGGCCCTATACTAAAACTACACACACACACACATATACAAAAAGAAGAAGAAGAAGAAGAAGAAGAAGAAGAAGAAGAAGAAGAAGAAGAAGAAGAAGAAGAAGAAGAAGAAGAAGAAGAAGAAAGAAGGAAAGAAGAAAGAAAAGTAAAGCTATCTAGGCTTGGAGTGTTTTTTGGTGCAAAGTTTGTTAATGAGGTATTTGATTTTTTAAAGAGACTTATAGCTATTCACATTGAATTCTTCTCTATAAACTTTTTTGTTTCTATTAGTACATATTTGCAGTGCATAATGATGGCATTAATTGTGGGGCATTGGTATGTGTACATAATGCATCTTCATTTCTTTTCTTTCTTTTTTTAGCTTTTTTTTTTTCTTTTCTTTAGACAAGATCTTGCTATGTTGTTCATGCTGGCGTTGAACTCACTTTGTAGCTCAGGCTGGCCTTCAACTCTCAGCAATCCTCTTGCCTCAGTCTCCTGAGTGCTGGGATTACAGATGTACATCACCACAGCTGGCCTTTTTTCTTTTTCTTTCCTCCTCCTCCTCCTCCTCCTCCTCC
>NW_004524609.1:14834563-14839060 GCF_000260255.1 Octodon degus | reverse complement strand
GGGCTGAGCTGGCCACACACACACACATAAATAAATAAAAATTTAAAAAATAATAATAATAAAAAAAACGGTAGGGAGCTCTGCAGAGTGAGTTTGGGACAAGTAAAAGCACACCTTGCAGCATAAGGACAGCCACCACGTGGCCCATTCTGCTTCTTGTCATCCCTTTCCCCTCTCTGCACCCCCCCCACCTCTTGGTTATCTTTTCTTTTGTAAATGATCTTTTTTTTCTTATTTATTTATTTATTTATTTATTTATTTATTTATTTTTGCTGTACTGGGGATTAACTTTGGGACCTTGCATGTGCCAGGCAAGTGTTTACTCTGCTGAGCTGTCTCCCCTGCCCTAAGACCCTATTTTAGAACATTCTTGTCACTCCATAAGGGATTCCGTGTGTCCATTTGTGGTCACTTCCAATCTCCAGTCACAAGCAACAACTCATCTTCCCTGTGTCTCCACAGATTTTCATGTGGACATCTCAGCTGGACGTGCCCTGTGGCATGTGTGTATCTACCTTCTTCACGTAGCATGATCCTTTCGTGGTTCATCTTTGTAGCATCCCTCTGTTACGTGTTTATCCATTCACTATTAGTGGACGCAGGTTGCATCTGAGCAAAGTGACGTGGTTCCATCATTTCTCCACCTTTCTTTTTTATTTTTATTTTTTATTTATTTATTTTTTTTGCGGAACCAGAGATTGAACTCAGGTCCTTTTGCTTGCCAGGCAAGTGCTTATTCCACCGAGCTATCTCCCCGGCCCCAACCTTTCTTTTTTTAGCTCCGGGACCAGATCAATTCCGACCACCATGCTTGGGCCATGCAAGATGTCTGATCTTTTATTTTTTTATCTGTTTATAGTTTGGCACGTGAGAAACCATATGACATTTAAGCCATGTGTCCAATTTATTTCACTTAACATTATGGTTTCCAGGTACGTCCATTTTCCTACAAATGGCTCAAGTTGATCCCTCTTTATGACACAGTAGTACTTCCGTGTGTCTAAATGTTACATTTTTGTCTGTTAATTTTTTGACGGACTTATAAGCCACTTGCAAGATTTAACTGTTATGAATTATGCTGCTATACACCTAGGTATGCATGTGTCACTGTAATATATATATATATATATATATATATATATATATTTGACATACAATATTTATCAAATGTAGCAACTTCAGTAAGTGCCCAAGTAAAGAGCATTCAGGTTTTGAGCCCTCACAGATACAAGCAGACCTTGCCTTACCAGCCTTCACAGCTGAGAACAAAGCACAGCGCGGCTCACTTGTGTGCCACCCACGATCACAGCCGCGCTGCTGCGCACTGTACCGTAGACTGCGAGTGCTTGGCAGGACTGTGCTCAGCTGGGGCCCAGGGCGTCCCGAAGCCAGAGGAAGAGCCGTGGTGGCGGGAAGCGCAAAGCGATACACATTGCCTATTTGTGGGAGTTTTAAGTTAGGCTTTTTGGTACATTTTAGGCATACACAGGGATCACATTCATCACAGGGAATTTGTACCTGTATTCACAGGAATACCCCAGGGTATAACTTGATTCTTCCCCCACAGTCTCCTACCCTTCCTTCAACCCCTCTGCCCCTCCTTATTTATGAAAGCTTTGTTTCCATTTTTCCTTCTAACTTTTTTTCCCTCCTTCCCCCACCCACTCCCTTTCCCATTTCAACATTTTCTTTCTATTTCAGAATATCTATTATGCATTTTGGTTCTTATGTACACGTGCAGTAATAGGATACTTATTTGTTTATTTATTTATTTGAGATACACCTGGCTGGGTAGTTTAGGCTGCCCTCAAACTTGTGTGGATCCTCCTGCCTCAGCCTCCCAAGGGCTGGGATTACAGGCTGTAATATGATATCTTTAACTCTTTTGGGAAGATACTTAGAAGGGGAATAGCTAATTTGAATGGAATTTCTAGCTTTAATTTTCTGAGCAATCTCTATTTATTTCCATAGTGGTTGTGCTGTATTTATATTCCTAACAACAATGTAGAAAGGTTCTCTTTTTCCCCACAGTCTCTCCAGCGTATGCTATTTGATCTTTTTTGGTTTTTTGAGACAGAGTTTTGCTATGTAGCCCAAGCTGGCCTTGAACTCATAGCAGTCCTCCTGTTTCAGCCTCCTAAATGCTAAGATTACAGGCATATGCCACCACACCCTTCTGCTATTTGATTTCTTTTTCTGTCTGTTTTTGTTTTGAGACAAGGGTCTCATTATGTAGTACCGGCTGGCCTAGAACTCAGTCTTGTATCCTAGGCTAACCTCAAACTCACAGCAATTTACCTGCCTTGGCCTCCCAAGTGCTGGGATTACAGGCCATGTACCACCATGGCTTATTGTTTGATTTCTGGATGATAGCCATTTTTTCTGGAGTGAGGTGAATTTTGGTGTTGTTTTAATTTACATTTTTCTAATGGCCAGAGATGTTGAATTATATATATATCTTCTGAGAAGTGTCTATTCATTTCTGTTACCCGCTTTTGTTTGGTTCTTTTATTTTGGAGGTCTAATTTTTTGAATTCTTTATATATTCTCCATACTAGTTCTGTGTCTGAAGAATAGTTGGAAACATTTATTTTCCGTTCTGTAGGTTGGCTCTTCATTCTTTTGGATGTTTTCTTTGCTGTGCAGAAATGTTTTAACTTGATATAATTCCTTTTGTTAGTTCTTGGTATTATTTCTTGTGCCTTTGGAGTTCTGTTTAGAAAGTCCTTGCCTATAACTATGCCATCAAGAGTTATACTGCTGGGCCGGGGAGATGGCTCAGTGGAATAAGCGCTTCCCTGGCAAGCGCAAGGGCCTGAGTTCAACCCCTGGTTCCGCCAAAAAAAAAAAAAAAAAAAGAGTTATACTGCCACTCAGTGGCACAAGCAACCACCTGGCAAGTTCAAGGTCCTGAATTCCATTCCCAGTATCACAAACAAAAAAGAGCTGTACTGAGAGGCAAGGTGGCGCACACCTGTAATCCCAAAATTTAGGAGGCTGAGGCAGGAAGATTGCTGAAAGGTTGAAGCCATTCTGGGCAACATAGTGAATTTATGGCCAGCCTGAATTGCATGGCAAGATCTTGTCTCAAATAACAGCAATAACAATAAAACTACAAGACAGAGTTGTACTTATTTTATCTTCCAAGAGATTTTTTTTTTTTCCCCCGGAACTGGGGATTGAACTCAGGCCCTTGCACTTGCCAGGGAAGTGCTTATTTCACTGAGCCATCTCCCTGGCCCTGACTATTTCTATTTTAACATTTATATATTTGATCCATTTTGATTTTAGTTTATAGCCTATTTTGCCTGCACCATTTGTTAAAAGGGTTGTCTTTTCTCCATCCTGTGTTTTTGGCCCCATTTGTCAAAGGCCAGGTGGATGGACGTGCCTGGGGCACTTGCTGCAGCCTCTGTTCTGTTCCATTGATACCCACGGCTGGTTTTGTGCTACTGCCGGGCCGGATTGATCACAATAGCTTCATCATATAATGCAGTCAGGTACCCTTGCGGCTCCTGCTTTTCTCTTGTTGCCTAGGATTGCTTTGGCTATTCTGTTTCTCCTCTGGTTCCACACGAATTTTAGGATTGTCTTCCCTCTTTCTGTGAGCAACACCGTTGGTATTTTGACTGAGATTGCATTAAATATTGTATCCCATTTCGGAGTATGGCCATTTTGATAATACTGGTTCTGCTTATCCAGGAACTGGGTATCTTTCCCTTTTCTGATGATTTCCTTTTTCCGGGCACTGTAACTTTCATTAGAGGTCTTTTATTTTCTTGGTTAGGTAAATTCCTAGGTATTTAATTTTGCGGGGGAGGAGTGCTATTGTGTGAATATAGTATTGTTTTTCTAATTTTTTTCTTCATGAGTTCATTACTGGTATACAGGAAACCCATTGATTTTTGAGTGCTGATTTTGTATCCTGCTGTACTCCTGGCATTAGTTATTAAATTTAGGAGTCCTGTGATGAACTTTTTGGTCTTCTATATCAAGGATCATGCCATCTGTGAGTAATAATAATTTACTTCTTTCCTTAAACACTGTACCTTTTATTTCTTTCTCTTGGCTGATTGCTTTGGCTAATGTTTCAAGTACTATGTAGAACAGTAGTGGACATCCTTGTCTTGTTCCAGATTTTAGAGGGAAAGTTTCCATTTTTCCCCATTTAATACAATGTTGTTGCATGTTTTCATGAATGACTTTTATCAGATTGAGGTAATGTCCTTCTATACTTACTTTTTTTTCTTTACCATGAATGAATGTTGGATTTTGTGGAAGGCCTTTTATGTATTATTGAGATGATCATATGGTTTTGCCTTCCTTACGTTTGTGTGATACATTGCATTTATTGATTTTTATGTATTGGGATCATCCCTGCAACGTGAATTCTACTTGGTCATGGTGTAGGATCATTTGATGATTTATTGTATTTTGTTTGCCATTTTCTTGTTGAGGAGTTTTGCATTTGTGTTCATTAAAGAGATTGGCCTGTAG
>NW_004524609.1:14828426-14834463 GCF_000260255.1 Octodon degus | reverse complement strand
TGTGTGTGTGTGTGTGTGTGTGTGCGCGCGCGTGGCCAGCTCAGCCCACCAGGGGGCGCGGCTGGCTGGCATGTGGTGCTGGAGGATTGAACGGCGGTCCCTGTGCCTTGCCAAGCTTGTTCCAAGTAGGTGCTCTAGACCACCAAGTCATCTCTCCAGCCCCTCTTGTCTGGTTTTGGAATCAGAGTAATGTTGGCTTCCAGGAATGACTTCAGGAATACTCCTCTTTCTGTTTCATTACAGAGTTTGAGGAGTAATGAAGATCTAAAGGAGGCATTAGATCTTCCCTGAAGTTATTGTAGAATTCACCAGCAAATTCACCAGGTCCTGAGATTTTCTTTGCTGGTAGTATGACTGGTTTAATTTCATTGCATGTTATTGGATTTTTCAGAGTTTTAATATCTTTTTGGTTTAGTTTTGGTAATTCATACTTATCTAGGAATCTATCCATTTATTCTGGATTCTTCAATTTATTACAGTGTAGGTTTTCAAGGTAGGGACTAAGAATCTCCTGAATTTCAGCAGCATCTGTTGTGATTCCATCCTTTTCTTTTCTTTACTCTCCTCTTTTCTATTCTTTATTCCTTTTTTAAAGACAGGGGCTCTAGATTCTTGAACTCATTATGTAGCCCAGGGCTCAAAACTCACAGTGGTCCTCCTGCCTCAGCTTCCCAAATTCTGGGACTATAGGCCTGCATCACCATGTCCAGCTCACCTTTTCAGGTTTTTGTTGTTGTTGTTGTTTGTTTGTTTGTTTGTAACTCGGTCTTGCCAATATAGTTCAGGTCAGCCTTGAACTCACTGCATAGTCCAGGCTTTGAACTTGCCACAATCCTTCCTCAGTCTCTTGAATGCTAGGATTACATCTGTCTGCCACCACGCCCAGCCTCCTTTCCAACTTATAATTGCATCGATTTGGGTCTTTTCTTTTCCTTTTTTTTTTTTTTTTTTTTTTTTTCTAAGATTGGCTAAGAGTTTCTAATGGCTTTAACATATTTCCCCATATTTAGCTCTGTCAACTTTGTTATAAATACATTTATGTGCTTTTGTTGATCCTTTCTGGGATTAGTAGTGATTCTTGAATGTGTGCCATGATGTCTTTCATTCCAGTGCTGAAAATTATTGTATCATCTCATCAGACTTTGCATCTCTCCCATTTTGTATTTCTTTTTCTTTCTGGAACTTTACCAATTGAATGTATACGCCACCTTTTCACCACGATTTATCTGTCTCTTATGCTCCTTTCTATAATTTCCATGTTTGATTTCCTATGCCTTATGCTGATTCTTTTTCTTTTAACCTATTTTTTCAGTTCGCTAAATTTCCCTCCCAGGGACAGCCAGATAGCTCTGTGGATTAAAGCACCTGCTTAGGCAGAGCAAGGCGGCTGGGGTTCCATCCCCAGGGTGCTGAGCCGGCCCTACCCCCAGGGCACACTGAGATGACGATTAATACTGGGCGTGGTGGCGCATGCCTGCAATCCCTGCTCTCTGGAGGCGGAACACAGAATCACTATGTGTCTGATCTACGTAGTGAGACCCTGTAGACCCTGTACTAAGCCCTTGCGCTAGCCAGGGAAGCACTTAGTCCCCTGGGCCATCTCTCCGGCCAAAAATACAAAATAAATAAATAAAACAAATTTCCCTTCCAGGAGGTCTAACTTGCCATTAAACCTATCCAGTTTTAATCTTTCAAATGCGATCCCTTTTCATATGCAGGTATGCTTCATACGTGTGGTTGTGTTTTCCCCATTGCTTACCGTCAGGAGGCACCCAGTGTCTGGCTCCATCTCCCTGGTCATGTTCATTCCATAACGAACATAGTGAGAAACTGGAGAGGTCATTTGAACCTAAAGATGATGTTATATTCCTTCAGGATAGATTTATGACTGCACTAGTGGGAAGCCAGGGCCACTAGCAATTTTTTTTTAATAATCATCATATTGTAGAATTTTTATTTTTATTTATTTATTTTTTTTTGCAGAACCGGGGATTGAACTCAGGCCCTTGTGCTTGCCAGGGAAGCACTTATTCCACTGAGCCATCTCCCCAGCCCCGCCACTAGCAATTTTAAGTCACGTTTGTCCAATCAAGAACTGAGATGACTCTAGGCCACATTCCAATATTGGAAAGGTCTGGTCCCTTTGTGGCTCATCCTGTCTCCCATAAAGTGTTCCCTTGGGATCCCGACCCAAAGCATAGGGCTCTTGCCAGCGCCCTTCTTTGGCACACCCTAAGCCCCAGTAATCATCTCTGTAGCCCTGTGCACTACGCTCAGTGCTCAGTGCCTCTACCTAAATTAGCGGGTACCACCAGAAGAAGTGACTCTAAGTGCTGGGTTCATCTCTCCAGGTCTTCTTCTGAATCTTTTTTTTTTTTTTTTTTTGATGTTAGGAATCATTTATTAAGTCCTTTGAAAACATTTTTAACTCCATTTTGGTTGTGGAGATTTATTTTTTTTCTGTATTTAACTGTAATAATTCTTTCATTCTATATTAATCATGTTATACTAAATATCATTTCTTTGTCAGAGGAAGTTACTTATGTACTTATACAATGAACTAATATGCTTTCTTCTGAATCTTAACCATGCGATTATATATATCTTCTCTCTTTTCCTCTTCCCTCCGACCTGTTTCCTTTTTTCCTGCTACTTTTAGAGAGAAGACTGGTCACAATTAGCTGGTGCACCATCATCGGAGAAGCTCAGCTTCTAAGGTGGACCCCCATTTACCTCTGTGTTCGGGAGCCCCTACATCGGCGCATCTGCCGAGTGTGTCTCCCGCGCAGCATACAGCTCTGCACTGGAAGCGGGTGGTCTGGCGCCACCTGGGGCGGATGTTCTCTCAAGAGGTGGTGCAGATGACTTCTGGGTTCATCTTTTGGCTCCCATTCCATCCCTGACCACTTCTCGGCCTCCTTTGTTGCCTCTGCCTCCCTTTCTTGCCTCTTATGGATGTCTGTGCCTTCGGAATTCTGTCCTAGGAAAGTTTACCCAAACTTGGAGACTTCTCCCCAAGCTTCCGTTCTGGTGGTGCCAAGTTTTTGTTATCAGTATAGTGTAGGGCTCGAGGATTTCAAGCTCTGTTTGTAGCCCACAGTGAGAAGAAATGTTACAGCTAGACCTAGTACACCTTATACACCTATGTGTGGCTGCCTGGAGACCTGTGATGCCCCCACTATCCATTTCTTCATATTCCTATATGTATTTATTTATTGGCCCTAAAGGTCAATAAAATGTTAACAATGGTTTAATCAAAGTAGGTGGTGTAAGGGATATATTACTTACACATTTTTGATGTGCATGGAAATTTTCATAGTACCACAATGTTGGGAGAACAATCTAAGTTTGGTCCATTGAGTTTCATCCACCAAGTTGAGAAACACTGGTGTAGTAGGCAAATAATACAGGTTCTGAGGCCTGACTACTGGGTCTGTTTTGGGTCATTCCCTTCAAGCTTCAGTTTCCCCAACCCACTTTCTAGAGTCTGGATATGGTTGGAGGGCCAAGGGTGTTTGTTTTGGGACTTGGATGTGGAGGTTTTGGGCCCACTAGGCCCACTGGGAGGTTGTTGGGTCATAAGGGTCCTTGGAAGAAAGTGAGGCTGTTTTTAAGGGATCTTGGATTAGTTTGGAAGAGAGCACATTGCTGTAGGACAGGGAACGTACCTCTCCCCAAGCTCTGCCATCCCCCCTCACCACATGGCCTTCCCTTCTTATACACTGTGATGCCATCCGCTATGATGTACATAGGGTCCTCACCAGAGCTGGTGCCATGTTGTTTGGACAAACAGTCTCTAAACCACTGGACTAAACCATTTTTCTCTATAAACCTTTATGCCTCAGCTAGTTTGTTATAGTAACAGAAAATAGTCTAATATACAACTCAAGAATTGCATGACTTGGAAAAAAAAAATTGCCTAATACTTCTGCCTAGGGTTCCTCATTTTGAACATGAGAGTAAAAATAACAAAAGCTTGCTGTGAGGATCAAGTGTATAAACTCCTAATCAAGTGGTTGAGAATTCTTTTTTTTTTTTTTTTTTTTTTTGCGGTACCAGGGATTGAACTCAGGACCTTGAACTTGCCAGACAAGCACTTATTCTACTGAGCCATCTCCCTGACCCAAATATTTATTTATTTATTTATTTATTTTTGGCAGAACCGAGGATTGAACTCAGGCCCTTGTACTTGCCAGGCAAGTGCTTATTCTACGGAGCTATCTCCTTGGCCCTGAGAATTCAGAACTTGAGGTTACTGTTTTCTTCTATCAGGCAAGGCGGCCATAGGTTAAATGGGACTAGTAGTAGAAATATTGAAAGAATCAAGTACATGATCACACCTCTCTCAGAGAGCCACCTCATGGTGACCTTCGCTTAAGCCCTTCATCTGGCTGCTGAAGCTCAACCTGCTTGGAACTAAAAACAATATCGTTCATCAAGCGAGCTCCACCTAACTTTCCCAGCCCTCCCGGCCCATCACATCAGGCTCCTCCAACCTCCTCACCACCCTCCCTAAATCTTAGAGAGACCAGCTTCTGCATCGCCACCCCACCTCTCACTCTGCTTAGGTTCTGTGGCTCTTCCCTGGCTGTCAGAGCAGCCTCCCGGCTGTCTCCTGCTTCCAGGTCTTGTGCAGGCCTGGGGGACTCAGCCTGGGGACTTCAGGGGGCCTGGGGACATATAGCAGTCAGCATCAAGGAGGTACAAGTTCGCTCTGAGCAGTGCTGGGTAGCTGGCAGGGGATCCAGGCCTTCTTGTGGCTGCTGGTCACACTCAGGCCTACGCTAAGAATTCTGCGGCCCCTTGCAATTCTTACTTTTTCAAATATGTGCTTGTCATCTATTCATTCCAATTGAGAAAAGCAGGCCTATTTTGAGAGTGCTTTTTTGCTCTTTGATTGGCCAACTGTGCTGACAGTGCCATGTGGGCAAGGTTATCGGATGAACTCTAAGTAGAAGCAGTCACCCAGCCCTGAGCAAAAGGCAATCCAAAAATACCTGAGTGAATTTGCCCACCATTTCCTTTCAGTACATTTGAGGAATGTTTGTAAATGTTATTTTCTATCTACATGCACGTGAACACATGTGTGTGAGTTATGCAAGGGACCGAACCCAGTCTTCACACTTGGCTACATTTCTGTATTTTTAAAAATTTAATTATGTCTTGGTATTTTTTAGGTATACATAAAGATCACACTCATCACAGAGATTTTTTTCTTCCCCTACCCTCTCTTATGCCCTCTTCCCCCTCCTTACTTTCTTTTTTTTTTTTTTTTTTTTTTTGGTGGAACTGGGGATTGAACTCAGACACTTGGGCTTGCAAGGCAAGCGCTTATTCTACTGAGCCATCTCCCCGGCCCCTTCCCCCTCCTTACTTACAAAAGCCTTGTTTCTTTCTTTCCTTCTTTTTTTTTTTTTTTCTTTTTTTTGAGACAAGGTCTCACTATGTAATGCAGGCTGATTTTGAACTCACTTGTGTAGCCAGCTGGTCTTTACTCACAGTGCTCCTCCTGCCTCAGCCTCCCAAGTACTGGGATTACAAGCAGGTACCACCAAACCTGGCACATTTTTCTTCCCTCTCTCATTTTTTCCCTCCCCTATCTATTTATTATTATTTTTTCCTGTATTTTAGGGAAAGTTCTACAGGGTGTTCAGGTTCTCACTACTAGATCGGACTCGTAGTGATCCAACTGTTTACAGCCTCCCAAGAGCCAGGATTACAGGCATGTGCCTCCACGCCCAGGCTCAACTGCCATCTCAGTGTGCCCTGGGGGCAGGGCCGGCATGGTAGGCCCCAGGATAAAAGAGTTTTATTAGGCACCTTTATTTTTATTTTACAGAGGAAAAAGATAAAAACAATAATTTTATTTTCTATATTTAAGCTGGCTTATAGGAGTCCCAGTCTAAAAACACTGTTCCACAGCTTTTTTGTTTGTTTGTTTGTTTTTTCTCGCGGAACTGGGGATTGAACTCAGACCCTTGTGCTTGCCAGGGAAGCACTTATCCTACTGAGCCATCTCCCCAGCCCCCCCCCCCTT